>NW_027069477.1:802904-938444 GCF_002906115.3 Quercus suber
GAATCTCTTTCCTCAAGCCGGTAAGACTCTTTTACCCTTCTTTTTGAATTTATTTTCATGATTTCATGCATAAATCCATGCATTTGAGGGAGATTTTCAGACTTAGCATTTTTGGGATTTTCTGTTGATTCAAGCCCTATTTTGTGCAATTGATCATTGGGTTTTTGTGGGGACACATCATAAACATGATCCTTGCTTGTTAATTTGATCAATTTTGAGTTTGGTGAAAAATTGAAAAATCTAGGGTATGTTCTTGATTCGATTTAGGGCTTTTATTAAATTGGGTAGAATTTGATGAAATTGGCTTGTTGAGTTGATGTGTTTAAGCATTATAATCTATGTGCTGTGTTTTGTAATGCTCAATTCATCAATTTGTTTAAAAATTTCAACAAGTAGTTTTCAATTTTTGGGGTTTTTGATAAGAAATTCCCTGCTCAAGCCAATTTCGTCAATTTAATCTCAATTGAACTTAATTGCTTACTGCATTAGTACATGCATCATGGCATTGTATTTGTTCATGTATCATATAGATTTTCATTCTATTGTTTTTTGTGCTAACTTGTAGTCTGCCCTTGGTTTTGTGTTCTTGTGTTCTTTTGGTTTTCTCTTTGTGTCTCTGCCCTTTCCATAACATCATGCCTAGAAAGACTAGAGCCCGTAGGACTATTCCCTCCTCTTCTCCATCCCCTCCTTCCTTTGACCGCAAGAAGTTTCCGAGTGAGAAAAACCAAGAGATTTTTGAGAAGCTAAACCTTAGGAGAAAGATTTGGGCTGAGCGTTTTGTTTTGTTAGATGAACTTGATCCTGCCATTAGGGCAAACTTTGAGCATCGGGGCTGGTTACCCTTTGAAAGTTCAATAAGGGTATACAACACCTTTGAACGTTTAGACCCCAAATAACACAAATATCAATTCAAGCTTTATATCAAACAATTTATGTGCGGAATATGATAACAAGCTTATAATAGAATTGATAGAACAATCTAAGCCAAATATAAGCACATCCACAGCAGTAAATATAAGGCAAATGTAAAGGGAAAGAAGATGCTAACACACGGACAACACACGATGTGTTATCGAAGAGGAAACCGAAGACCTCGGCGTAAAACCTCTCCGCCGCCCTCCAAGCGGTCAAATAATCCACTAAAGAATATAGTTGGGATACATGAACAGCAGAAGACCCTCCAAGCCTAATCTACCCAAGTACCTAAGCCCTCCAAGCTTCTTGCTCCAACGAGGTTACACCGAACCTATTTCTTCTCTAGCTTCCCGGATTCCGCTACTTGACCATAGCATCAACCAATATATATTGGTTCCTTTCCAAACTGTTTCCTAAAGCACCAAATGGACCTTCTCACAGACGTGGGTGTGGTGAGACAAGGGTTTGGTAAATGGCCTCTCAAGGGTATGACAATGGAGAGGAAGAGAGTAGAGGAATTTGTAGAGTCTCTTTAGATGAAGATTGGGAATGAATCAATCTTGTATTTCTCTAGAGTTTTCTCTCACAAAATTCTCTCTGGAAGTCCTCTCAAAATGATGGGTATAAGGGTGTATATATAGTAGGGTGAGAAGGGAATGCAAAACATCAGTTTTTGCCAAACAGGGCAAGTTGGCGACTTGATCTTGCGGCTTGGCCAAGTCGCGAAATCAAGTCGCAACGTAACGGCCTGGCCAGACTGGAACTTTTGTCCTGTAGCGTGACAGCTGGCGTGACCCTTCAGCTTCCCAATGTGCCTCTCACGTGACTGCATTTCACGGCTTGCTAGTCGCGAACCACCCGCGAGTCCTAGTCGCGAGACTCTGTTTTTCTTGCACACTCTTGAGCTTTTCTTCACATCTTCTCACATTGTTCTGAGCATTATTAGTTGGTTATGTCGGTAGGGAGTTGCGATACTTGCAAATGATTACCTGGAGTTTATCATTTTTGCATGTCCGGATGTTCATTCCGTGTGTGGATGAACATAGTAATCACTTTTGCTTAAGTGACTACTGGTGTTGATCTTGCCATGAATTATTGCTTTTATGCTATGTTCATTTTTGCTTGATCATGCTTACTTTGCGTCATATGCATATTAAGTTTTCTACGTACAATGATATTGCTATGTTATTGTGTTTCAGGAGTTACTTATTCATATGTTCAAGAGCTTTTCAGAATCTAGAGTTAGGTGTGAGTGAGTTTTCCAACTGTTCCCAACTCACGTTTAACTCTAGAGTCTGTTGTAGGGTTTTGTCACGAAATAGCCAAGGGGAGATTGTAAGGTTGAATTTAATCAACCATCTAATTGGCTTTATTCCGTGACCAATTGCTTGTAATTTAGCACTTAGTAACCCTGTATTTAGGTGGAAAATTGTAAGGGTAGTGNTGATTCACTGCTTATTGATTTATATTTATGAGTTGATCATTTATATATGTCTTTATTTTGTGTTGTGTGAATCTTACAAGAATGTTATACCTGTTGTTTTATTCTTTTCTGTCACACATGCGTTTATGCGTTTGTTGAGTATTTCAGGAATATACAGGTTGATTCAACTAAGTTGCTGTCTACACTTGCAACCGATGGATAGTAGTTAGGCTGAATTTGAAATTTATGAGCATTTCTTTGTAAAGGGCTTTTTACTTGTAAAACTTTGAGCTTTTAATTAGGGTTTTGGCACGGATTGCCAAAGGGGGAGTTTGTTAGGTTCTAAGGTCTTAGGATTTTATGTATTTAGAACTCTAATTTGTAATGTTGGAAAACCATGATCAAAACAATGTATTTAGTCTTATTTAGGCTTGCTCAAAGTTGGTTTATTATTGTAAAGTTGGAATCGAGTGGCTGCAGAAGTACTTGGGACTTTCGGCCTGGCTCGATCGATCGAAGATTAGACTTGATCGATCGAAAATCGCACAGGTTGTTTTTTCTGCAGAATTTCCAACTCAGCCCTACTTCATTAAATGTTTAGGGTTTTATGTTTTTACCCTAGGTATATAAACTAAACCCTAGCCACGTTTTTGAAGGTTGCTCCAATTGTATTGTTGCTCATACATTGCTGTTTTGTGTAAATCTCTTGTGAGATCTTTGAGGAGTTTTCCCTTACACAAAGCTTAGGGTTTTCAAGTTGGAGATATTATCTACATCTTGATGATCAAATTGGTTGCTACCATTGAAGCTTAAAGATAATCAAGCGGGGGTGCTTGTAGCTGATTGAAGAATCCAAGAAAGAAGGAGTCTGTGGATTCGGAGCTTGCACGTGGTCGTGTCAGTAAGTTTTACTGGTGGATAGCATTAGGAAGTCAAGCAGGGAGCTTGTAGTCCTTCTGTATGAACTTCGATTCTTTCACATAGTGGATTCAGGTTTACCTTGAGGATAGCTAGGTCAAATCCTCCCCAGGTTTTTACCGTGTGGTTTCCTGGGTCATCATATCTTGTGTTCATTTATTTTCCGCTGCTTTATATCTTGATATGATTGTTTGATTGTTTTAACCTAGAATTGTTTAATTTGACTAAGTAACAACTTGGCTAATTAATCTAGGCTAACCAATCTGGTTGTGTTTTAAGGGGTCTAAAATCGTTCAGTCGGTTCATAATAGCATGAAATATATACTTCGTCTTTGCTTCAAGCTTAGCATTCCATGCAGAAAGTATTTATTTCATGGTCCTACAAGATTGAATTTCCTGGTTTTATAGCGATTTGATCAAACACCTTGTCTTAGCTACGAGCTTTGCATTCTATGCGGAGGGTGTTTTGAATCATGGTACTACAAAATAAACCTATTAAGGGGATGAAATGTGGCTACACATGATTCTAGATAATGGTATACACTAGACTAAATATTATAGTATCCTCTATGTTGAGTTCTTACTATTATTATTTAGAGGCCAAAATGTATAATCACATATTATTAGTGTTTGATAAGAGTTATCATGATAGCACTAATAATAAGAATAGTTCTCAATCAATCATAGTATTTAATGTTCACTCTATGCTGAGGGATATTAAATATGGGATTGGGTTGTTGTTGCATATATTATATTATGGTTTTGTTAAGGTTTCATACTATATGTTTATATGCTAAATTGATAATGTCCAGTTTACTTATAATATTCATGGTTATTGTTTTTAGATTTAATCATGGTATCATTTAGCCTACTTATTACTATTCTTAATCAAAACAAAATGACTGGATCCAACTATGTTGATTGGAATAGAAATTTGGGCATTGTTCTTACAGCTGAAGAGCATAAATATGTGCTTACTAAACCATGTCCTAGAATTCCTTCATTAGATGCTCCTCCTGAGGAAAAACAGCGATATGATCATTGGAAGAAATCTAATGAGGTGGTCAAGTGCTACATCCTAGCATCTGTCTCAAATGTTCTACAACATTAAATGCAGGATGTAGAACTAAATTTGGACACAATGCTAAGTCTAAAGGAGATGTTTGGTAAGCAAGGCCGTTCTGCAAGGCAAGAAACCATGAGGCAAATTTATAATACCAAAATGGTTGAAGGTACTTCAGTGAGGGAGCATTGTCTTAAAATGATCTCTAATCTGAATACACTGGAGGTTTTAGGGGCTGATATTGATGGAGAATCCCAAGTGGATATGATACTCCAGTCACTACCAAAATCATTCAAGGAATTTAGATTTTATTATAATATGAACAAAAAGATTTATTCATTGTCTGAATTAATAAATGAGTTGGTAGCGGCAGAAGGCATTCTTGGTACTGTTAGTGTTGATGCTAATATGGCTGAAGCTTCTACTTCTCAATCTAAGTCGATAGGCAAGGGTAAGAAGAAGAAGAAGAAGAAGAAGAAGAAGAAGAAGAAGAAAGACTTCACTAAGCAAGTTGGTAAAAAATTGCCTTAGGAGTTGCCAACAAAGGAAAGAAGATCAAAGGAAAGTGTTTCCATTGTGGTAAGAAAGGACATTGGAAGAGGAATAGTCCAAAATTCAGAGCTGCCAATAATAAGGGTATGGAAAGTTCATTCTTCCTTAAAATATGTTTAGTACAAAATCCCACGGATTCCTAGTCTGTGGATTCAAGTTGTACTAATCATGTCTACAATTCTTGGTAGGGGTTTCATGAGACCAGAAAGCTGAATGAAGGGGAATTGTTTCATACTTTGGCTGATGGGAGCAGGATACCAGTTGTAGCTGTTGGAGTGTTTAATTTATGCTTTGAGTCTAGGATTTTAGTATTGGAAGACTGTTAGTATGTACATATGTTCGTAGGAATTTAATTTTTGCAACTTATTTAGGTGAACACGGATATTGTGTTATCCTGAAAGACAATATTGTAATAAAGAAGGGTAAAGTGTTTATCTGTTCTGGCTATATTGTTGATGGTCTTTATATTTTAATTCCTGATAAGCATGAATTATATAATTCTGAATTAGATAATGACTCTCATGTAAAATCATTGAAGAGAAAGTTTCCTTCTACTAATGATGCATATCTTTGGCATTTACGTTTGGGTTATATTAATTCAAACAGGATTCAAAGACTGATCAAAGATGGACTCTTAGAGGTGTTGGATTTTGATGAATTTCAAGTTTATAAATCTTGTTTGGAAGGAAAAATAACCAAACGACCTTTTAATGCAAAAGGTAGAAGAGCCCAACATTTGCTAGAACTAGTGCATTCAAATGTTTATGGTCCTATGTCAACCCAAGCAAGAGGTGGCTATGAGTATTTCATTACTTTCACTGATGATTACTCTAAATTTGGTTATGTGTACCTAATGAAACGGAAGTCTGAAGCCTTTGAAAAATTCAAAGAGTTTAGGGCGGAAGTTGAGAATCAATTGGGTAAACGCATAAAGCCCATTCGAACTGATCGTGATGGCGAATACCTTCTTATGGATTTCAAGGATTGCTTAACTGAAAGTGGGATTATATCCCAATTGACTGCACCTGAAACTCCACAACAAAATAGTGTAGCAGAAAGAAGGAATATGACTCTTTTAGATATGGGTAGATCCATGATTTGACCCTACCAATTTTCTTTTGGGGAAATGCCTTAAATATTGTAATGTATCTTTTAAATTTAGTACCTTCGAAGTCTGTTCCTAAAACATTTGTAGAGTTGTGGAATGGGCGTAAGCGTAGTATGATACATCTCCATATTTGGGGTTGTCAACACATGTGTTGAAAGGAATGTCTAACAAGTTACAGTCCAAAACAGAAGTGGTTTTCTTTGTAGGGTATCCAAAAGGAACTATTAGAGGTTTCTTTTATAGTCATAAAGATAATAAAGTTTTTGTTAGTGCAAATGCCAAATTTTTGGAAAATGACTATATGAATGATTATACTCCTAGAAGTATAGTTGTTTTAGCTGAAATGAACAACCTATGGATGAAACTAAAGATGATGTGGTTGTATCGGATACACCACAAGATATTACTCATGAGATGACTAGTACATAGGTGCCTCATCACAGTGGGAGGATTGTTAGGCCACCTATAAGATTTTTAGGTCTGGGAGAAACTTATGAAGCTATCTCAGATGAGGCCAAAACTAATCCTCACACTTATGAAGAGGCAATGAATGATATAGATGCACATCATTAGGTCAAAGATATGAAATCTGAATTAGATTCAATGTATTCCAATCAATTTTGGGATCTTGTAAAGGCGTCTAACGGCATTAAACTTATTGGTTGCAAATGGGTTTACAAGAGGAAGAGAGGGATAGATGGAAAGGTTGAAACCTTTAAAGCAAGGCTAGTGACGAAAAGGTATACACAAAAAGTAGGTATTGATTATGTAGAAACCTTTTCACTAGTAGCAATGCTTAAATCTATTAGAATTCTCTTATCCATTATTGCTCATTATGATTATGAGATTTGGCAAATGGATGTCAAGACTACATTTCTTAATGGCAATCGTGAAGAAGAAATCTATATGATGCAACCAGAAGGTTTCATAGCAAAGAACCAAGAGCATATGGTATGCAAATTGAAAATGTCTACTTATGGACTTAAGCAAGCATCTAGATCATGGAGCATCAGATTTGATCAAGCAATCAAGTCATTTGGTTTTGAACAAAATCTTGATGAACCATGTGTGTACAAAAGACATCAAGACAAAGTAGTAATGTTCCAAGTGCTTTATGTTGATGATATTCTACTCATTGGAAATTATGTAGGGGTAATGTCATCAGTAAAGGTTTGGTTGCCAAGCTAATTTGATATGAAGGACTTGGGTGAAGCTAACTTTATTCTTGGGATCAAGTTTTGGCGTGATCGCAAGAATAAGATGTTTGGCCTGTCACAAGTTGGGTCTATATATAAGATTCTAGAACGGTTTAACATGCAAAACTCCAAGAAATGATTACTTCCTTTTAGACATGGAGTTCCTCTGTCTAATGACCAAAGGCCTAAGACTGAAGAGTAAGAAAATATGATAAGACAAGTTCCTTATGCTTCTGCAGTGGGAAGTCTCGTGTATGCCATGCTTTGGACTAGACCAAATATATGTTATTCAGTTGGCATGGTTAGTCAATATCAATCAAATCTAGGACCAAAACATTGGCAAGCTATAAAGCATATTCTCAAGTATCTATGGAGAATGAGAAATTATATGCTTGTTTACCAATGTGAGGATTTGATTCCCATTGTTTATATAGATTCAAATTTTCAATCAGATCTTGAATTCAGAAAGTCCACTTCAGGTTGTGTGTCCACCTTGAGAGGTGGAGTCATAAGTTGGAGGAGTGTTAAGCAATCTTGTATTGCTGACTCAACCATGGAAGCTGAATATGTTGCTAATTGGAAAATGGCAAAAGAAGTTGTTTGGCTCAAGAAATTATTTTCTGATCTTGGTGTTGTGAGAATGGAGCAAGTTCTTATCACATTGTTTTGCGACAATAGTGGAGCAGTTGCACAATCCAAAGATGCAAAGAATCACAAGAAAGGAAAGCACATTCAAAGAAAGTACCACATCATTTGAGACATTATTGCTCGTGGAGATGTGGTGGTAGCAAAGATTGAAAGTGCAAATAATCTAGCAGATCCCTTTACCAAAGCCTTGCTTCAAAGGACTTTCGAGTCACATTTAGAGGGAATGAGAGTTAGATTAGTGCAAAATAGTCTTTAGGGCAAGTGGGAGATTGTTAGGATTAGTGCCCTTAGATCCTATTGTATGATGCTATGTATGATATTATGTATGACTTAATATTGTGATTAATAAATTTGTTTTATTATTATCTAAAATAACGGTAACATGAATATTCAGATATTATCATATAGTCCATGAGATGCATAGTATGTGATTTATGTGAAAAGTCACAAAAGATATGAATCACAAGTTCTTTGTAAACTCAAAATTTTAGTTCGTAGTCAGTGATGAAATTAGGCATTTCATCTGTGAAGATTATAACATATCAACTAAGATGATTTGTCTTGATGATGGAAGTGGAGACTTCTAGTTGATGTGTTGATATGTTTTAAGAGTTAAGACATATTGAACTGGACCGCTGTGAGATTTATTATTCTTCTAACAACTGTCAAATGAATAATAAATCTCACAACTTCTATTTACACGAACTCTTAATCCTGAGAAAATATTGGACCTGATCATGAAGTATAGGTTGCTTTGATATATCAAGAGTGAGATTTAAAGTCATTGTCAAAACCTCAGTATGTTGGGTAGTCATATTTAGTGTTGATGGAACATATATTCTCAAGAAGGAATTCATAATCTCTTAATGGAGATACAAAATATTCCTTTGAGATAAGTTTAATGAGTTTGGTTATTCAGAATATTAGACCTAACTACTTTAGTAAAGAGTTACTAAAGTATATATTTATGAGATTGGATTTCATAAATATATGGTGAATAACTTAAAGAATTAAACCGGGTACTCAAGGATTAAGATGTAGTAATTTTCAAAGTGACGGTCTATATTTATGACTTTGTATTACTACGAATATTTTATAAAGAGGTTGCATGTACAATAAAGTTTTGGGCTATAATTTATTAATAAGGCCTAGAGTGCAATTATATTTATATAGTGGTATTAAATATAATTAATGGTAACTTTAGACTTGTCAACAGTTGACAGAAAAGTCTAAGGCCCATTGGAGCTAGTGTCTTATTTGTTCCCTTTTGGTCCTACTTCAAGCCATATACTAAAGTCCAATTAGAAAGGCCTAAAAGCTAGCCCAATTAGATAATCAGTTATAAAGAGAGAAAAATAAAAAATTTTGTAAGAGAATGAAATGGTTATGTATGTGAGTGTTAGACACTCTCTAATTCTCTCTTGAACACATTCATAAAAACTTATTAAGAGACCACACATCTTAGGCATTAGTGGAATTGGAGTGAAGATTAAAAGTGTTCCCAAGTATTTCTAATATTTGTTTAGAAATTCACCACACCAAGGTACACTCTTTTGTTCTTATATTCTGAAATTTACATAGTACATGTTATCAATTGTAAATGAAGTAGATTCGTTAATTTTTTGCTGTGTGTGTTTTGTATGTGATACAAACAAGTATTTTTCCAACAGGGAGTCTCTTTCGGACGTCTCGGTCACTTGTCCCCTCGTGATCATACAGGAGTTCTACTCCAATATGCATGGATTCGATTACACCATACCTTATTTCTCTACTCTTGTTAGAGGTACATGTATTGTAGTCACTCCGGATCTTATATCTGAGGTGCTACACATTCCAAGGTTAGCCCATCTTGATTACCTCGACTGCTGTCGTCGTAAGACTGTGTTTAAAGACGAGCTTATGTCTCTGTTTTGTGAGACGCCTTCATCTTGGGGTGGCCATCAAAACACCCCTTGCTCGGCCTTTGCTAAAAGTCCGAGGTTCCTGAATATGGTGATGACATTTTTTTTACATCCCTTGTCTTACTATAATTCGATTACTAAGCCTCGTGCTTGATTTTTGTTGTCCTTACTTGAGAGGCTTACCATTGACTTTACCTCTCACTTCATACTCCTCCTTATAGATGTCTATAAGGATACAACGGCCCGTGACAAGCTTATCTTTCCTTCTGCTATCACTTGGATTATTTGCCACTTCTCTATTTCCTATCTCGAGTTGGATCACTTCTTCATCATGTATGCCATTGATGCGGTGACCATCAGATAGAGCAAGGCCCAACTTTGACTAAAGTGGCCACGGACCGAGACGGAGACTCCTTCAGCTTCTTCAACTCCATTCACCTCTTTATCTTTTGCTTCCACGGGTGGTGTGATCCTTGAGGCGATTATGGCGCAACTTCAGCTCATGGATGCTCGCCTTGACACTCTTAGTGATGAGTTGTGTTAGGTAAACACCTGTGTCAGTCATATTGCATGACGACAGGCTCGCCTTGGTGGCTTCGTTGCTTCTCCCACTCCTTTTCCAAAGGCATATGAGGATGAGGACGACGATGGTGACTCTGGTAGTGATGCTAATGCTACTACTGATGAGGATGAGGTGTCTAGCTCTTTCGGTGACGAGGAGATGACTACGTCTCAGTGACTTACCCTTTGTCATTTGTGATAAAAAGGGAGAGTAGTTTTGGGTATGAGAGTAGTCATGTACTTAGTAATGTTGATGCTATTACTGATAAGGATAAGGCGTATAGCTCTTTTGGTGACGAGGAGATGACTACGTCTCAGTGACTTATCCTTTGTCATTTGTGACAAAAAGGGAGAGTAGTTTTGGGTATGAGAGTAGTCATGTACTTAGGGGGAGAGTTAGTATAGGAGATATTTTTGTTAGAGGGAGTGTATTGAGGGATGTAGTGAGGACTTAAATGTATCTTTTCTTTTCTTTCTTTTAGATACATTGTTCTTTCATTGTGATAGAAAACCTTGTATTCTTATAGATATGTATTGAGGTTGTTATTACATTCTTTCACCTATCTCTTCATGTGTTGTTTCTTTTCTCTCTTTATGCACATGATTCTTATAATTGTATGCAATCTTTTATATTTCTGTTTCACACTAAGATGTTGTAATGAGTTTTGTTTAAAGTGTTTCAGAAATACAGGTTGTCAAAGTCTTTCTTGTCATGAACTCTCTTCTTGCAAAGTTTTTCAAGAGTTTGTGTTAGGATTAAATTTTATTGAATTCAACAAGTGAGTACGATTTGAGTGATTTATGACTTCTCTAATATGTTCATTTGTTTGTTGTGGTCTTGTCACAGAATGCAAAAGGGGGAGATTGTTAGGACATATGTGAATCATGTTAAGAACATATGTCATTTAGAATTGGCTAATCCTTTGACAAAACGCACTTTACTTGTAATTGGGTAGATCTAGGTGTGTTTAACACTTCAAGAAACAAGAATTCAAGTTCAAGTATTGAAGCCATGCAAATTCGTCCAAGAAACAAGTGAAGAAGTGCTGGATTTTAAAGCTCGATAGCTAGCTCGACATATAGCATCTATCGAGGTTTAAAAGGCAGATTTAGCCCAATGCTTGATAGCTACTTGATAGATACCCTATCTATCGAGATTTGTGAAAATCAGTTTTTCAAATCTAATTTCACACATGTCTGTGTGTACTTGTTTAGGCTTTCTTTTCTCACAATCCTAGTATATAAAGATTATTTTAAGGGCCGTCAAAGGTTGCGTAAGTGTTAGGCAAAGGTTTTGATCAAGCATATTGTGACCGAAGACATACACCCTAGTTCATATTTCTCTTAAAGAAGCTGCTGCGTTTGTACGTCGTAGGGTTTTGTAACCAAAGAACTTTGTGATCTTCATCGTGTTGATGAACTAAATAACTTTGTAGCCAACATCTTTCTCAAGTTGGTGAGTAAGCCGCATACTGGAATCCGCGCATTGATTGTTTAGTCACGTATTGGACAGTGCATTGAAAAAAAGAGATTGTCACTACAGAACAATTCCAGTTATGTATTGGGGTAAGGGTTCAACTGTATGTTAGTATAAGGTACTGAGATTCTTTTACTTGTAACCGCTTGTTATGATAATAGTAGATTCTCAAGAGTGGTGACCTTAAAATCACCCGGTGAAGTTTTTGGCTTGGAGGTTTTCCCTATTCATAAACAAATCACTGTGTCAACTTTATTTTCTACTACATTTAACTTAGTTAGTGATTTGTTTGTGCTACCACGCGTATTGCATATTAATTGAATTAATTAATTAACTTGGCTAATTAATTGGTTAATTCATCACAAGGGGTCAATACATTCTTAGCCTATCATTGATAACTTTTATCAAACACTAATAATATATCGTATTACCTTTAGCCTCTAAGTAATAATGATATAGCTCCTTTGGAAGGTTAACATTACACTTAATTTAGTGTACACCATTATCTAGAATCAAGTGTAGCCACATTTAATCTCCCTTATAATGTTTAAACTTGTAGTACTATGAAGTAAACACCCTCCTTTGGGATCGCGAGGCATATACACCAAGACAAGGTGCTTACCCACACTACTATGAACCGATAATGAAGGCCGTGAGATCCAACCCTTGTATCTCTCTTGTTGGAAAAATTTAGACCCCTTAAACACATAGAATGCGTAGCCTAGATTAATTAGCGAAGTTGTTACTTAGTCAAACTATGCAATTCTAGGTTAAAGCAATCAAATAATCATATCAAGATATAAAGCAGCGGAATAATAAATAACACAAGATATGATCACCCAGGAAACCACTCGGTAAAAACCTGGGGAGGATTTGACCCACCGACCCTCAAGGCATAACAGAATTCACTATGAAATAATTGAAGTTCTTACAAAAGGACTACAAGCTCCCCGCTCGACTTCCTAATGCTATCCACCAGTAAAACTTCCTAACACGACCACGCGCAGGCTCCAAATCCACGGACTACTTCTTTCTTGAATTCTTCAATCAGCTACAAGCTCCCCGCTTGCTTTTCTTTTTAAGTTCCAATGGTTGCAACTATAATGATCTTCAAGATGTTGAAATCATCTCTACCTTGAAAACCCTAGGTTTTGTGTAAAGGAAGTCTCCTCAAAGATCTCACACGAGATTCACACAAAACAGCAATGTATGAGCAACAAAGCAATATAGACAACCCTCAAAAACGTGGCTAGGGTTTAGATTATATACCTAGGGTAAAAACACAAAACCCTAAACGTTTAATGAAGTAGGGCTGAGTTGGAAAATCTGCAGAAAATTCAACCTGTGCGATTTTCAATCGATCGAGTCTATTCTTCGATCGATCGAGCCAGGCCGAAAGTCCCAAGTACTTCTGCAGCCACTCGATTCCAACTTTACAATATTAAACCAACTTTGAGCAATTCTAAACAAGACTAAATACACTGTTTTGATCATGGTTTGCCAACATTACAAATTAGAGTTCTAAATACAAAAACTCCTAAGACCTTAGAACCTAACAAACTCCCCCTTTGGCAATCCGTGACAAAACCCTAATTCACAGCTCAAAGTTTTACAAATAAAAAGCCCTTTACAAAGGTAATGCTCATAAAATCAAATTCAGCCTAACTACTATCCATCAGTTGCAAGTGTAGACAGCAGCTTAGTTGAATCAACCTGTATATTCCTGAAATACTCAACAAACGCATAAACGCATGTGTGACAGAAAAGAGTAAAAACAACAGGTATAACATTCTTGTAAGATCCACACAACACAAAATAAAGACATATAAAAATGAACAAGTCATAAATATAAATCAATACGCAGTGAATCATAAAGCAACAAGAATCAATAAAAAATAAATGTATATCAAACAATGTTACTCCCCCTAACATGAATATCCCAAAAAAAATGATATACATAGTGAAGCACCTAGATACAATCTAAAACAATATCTCCCCCTAACAACAAAAATCTCCACAAGACAAAACTCCAAGTCAAAACTCCACTCCCCCTTTTTGTGACGGAATGCCAAAGAGCAATCATGAGTCGCCATCAAAAGGAGGTGGTGAGGAAGAATGAAGACGTGCTAAATCCACTCGAAGAGCACGAATCTCATCCAGCAAGTCCACCAAAATCTGACCATGAGCCTGCTGAACAGTCATGACAGTCTCCAAAGTACGACGAACATCAAAGTCGGCCGAAGGAGGTGAAGGAACATCAGCAGCAGCAGTATCAGCACCAACTGGATCAGAAATATCCTCACCAGCAGGACCTGCAGAAGAAGAAGGAGGAGGAGGTACGCTACTAGAGGGCTCAGACCTAGGGTGTTTAGAACCAGCTCGAAGATGAGCAGCCCTCTGTCTAAGAAAAGACGCACCGATAGGAGCAATCACATGAACAGGCTCAGAGGAAGGAAAGCCACGAAGCTCAAGATGGAGCAAAATCCTATGAATGAAAATAGGATGAACAAGGGCATGTGAAGAAGATGAACTCCTATAAACCTCGTTCAAAGAACGAAGAAATAGATGGGGAAAACTGATAGGAGCATCAGTAACAAGAGCGTACAAAAATACACACCTCTCAAGAGGAATGGTGTGCACATGAGAAATAGGCCAGATGGAATGACAGGCTATCCTAAAGAAAAGATAATGTAACCCGGAGAGCTCAGCAGAAGTGATCCTAGGATCAGAACCCCACTGGACAGAAGTACCAGTGATGTAAGACAAAACATCGCTCAGCTCGGGAGACTCATCATAAGGATAGACAGGATCCCTAACCAACGGTACCCCTAGAGCAGCAGCCACTACCTGAGGAGTAATGGTGTACCCAACACCTCGTATCCAACTCTTTACCAAAGTGTTGGAATCATAGATGTGGATAGAGATGTTCGAATAGAACTCTCTAATCAAGGCAGACGGTGGAGGAGGATCAGAGATGTCTAACAAAGGTAACCAGCCCCGACGCTCAAAGTTAGCCCTAATGGCCGGATCAAGCTCATCTAACACAACAGAACGCTCAGCCCAAATCTTCCTCTTAAGGTTAAGCTTCTCAAAAAGATCTTGGTTTTTCTCACTCGGAAACCTCTCACGGTCAAAGGAGGGAGGGGATGGAGAGGATGAGGGAAGGGACCTATGGGCTCTAGTTTTCCTAGGCATGATGCTAAGGAAAGAACAGAGACACAAAGAGAAAACCAAAAGAACAAAAAAAACAAAACCAAAGGCAGACTGCAAGTTAGCACAAAAAAAAACAATAGAATTAAAATCTATATGATGCATGAGCAGATACAATGCCATGATGCATGCACTAATGCAGTGAACAACTAAGTTCAATTGAGATTAAATTGACAAAATTGGCTTGAGCAAGGAATTTTCTTAACAAAAACCCCAAAAATTTAACACAAATTGAAAATTTTTAAAACCAAATGATGAATTGAGCATCACAAAACACAACACATAGATTATAATGCTTAATTTCATCAATCCAACAAGCCAATTGCATCAAATTCTACTCAATTTCACAAAATCCCCAAATCGGATCAATTAGGAAACCCTAGATTTTTCAATTTCACATCAAACTCAAAATTGATCAAATTGAACTATTTAAATCATGTCTATAACATGTCCCCACAAAAACCCAATGATCAATTGCATCAATTATGGCTTGAATCAAAAGAAAAAACCAAAAAAGCAAAGTGCGAAAATCGCCCCTTAAAAGCATGAATGTATGCATGAAATGATGAAAAATAAATCAAAAGGAAGGGCAAAAGGGTCTTACCGGCTTGAGGAGAGAGAGATTGTGCAAAGACTTCGGAAGAAAACGACAAAAATTCACAATACCAAGCTTGCCAACGCGGAGAGAGGAAAAAGGTTTGAAAAGTTTTGAAATAGGATCTTTGAAAAAGTCAGAAAAGTGCCTTTTAAAAACCTTTTTCACGATATTCGATCGATCGAAAATTACATTCGATCGATCGAATGTGACAGTCGTTTTAGAACAAACTAAGGCACTTTTTCGATCGATCGAAAAATGGGTTGGATCGATCGAAATGGTCAGAAGCTCACTAAATTTTGAAAAAAAACCCAGTTTTGAAAGACACAAACCAAAATTTTGTAAAACAACTCCTCAAAGCATTAAATAGTAAAAACAAAATGCATGAGTATGAGATGGAATGCTTTTTCAAAAACCCAAAATTTTTAAACCCAAATTATGTCAAAAACACGTTTCAATCATTCCCCCATTGAATTTTCTCAAGCAACAAAAATGTTGTGCACAAATCTCAAGATATTTTCAAACTTGGTTGGTCAGACCATAAACACACATACTAGTATGTACAGTGTTTAACAAAGAGTAACTTGTGTAGTGTGTGATACTAGCAAAAACTTGGGATACATGTGAGGTGATATGTGAATGGCAATCAAACACAAAGTCTACACAATTCATCACATAGAATTTAAAAGAGACTATCACCTAAAGAGTTACATCCTATAACTCCCACATCTCCTAGAACAAAAGCTTGCAATCATGTAAGTTTCTTGTATTTTTGCCTCTTATTTGTATGAGATGGCATTCAGCCTAATAGTACACACCGGTTTGAATTAAGTGAATTGGCATTAAGCCTAATAGTACACACCAGTTTTAATTTATTTTGAGGCTACACCTTATGTTCTTTTTGTGCATGTGCTACACTTTCTCGAGCACAGAATCTTATGATATGCACTAAGGTGTTCATGATTGGCTAGTGAACAGTGGTGAGATGGTTATTTATGCCTTTCTCAAAAGGATCAAGTCCGACAGTCAAATAACATGTGACTTCAAGATTAAGACAAAGTGATAAACACCATAAACATCTTTCCCACACAACATGCACTACAAAGCTCAAACTAGTAAAGTGCAATAAAGTAAGCTCATCCAAGTTAAACAAGGTACATAAGACATGTTATGTGTAAATAAATTGACCAACCTTGTTTTTCAAAAATCAAGAACAATATGTTCAACATAAATTTGCTTCCTTCTTTCCCTTTTTTTTTTTTTTTTTTTTTTTTTTTTTTAAAGGAAAACAAATAAATCCTAGAATGAAATGCATGAATGTAATGCAATGCAAGTCCTAGAACAAAGAAAACACAAAAAAAAAAAAAAAACAATGGTCACAAAAGAATAGAGCAATGAAGCACAAGGACCATGTCAGAAAGACTCAAGTATTTCGAGTCTTTTGCATCCAAAACTTTTTAGATGCACCATGAGCATTGAAGTTCTTATTCACAATTGAGTGATTCCCAACTCCATGATTGGAATAAAGGTTTAACACCTTTACCAATTCACCAATTAATGCCATAGGATCTTGTGCTTGAGGCACAGGCACTTTTGGTTTATTTGCTCTCTTATCAGCTTGAAGCTTGTAACAGTTAGGACGAATATGTCCAGACTTACCACAATAATGACAAACCCACGCAGGTTTACCATGCATCTTGTCCTTAGATTTGGTAGGCTCCTTAGGTTTAGATTCTCTTAAGTCTACCCTAGTCTTCTTAGGTGGTGAAACTTCTACAGGTTTAACTACCTCACTCACAGGTGGTTTGACAGTATCACTCACAACCTCACTCATAGAAGGTCCAGAAGAAGAAGAAGGAACAAAAGTAGTGGAATGTGGTCCAGTATCAAAGATGCTTTCAACATATCCTAACCCAGTTTTATCAGAAGGATACTTTTGAACATTCAGCATGTGATCAAGTTTAGAACTAGCAGATCTAGCAACAGATAAATCATGTTCCAAAGTTCTAACTTTATCAAGCAAAAGCATATTCTCAGATTTAACATTGTTCAAAAGTTCATTTGCATCAAACAGTTTAACAAGCAAATTTCTCTTTTCAAGCTCAAGAGAATCAATTTTCTTTAGGCCAAGTTCAACTTTCATAGCATCCTTTGCAGCAATTTTGCAAAGTTTGTTATAGGCCTCTTGAAGATCTGCATCTTCAGAGAGTTCCCCATCAGAAGGGTTCTCTTCAGCAGATATGCCTTCATTGACTATAGCAGTAGCCGTGAAAGCAATGAAGTTTCCATCCTCGTCACCACCGGACTCATCATCAGAAACCTCATTATCACTAAGGGTTACAGCCATAGCTTTACCCTTAGTCCTTAAGAATGTAGGACATTCAGACTTCACATGACCATACCCTTGACAGCCAAAACACTGAGGACCCAGAGAGTTATTAGAAGATTGACCAGAATTTTCTCTAGGTTTTTCAAAATTGTTAACCTTAGTGGGATCATTCTTCCTAAAATTTCTAGGTTCAGCAGTGTAAGTACCTCTTGCCTTTCTATTTGTATTCCTAAGAAAGTTCTTAAAGTTTTTGGCAAGATAGGCAATCTCTGTAGCAGAGAGCTCATCATCAAATCCACCACCATCAACATCATCAACTGACTTAAGAGCCATTGATTTGGATTTGTTTACTTTAGGTAGGTCAGACTCATAGGATTGAAGAGATCCTACAAGCTCATCAACAGGGATGGAGTCCACATCCTTGCTTTCAGTTATGGCAGTCACTTTGGGTCTAAAGTCTTCAGTTAAAGATCTAAGAATCTTCCTAACAATCTTAGGTTGATCATAGATTTCACCCAAATTAAAAGCAGAATTAACAATATCATTCAGTTTGGCATAAAATTCATCAAAGGATTCATCATCAGACATCCTAATGTTTTCAAACCTAGAAGTTAATTGCTGCAGTTTGTTTATCTTAACTGCCTTTGTGCCTTCATGCACAGTTTGGAGGATTTTCCAAGCAGTATGAGCAACCTCAACATTAGAGATTCTCTTAAATTCCTCCATAGAAACAGCATTAAAGATAGCATTCATAGCTTTGCTATTGAAGCTTGCTGCTTCTTTTTCAGAAGTTTGCCACTCACTCACAGGAGTAGCGGGCTTCTCCCATCCGTATTCAACGGAATTCCAAACCCTTTCATCAATGGATTTCAGGAATGCTTTCATCCTTACTTTCCAATAGGCATAGTTGTTCCCATCAAAATGAGGAGGAACAAACAGAGAGTGTCCATGCTCCATGACAACAGGGGTCAAGGATCAGCTCAGAGATTAAAAATCTCAAACAAAAAGAGCTACCAGGCTCTGATACCACTTGATCGGTTTTAGACCCCTTAAACACACAGATTGTGTAGCCTAGATTAATTAGCCAAGTTGTTACTTAGTCAAATTAAGCAATTCTAGGTTAAAACAATCCAAACAATCATATCAAGAATATAAAGCAGCGGAAAATAAATAACACAAGATATGATCACCCAGGAAACCACACGGTAAAAACCTGGGGAGGATTTGACCCACCGATCCTCAAGGCTAACCTGAATTCACTATGAAAGAATTGAAGTTCGTACAAAAGGACTACAAGCTCCCCGCTCGACTTCCTAATGCTACCCACCAGTAAAACTTCCTGACACGACCACGCGCAGGCTCCGAATCCACGGACTACTTCTTTCTTGAATTCTTCAATCAGCTACAAGCTCCCCGCTTGCTTTTCTTTTTAAGTTCCAATGGTTGCAACTATAATGATCTTCAAGATGTTGAAATCATCTCTACCTTGAAAACCCTAAGTTTTGTGTAAAGGAAGTCTCCTCAAAGATTTCACACGAGATTCACACAAAACAGCAATGTATGAGCAACAAAGCAATATGGACAACCCTCAAAAACGTGGCTAGGGTTTAGTTTATATACCTAGGGTAAAACCACAAAACCCTAAACGTTTAATGAAGTAGGGCTGAGTTGGAAAATCTGCAGAAAATTCAACCTGTGCGATTTTCGATCGATCGAGTCTATTCTTCGATCGATCGAGCCAGGCCGAAAGTCCCAAGTACTTCTGCAGCCACTCGATTCCAACTTTACAATATTAAACCAACTTTGAGCAATTCTAAACAAGACTAAATACACTGTTTTGATCATGGTTTGCCAACATTACAAATTAGAGTTCTAAATACAAAAACTCCTAAGACCTTAGAACCTAACATCTCTCCTACTAGATATTTAAAAAAAAAAGTTTTTAATTAAAAAAACATGTGTAATCTCATTACATATAGCCTTGCACTTTTAAACTTGAGAACACATAGAAAATTTAGAGTTTACAACTTTTGATCAATCGAATGTGTCCCTTAATTAGTCAAAAAAATTAAAAAATTCGTACTTGAAAATCTGCCTGGCTCAATTGGTACTCGATCGCTACTCGATCGATCGAAAAAGAACATTCGATTGATCAACTAGCAATCAAATATCAATCAAAACAAACAGATTGGTCATTGTTTCACTTAATCGATCGAAAGCAATTTTCGATTGATTGAATCTTGTGAAACTCGAATTTTCCAAAAATTTTCTAAAGTAGTTTTCAACGATTTTTCATGAACAAACAACCATCATATGAACATAATATACAGAGATTGATATCAAAAATGAATTTCATTGATGCTATACCCTGAAAGTTCAATTTAACATACTTAACATCAAACTTAAACAACATCATAACATCAATATCAGTTTTTATTAAACAATAATTTCAATGACCATGTAGAAAATTAATTGCTAAATCTTCTGACATCATGAATTTATTATCTTTGATTCCAAAACTCACAAAAAATGTTATACAGATTTGAAATTGAAGACCATTCTAATACCAATTGTTGGAAAAACATGGTTTGTATCTCATACAAAACATACGTAGTGGAAAATTAACGGATCTACTTCATTCGCAATTGGTAACATGCACTGTGTAAATTTCAGAATTTAAGAACAAGAAAGCATACCTTGGTGTAGTGAAATTCAAAACCAAAGATTAGAAGTTCTTAGGAACACTTATAATCTTCACTCCATTTCCATTAACACCTAAGAAGTGTGGTCTCTCAATTAGTCCAAGGGAGAATAAGAGAGTGGACTACACTTACATACACACCATTTTACAATAGTGTCTTTTATAAAATTATGTATGTTTCTCCATTAATATCTAATTGATTACCTAATTAGGCCAGCCTTTTGGGCCATTCCAATTGGGCTCAAGTGTGTGGCTTGGAGTGCAACCAAAAGGAAACAAATAAGACTCTAGCTCCAACGGGACTTAGACTTTTTTGTCAACACTTGACAAGTCCAAAGTTACCATTAATTATATTTAATACCACTATATTAATATAATTGCACTCTAGGCCTTATTAATAAATTATATCCTAAGACTTTATTGTACATACAACTCATTCATAAAGTATTCGTAGTAATACAAAGTCATGAATGTAGACAGCCACTTTGAAGATTACTGCATCTTAATCCTTGAGTACCCAGGAGTAAAGAGGATAATTAGTGTAAAAGATAGGCTTGCTTGCATGGGAGTAAAGAGGATAATTAGATACAACAAACTAACTGATATTATTATTTTCAACAAGGTTTTTACATTACACATAAGACACTCTAATAGACATTCTGATGGAGGCTTTTGCTTCTCCCTCTTACTTCTTCAAAGATACAAGGACTCAATTTATAGACAATGGAGCTTAGACACGATGTACATTATACTTTTCAGAAGATGGTAGGGGCCTAAGTTATGGATCAACAAGTGGCGAAAGGGGTAAAGCCCTGGTTGGAGACTGATCTTCATCTAGATAGACTTCTGCAAAGGCAATAAATGTGCTTGTTAGATAAGGATAAGGTTCACTTGCATTTGGACATTTCTAGGACTTTTTTTTTTTTTAAAGTGTTAAAGCTGTTTAGTCCCATCTGTCTCTTCCTTAAAACCATTCTTCGTCCGCGTCAGCATCAACATCTGGATCATGATTATGGTAGTAAAGGTCATGTTAGCCAATAAGAGGACTGGGCATTTCCCAATGATCTTCATATGGCCACTGTTGCCTACAAACTTCTGGATCAGTTGGTACTATTTTGGATAAGATTATCTTATTAAGGGTTCCGCCTTTGTAAGAGCCTAGTAATAGTATACACAAGAAGTGTCTATGTGTGAATGGAGTGTGTCATCTGGGCTAGTGACCCAATGCATCTCTGATTGATGAAAGATTCCTTCTACTTGGATATCATTTTTAGAATTGAGTTTAGCAATTAAACATCTTACAATAATCTTGTGACCAAATCTTGGATGTACTGTGATGGGGTACTTTTTCCAGTCTCCATTATGAGCATCATTTTTTAGGATTTCATACCAGAATTTTTGGAAATATCTATTTCCATGAGGAAAAATAAAATTGTAAAACTGTGGTTCAAAATGAAGACACAAATAATACTCATTGACTAAATATCACATGTAGAGATAATGTACGACCGTCCAGTTGGTTACCCAAAAAGCAAAAGGGGTTTTCTATGTTGGTCCACGTCAAGATCAATGGCAAGGAAGTGGCTTTGGTGCTCTTTAAGGTAATTATGGAGGACTCTAATGATTTTTTTGGATCTGGCTTCAAGTGTCAAATTATTTATTTGGTCTTTTATATCTGGGGAAAGGTTTTGTATCATATTAAGGATATCATCAGGGGCTATAGAGGAAGAGCCTGAGGATGAGGATGGGTCAGTAATAGGATATACATACTGGGGTGGAGGAACAATTGTGGTGTTAATAGCTGGAGGCTTTCTAGAAAGATAATCAGTGATCAAGTTATCCTTTCCTTTAATGTGCTTTACTTGGAAAGGCCATTGTGAAAATCAATTTGACTATCTAAGTAACTGAGGATGTGGAAGCATTTTTGGAAAGGAATTTGACCATCTAGTAGAAAATTATGCCCAAGAAGGTGGAACAGGAATTTTTCAATTCCATGTTTTACTGCATGGATCTCCTTGAAAGTGGAGTGGTAATGAAGTTCTGAAAGCTTGAATGCACCACTTTTATATCCACAAATGTTTCTTTTTTCCATTAACCTCTTCAAAAAGAGTTGCTGCCCAATACTCGTCACTTGCATCTGTCTGCAAAATTTGTTTGCATGTTCCTAGAATTTGTAGCAGGGGAAGCTTTTCTACTAATCTTTTTAATTGTTGGACTACTTCTATGTGAACAAAATTCCATTCTAGAGGGGTCCTCTTCAAGAGTTGAGCTAAACAATTCCTATATCAGGAAACCCTTGGAATGAAGTTGGACATGTACTTAACAAAATTCCAAGAAACTGTTATATCTGCTTGGTACTTATGAGCTTATCTGGAAATTCGCCAAGAGAGACAACTATGTGAGGCTACAAAGTATATTTCCCATCTAAAATGCTCACTCCCCAAAAATCTATAGAAGATTGTCCAATGATCATTTTCATTTCTAAAAGCATTATTCCTTGGGATTTCACTAAATTGTAAAATTCAGTGAGCAACTTCTCATAGGATTCTGCATCTTTTGGGAATAGAAGGATATCATTTACATAATTAATGCATTGGTCAAGAGTGGCTAGAACAACGTTACCATTGATTTTTGGAATTGGGATGAAGCATTTTTTAGGCCAAAAGGCATGGCCGATTGGCACAAATGTGGGCCCCAACCTGAGGGCTCCTAGATTGGGATAAATCTAATCCTTTTCAATTTTTTAGAGATAGGGACACATCCCAGTTCGTGTTTTGATCATTCAGCTAATTTTTCAAACATTCCAGCCTCTACAAATAGAGGATGCCTCTCAAAATTCAACACACTTTTTCATGCTTTCTAAAACCCCTCTTCTTTTATTTTCCCTCCTACATTAAAGACGTTATGGAGGCTCTTACCTTAGGAATTTCTTTTCTGTAAGCAAAATATTTTAGACTTCAAAGAGAATTGAATAATTTTCTTTGAACCCTAAAATATTCCTTGCACACTCATGCAAAAGGTAGTTTTTCTTTTTTCTTTTCTTTTTTTGTTCCTTTCTATTAATTTTGTTTGATGATGCATGAATAGGCTTAGGATGTTTTTATCACTTCTAATTCTTGATGTAATTGCCATGTTTGGTTTGAAATTTTTCTTTAAATATGTTCTTAGATGATTCTTTTGTTTGTTGTAATCATTCTCTTGAATCTCAAAATCTGCTAATTAACAAAGATCTTTTTAAACTATAAACTTATTTGAATTTTTTAGATCTGATTTTCTAAACTAAAAACTGATTTGTATTTTCATTAAATACAAATCTGATTTTTTTAACTCTTAACAACTGATCTGTATTTTCGTTAAATACAAATCTAATTGTTTTAACACATAAAACTGGTCTGTATTTTCATTGAATACAGATCTGATTTTTTTCAACTCTCAAAAACTAACCTGTATTTTCATTAAATACAGATCTAATTCTTTTTAACTCTAAAAAACTAATATGTATTTTCATTAAATGCAAATCTAATTTTTTTAACCATAAAAACTTATCTATATTTTTATTAAATACATATCTGATTTTTTAACACACAAAACTGATTTGTATTTTCATCAAATATAGATCTGATTTTTTAAAGAAAATTTTCTTTGTCACAAAAGAGCAGATTTTGAAATTTAAAAGAAGAAGTCAAAAGTTGAGATGATTTTTTATTGATGCAAGTAAAACAAATTTATCTCATGAGTGTACTTCCTCTTCTAAAAAAGGTATTTTTCTTATTTTATTCATAAAAATACAGATAGATTTTTTTCCCTACAAATCTAGATTTTCTTATTCACAAAACCGATCTGATTTGCATTTTTAACTTGCATAAAACTTAGATTCTTGCTATTGGTTTTGAAGTTAAAGATTTCTGATCCTTTTGTCCAAAGATCTTATGTTGGCATCAGCCAATGCCATTCGACTCGACTGAAAAATTAGCAAAGACAAGTGTTAGATTGAGTATTGGGAAAGTCCAAGCCAAAAACACTCAGAAGGCATCATCTTATACCTAGCTCGCTTCATTGATCACATTTTGGAAATACTGAGTATGTGCTACCAGTTGCAAGCCTCCAATCAACATCGACCTGAACTACAAATGCATCAGGTCATGAACAACTCAGTGGTCCAAAAAGAAATGAGGACAAGGAACTAAAGGATTTGGGAACACACTTGATTAGGCCAAGGGATGTTGGGGTGTGCTCTGGCCTATCTGAAGTCGTGGAGCTGTACGATCCATCAGGATTCACCGCTTCATATTGCCGTGTAGGAAAGTGGAGATAGGTCTCCATGAAAGAACTAGAAGAGTCGCTAGCATGATTAGGAGGGGGGGTTCTCTTCTTCCTCTTCCTCTTCTTCAGAAGATGAAGCCGGAAAATGCAACATACTAATATTGTCGCAAGGCCAAAATATGGAGGATAAGCATACAAGATGAAATACAATTTGAATTTAGAAGGGAAGGGAAATACTAATGTCACAAGAATGCCAGCTAGACGACTCTACAATTGAGTTTGAATAAATTCAAAATAATTTCCTGGCGTCCCTAAAACAACATGGCCAATTCAAGCATGAGCGATCTCTTAATTAGCTATAAGGTTAACCAATCGGATGGATGGACAAGGTGGAACCGAAATTGTTGTAGGAGGGTACACATGTTAAACTTAAGGCAACACTTGATCACCGAGATAACAGTACCTCCCTTAGCCACACTCAAACAATACCTAACGGCCATTCAACTCCGAAGCCATTCACACTCAGCATACTACTCACATCCAAGCCAAGGGTCCAAAGACATCTGAAAATCACAAAGAACCCAGAATGAAAAGAAGGACAAACCATAATCAAACACAAAAATCCCATACAAAAAGAAAACTCACATTAGCCACAGTTAAATTGTCAATCACCATACGCCAAACTTCCAAAAAACACTTGGAAGGTGTTGACAGATGGTATTTAGGTAACCAACGGAGAAACCTTGGATATATGCCATCAACATCTTCATGAACTTGAGGACCAACCCCAAAATATTCGTACATCCATACCTGAAAAAAATATCATCAACACACATCATTATGACATAGCCAAAATGACTTTCCAAAACCCATACATAGCCAAAAATTCCAAACCTCACCTGCCAAACAAACGGTGCACCATTTAAGCTTGAGAGACTACGCTGAGAAAGTTGATTCATGAAGTGCAAGAGGGTAGCGTAAGCCATGCCACCCCAGTCATAATTCTTGATTTGGTCAATATTCTTCGAACTCCATAGATAGTGTAAGCTCACAGTACTACCTAAAAAAAGTCCCAATGAAAAGAAGCATGAACATGCGTGTACTAGTTCCTATGGTTTTACAATTCTCAATATTCTCATACAGCCACATTAAAGGGACATTTTTGCTCTTCAGTTTTGAAGGCACTGTGCCTAATATAGATTCACATTTTTGCTCTTCATTTTTGCTCGTGGCTGGCAAGTCGCCAAAGGAGGCACACGTGTGAAGCATGCAGGGGAGTTGAAGATTCATGCCAGCTAGAGCACTATAGGACAAAACTTCTAGTCTGGCCAAGAAGTTAACTCGTGGCTCAGACTCACGACTTAGTCAAGTTGCAAGGCCAAGCTGCCAGACCACTCTGTTTGTTACAACCCTGACCTTTTGCACTCCAAACACACACCAGTATAACTACCTCTTATACCCACATATTGTAAAGAGCTTCCATAGAGAAGTTTGAGAGAAAAACCCTAGAGAAAAACAAGATTGGCTCATCCACAATCTTTATACTTTGACTCTCCAAATTCCTCTACTTCACCCTCTCCATTGTTACATCCTTGAGAGGTGCATTTAGCCAAATCCTTTTCTCACCATACCCATATCTATGAGAAGGTTATTTGGAGCTTTGGAAGTAGTTAGGAAGGGACTAATTGATATTGATTGATGTTATGGGCTATAGCGGAATCCGGTAAGCTGGAGAAGATAAAGGTTCGACGTAACCTCGTCGGAGCAAGAAGCTTGGAGGGCTTAGGTATACTGGGTAGATTAGGCTTGAAGGATCTTCTGATGTTCATGTATCCCAACTTCATTCTCTAGTGAATTATTGACCGTTTGGAGGGTGGCAGAAAGGTTTTACACTAAGGACTTCGGTCTCCTCTTTGATAACATATCGCTGTGTTGTCTTTGTGTTTGCATCTCTCTTCCCTTAATCTTTGCCTTTTAATTACTACTGTGGTTGTGATTAATTATGGTTTAGATTGTTTTATCAATTTTGTTTTAGCTTATTTTCATATTCGGCACATACTTTGTTTGATAATAAGCTTGAATTGGTAATTTGTAATTTGGGGGTCTAAATGTTCATAGGTGTTTTATGCACTAATTGTACATTCAATTGGTATTAGCGCGGGTGCACTTGCTATGGTTTAATTACCTTAGTGTGATCCTTGACCCCTTTGTTACGGATGAAGCTATGGAGAAAGCTATGTTGAATTGTGGCTTAAATGTTTGTGATAATGACTTTATGAGTATGTTTGAAGGGTGTCCTAACAACGAACACCTAGAGATATTAAAAACAAAGAAGCATGCTAGGATGTTTGTTCACATGTTGAAATATTTTGAAAATGAGAATCACATCTTACACAATAGTCTATGTGAGTCTAATTCTTTGATTAAGAAGTATAAAAGAAGAAATAGAATATTGTGTGATAAGGTTGAGAATCTGAAAAAGAAAAATCATTCTAACAAGAGCATGGAAAATGAAGACAAGTTTCTGTTTGAAGGTCAAGAGTGCTTGTCTCATGCTTACTTGTTTGTGCACACTTCTTTGAAGGTTTTCAATTCATGTTTATGGTATCTTGATAGTGGCTGTTCTCGTCACATGACAGGGGATAAATCTCTATTTAAGTCTCTCAAAGAGAAGGTTTGTGACTATATGACATTTGGCAATGGAAGCCATGCTCAAGTTCTTGGCAAAGGGACTGTTGAGATACCTGGATTACCTCTATTGGAAGATGTCTTATACATCAAAGGGTTGAAGGTGAATCTCTTAAGCATCACTCGAATATGTGATGAGGACTTCCTTGTTCAATTCTCAAAGAAGGGGTGCGTAATCATCGATGAAGAAGGGATTCAAGTCTTTGAGGGAAATAAGACAACCGACAATTGCTACGGAGTAGTTCCTATGACACCCATTTCATGTAGAAGTGCTCGTGTTGACATGTTGGAACTTTGGCATCATAGATTTGGGCACACAAATTTCAAACAAGTAGCTAAAGTATTTAAACTTGAAGCGGTTGAGGGACTTCCAAAGTTTGGAAAGGTGGAGAAGACTATTTGTGGTGCATGCCAAATGGGAAAGCAAACAAAGGCAAGTCATCACAAGGTGAATGTGATTGCTACCTCACATTGTTTAGAGCTTCTTCACATTGATCTAATGGGGCCTACAAGAACTGAAAGTCTAGCAGGAAAGAGGTACGTTATGGTCATTGTTGATGATTTCTCAAGATACACTTGGGTTGAATTTCTTAGAGAAAAATTAGAAGTATGTGAGAAATTGGAAATTCTTTGCAAGAGACTACAAAACGAGAAAAGGGCTTCTATTGTCAAGATAAGGAGTGATCATGGCAAGAAGTTTAAGAATGCAAGATTTGAGTCATTTTGAGAGAAGAATGGAATCAAAAAGGAACTTTCAACCCCTAAAACTCCTCAACAAAATAGGGTGGTTGAGAGGAAGAATCAGGTGATTCAAGACATGGCAAGAGTTATGCTACTCGACAAGCAAATTCCTCAAAAGTTTTGAGGAGAAGCCATGAACACCTTATGTCATATTGGTAATAGAATATTCTTTCGAGTGGGAACAAAGAAGACCGCTTATGAAATTTGGAATGGAAAGAAGCCGAGAGTGAAGTACTTCTGAGTGTTTGGAAGTAAGTGTTACATTCTAAATGATTAGGAGAATCTTGGAAAATTTGATGCAAAAAGTGATGAAGGCATTTTTCTTGGGTATTCTACTATTAGCCAGGCATATAGAGTTTTGAACAAGAGAACAAAGACGGTAATGGAATCCATCAATGTAGAAATTGATGATGCCATAACAAAGGTAGAGATGGTTGATGACGGAGAAGCTCTTGACATAGAAGTTGAAGGACCTACACCAGAAAAAGAATCAACTCCCGTAAACTCAAGAATTCTAGAATAGTAAGTCCTCTCACTCCTCCGGAAGTTCATCCTCCTGTCTCTTGGAATGATGAAGTGTCCACATCAAAAAAGCCATCATCAAAAGTGATTAAAAGCAATCCAAACAGTAACATTATTGGGTCTTGTTAGGTTCTAAAGATTTAGGAATTTATGTATTTAGAACTCTAATGTGTAATGTTGGCAAACCATGATGAAAACATTATGTTTAGTCTTGTTTAGACTTGCTCAAAGTAGTGTCTTTCATGTAAAGTTGGAATCAAGAAGCTGCAAATGCATTGGTGCATTTCAGCCTGGCTCGATCGATCGAAAGAAAGACTCGATCGATCGAATCTCGGGCAGAATGCTTTTCTGCAAAATTTTCCAACTTAGCCCTAACTTATTAAACATTTTGGGTTTTCTGTTTTTACCCTAGGTATAAAAGGCAAAACCCTAGCCATATTTTTAGAGTTGCTTTTTTTGTATTATTGCTTATACTTTTCTGTTTTATGTAAATCTCTTGTGAGATCTAGAGGAGCTTTCCCTTACACAAAGCTTAGGGTTTTCAAGGTAGAGATAGTATTAACATCTTGATGATCAACTTGGCTGCTACCATTGGAGCTTAAAGAATAACAAGCGTGGGTGCTTGTAGCTGATTGCAGAATCTAAGAAAGAAGAAGTCCGTGGATTCGGAGCTTGCACGTGGTTGTGTCAGTAAGTTCTACTGGTGGGTAGCGTTAGGAAGTCAAGCGGGGAGCTTGTAAGTCTTTTTTTATGAACTTCGATTCTTTCGTATAATGGATTCAGTTTACCTTGAAGATAGCTAGGTCAAATCCTCCCCAGATTTTTACCGTGTGGTTTCTTGGGTGATCATATCATTGTGTTATTTATATTTCCGTTGCTTTATGTTTTTGATATGATTGTATGTTTGTGATAACCTAGAACTGCATAATTTGACTAAGTTAATCACTTGGCTAATTAACTAGGTTAATTTGGTTGGGTTAAGGGGTTTAAAACTGTTCAAGTGGTATCAGAGCGGGTAGCTTTCTTGTTGTAGATCTTTTGATCTTTGAGCTGATCCTTGACCCCTATAGTCATGGATTTTTGGAAAAACTTTTTGCTTATATATCAACTTGTCTACTTGTTCTTTTTTCCTCTTGTTGTTTTTGTTAAATCTTTCCTTGTGTATTTTGGTATAATCATATGTGATAAGAATTATTTATGTTATATTGCTTTAACTGCCTTAAAGGCACGTGATTCTTGTCTTTGGTATTTGGATAGTGGTTGTTCCAAGCATATGATAGGAAACAAAAGTTTATTCAAAACACTCTTTGAAGGAAAGATTGGTACAATCACTTTTGGAGATGGAAGCAAATCTGTGATCAGAGGTATTGGAACTGTGGATATTCCAAGATTGCCAGTGTTTGAAGATGTTTGGTATGTTGATGGACTGAAGGCTAATTTACTCAGCATAAGCCAGATTTGTGACAATGGATTAAATGTTCTTTTCACCAAGTATGAATGTGAGATACTTGATGGAGGAGGTGACTGTATGTGTGTTGGTGTAAGGACAGCTGACAACTGTTATGGCATAACACCAAGTGTGAACAACAAGTGCTTTAGTGCAAAGATTGATCAAGTTGATTTGTGGCATCAATGGTTGGGACATGCTAGTCATAAGCAGTTAGAGCAGATTTCCAAATGTGAGGCAGTTATTGGTTTACCTAAGTTTAAGAAGATAGATAAGTACATTTGTGGACCATGTCAGATAGGTAAACAAGTGAAATCCAAGCATCCGTCAGTGACTAGTGTTCAAACTTCAAGATCTTTAGAGCTATTACACATTGATCTCATGGGTCTTGCCAGAGTTCAGAGTTTGGGTGGAAAGAAGTATATTCTAGTTGTTGTGGATGACTTTACTAGATATACTTGGGTTGTGCTTTAGAAAGATAAAGCTGAGGCTCTTGAGAAGCTGATACATTTGTGCAAGAAATTGCAGGTTGAGAAAGATACTGTAATTGCCAGAATAAGAAGTGATCATGGAAGAGAATTTGAGAATACCAAGCTGCTACTTTCTGTAATAATCAAGGCACTCATCAAGAGTTCTCTTCACCCAAGACACCTCAACCGAATGGGATTGTGGAAAGGAAAAACAGGGTTGTTCAGGAGATGGCACGGGTTATGTTGCACAAAAAAAAGTTGCTAAAATCCTTTTGGGGAGAAGCTGTCAACACTGCTTGTCATACCCTTAACCGAGTGTATTTCAGACCTAACTCCAAGAGAACTCCCTATGAACTCTGGAGAGGGAAGAAACTTATTGTCAAATATTTCAGGATATTTGGCAATGACTGTTACATTTTACGTGATAGAGAGAACCTAGAAAAGTTTGATGCAAAAAGCGATTAAGGGTACTTTTTAGGATACTCTTCCACTAGTACAGCTTACAGAGTGTAAAATCTGAGAACCAAAACAGTAATGGAATCTTCAAATGTTGTGATAAATGATGAAGTGTGTTCAGAAACACTTTCAGAAAGCATTGCTCCTGCTCAAGATAACTCTCTAGAAGTTGATGATTCACTTCCTGCTAAGTATGTTGGGAAACATAGTGAGGAAGAGCTATTGTTATTGAATGATACAGTTTCAGTACCATCAAGTTCAAAACCATCCACTCCGGTTCGTGAAAATCAATAGGTACTAAGTGAGCTCAGTCCTCCATCTAAACAGAAAGGTACCTCCACATCTTTAGTTAAAGGTCCATCCTCTAGAGTGAGACTGAATCATCCTTCCACAAATATATTCGGTAGTCTGAATGATAACATGAGATTGAGATCAAAAGCCTTGAAAGTGATTACTCACTCATGCTATCTGTCCCAATTTGAACCGAAGAAGGTGGATGAAACACTTCAAGATCCTGATTGGGTAAATTCCATGCATGAAGAACTTCATCAATTCGTTCAGAATGATGTGTGGGAATTAGTTCCTAGACTGAAGAGTGTAAATGTGATTGGGACTAAGTGGATCTTTAAGAACAAGTCAGATGAACATGGCACTGTGATCAGAAACAAATCAAGACTTGTTGCACAAGGGTACACACAAGTGGAAGGAATTGATTTTGATGAGACTTTTGCACCAGTAGCAAGGTTAGAATCCATCCAGATACTATTGGCCATAGCAAATCACCTAAACTTCAAGTTGTATCAAATGGATGTCAAGAGTGCTTTCTTGAATGGGATGCTACAAGAAGAAGTATACGTTGAACAACCTAAAGGCTTTGTTGATCCTCACAGACCGGATGATGTCTACAAATTGAATAGAGCCCTCTATGGGTTGAAACAAGCTCCTAGGGCTTGGTATGACAGATTGACTGCATATCTCACTGAGCATAGATTCAAAAGGGGATCTACAGATACAACTTTCTTCATAAGAAAGGATAAGACTGGTTTTTTTGTAGCTCAAATTTATGTTGATGACATTGTTTTTGGTGCTACTAATGATTTTCTTGCTCATTCTTTTGCAGATGAAATGAAGGCGATGTTTGAAATGAGCATGGTTGGTGAACTAACTTACTTTTTGGGATTGCAGGTAAAGCAAACTGAGTCAAGAATCTACATCAATTAAGCTAAATATGCAAGAAATCTGGTCAAAAGATTTGGACTGGACAAGGCTGCTCATGCTAGAACACCGATGGCTACTAATGCAAAATTAACAATTGATCCATCAGGTGAGTCTGTTAATGTTACTTTGTATAGAAGCATGATTGGATGTCTTTTGTATTTGACTGCTAGTTGGCCTAATATTTCTTTTAATGTTGGTGTATGCTCTAGATTTCAGTCTAATCCTAAGGTTTCTCATTTAAATGCTGTTAAGAGAATTATTAAATATGTGAGTGGAACCTGTGATTATGGATTATTTTATAGCAAAGAGTTAAATTTGTCTCTTGTTGGTTTCTCTGATTATGATTGGGCTAGGAATGCTGATGATAGAAAAAGCACCACTGGGGGATGTTTTTATGTAAGAGCCAATCTTGTGGCTTAGATAAGTAAGAAGCGAAATTCTATTTCTTTATCCTCTGCTGAGACAGAATATTGTTGCTGGGAGTTGCTGTTGTCAGCTCCTTTGGATGAAAAAGGTTTTGAGTGATTATAGGATTCCTCAAAACACCATGTGTAAAGTTGTGAATTACAACTATGTGTTTTGTTGGCTTTTATTCCGTGCCAAATTTGATTGTAATTACTATCAATTGTTTATACCCTGTATTTGTTGTGGGAATTGTTGTAAGGGATGTGTGATAGAGAGTGTGTGAAGACTCAAGCAATTTGGAAGCTGATGGAATCTCACGGGTATCTCGCGACTAAGCTTCCCGCGAAGTGAAGCAAGTGCCCTGCACATGCTGGAATGCGAAGAGTCATGACAGATGGAAACAGCTATCTCTCACGAGTATCTCGCGGGTAAGGCCTTCCCGCGAGACACCCGCGAGACATGCTATTCTGCCAGCTTGTACTGACTGACTCACACATTTTGCACCTATCCTATATAAACCCCCATTACCCACAAATGTTGAAAAAGGCTTTAGAGAGAAAACCCTAGCCAAACACATTTGTAATTAGAGATTGTCATCCCCACCTTTCTCTATACACTTGCTTGTGGTATCTCTTCAACCCTTCCCTCTCCATTTCCATACCATTGAGAGGTTGATAGCCCAAAACACTTACCACACCTTTTGAGAGTGTTGAGTGACGTTTTGGTGCTGCTGGGAAGTATTGGAAGAAGCCAGGAATGGCAGATGCAACATGGAGCTTGTTGCGGGATCCGGATAACTAAGACAAGACACGGTTCCGAGAAGCCTTGTTGAAGTAGGAGCTTGGAGGGCTTAGGTATATCGAGTAGATTAGGCTTGGAGGGTCTCTTGCTTACTCATGTATCCCAACTGAAAGTCTAGTGGATCGATTTCCGCTTGGAGAGCGGCGGAGAGGTTTTTCGCCGAGTTCTTCGGTTTCCTCTTCGAAAACACATCTTGGTGTTTTCTGTGTTTGCATCTCTCTTCCCTACTCTTTTATATTCCATTACACTGCTGTGTTGTTTAGTTTATGGATTAGAGTAGCTATATTGTTCATCCGCTCGCTTTTACACTATTCCGCACTTTATATTAAAGTTGTGTAAAATCTATCGAGCCGTAATTTTAATCGGGGGTCTAAACAGCTCTTGTGTTTTTCAACACGTTTTTGAGCTCTCAATTGGTATCAGAGCGGGTACACTTGCTTGGTTTAAATACCTTAGTGTGATCCTTGACCCTATTTGAGATGGACCGGTCTCAATCGCTCAATGTTCCACCATTTTTTGATGGGAACAATTACGCATTCTAGAAAGTCAGTTGGAGAGCATTTTTATGCTCTATAGAAGATACCGTTTGGGATGCGGTAGAGCTCGGCTGGACTAAGCCGGAAGCTCCTAAGGCAAATTAGGATAAGGCAGCTCTCGCAGCAGCCAATGCAAATAGTAAAGCTTTAAACGCTATATTTTGTGCTGTGTCACCTGATGAATTCCACAGGATCTCTCATATGACAGTTGCTAAGGAAGCTTGGGAGATTTTGGAGACCACTTATGAGGGTACAAAGAAAGTTAAGGACACAAAGCTTCAGATGCTTACCACCAAATTTGAAGAGCTCAAGATGGGTGATGATGAACCATTCGATTCATTCTATGGGAAGCTCAATGAAATTGTAATTGCTAAATTAAATCTTGGGGAGAAGATTGAAGATGCTAAGGTGGTGAGAAAAGTATTGAGGTCATTGCCTGAAAGTTTTAGAGCAAAAGTTACAGCCATAGAGGAAAGCAAGGATTTAGATGAGATTAAGATTCAAGAATTAGTTGGGTCTCTCCAAACATATGAGATGGGACTGCCTTCCCATAAGATGAGTAAATCACTTGCTCTTAAAACCATCACCGAAAGGATGGGTGATTCCTTCGAAGAAGATGGGGTGGAGAAGGAGGCAGCATTTCTTGCGAAAAACTTCCGCAAATTTCTGAAGATGAAGAACAGTGGGAAACCATTCAACAGAGGAAAATTTTCATCTTCAAGAGATGATAGGAAAGAGTTTACAAAGAAAGAAGGGAGGGAGTTTCAACCTTCTTTAAAAATTATATGCTATGAGTGCAATGGCCATGGACATCTAAAGAAGGAGTGTCCAAATTTTCTGAGGGGAAAAGGCAAAGCTTATGCTATGACACTCAGTGATTCAGACTCCTCTGATTCTGACTCGGAAGAGAGTTGTGACGGAGAGGGAAACTACTCCGCATTCATGACCATTGCTTATGTGGAGTCATCGGATGATTTGGGTGCACTTGTGAAGGAGCTTGGTGAGCATTCTGATTCAGAGTCCATTGGGAATGTGGAAGAATCAGATGCTGAAGAAGAAGAAGAGAATACAGCTAATCTTCAAGAAAATTACTCCTTATTACTTGAGAAGTCGGGAGAGTATACCAGAGTAGCCAAGGCGGCTGTAAGGAAAATGAAGAAAGTTGAGGAAGATTATAGAAGTCTCTTGATCAGATATAAAGAGGCTAAGTGTGAGATTGAGACACTAAATGGCGAGTTGTCTGAAGCTTATACGAAGGTGAGGTTTCTTGAGCAAGAGGTAGTGCAAGCTCATGCCAAGATAGAAAGAGTCTCCTCCCATAAGTTAGATGATGTTATCTCATCTCAAAAACCTTTTTCAGACAACTCCGAGTTAGGATACACCGGAGGAAGCAGCTTATCAGCCAAAGCCACCAAAGAAGTGAAATTTGTAAAGGCCATAGAGCCTATTGTAGAAGAGCCCATTCTTGAGGATGTTAAGGCTGAGAAGAAGAATGTGAGTGAGCAATGGATGGTGAATAAGCCCCGAAATCATTCCATAGGTAGACATGAAACCAGAGGAAGATCTCTCCCAAGATCTCAACGGGGTCCCAGAATGGACTATGTGTGTCACTACTGCGGAATGCAAGGACATACCAGGCCTAACTGTCAAAAGCTGAGATCAGAAAACAACTCAAGCGCACCTCGGTCACGAGGAAGGAGAAATGACATGAGGTCTTGGGGTGGTGAACAACCGAGAAGTCAGAATTGTGATCTTGGCATGATGGACGTGATGAAAATGATTGGTGCCTTCACCACTTGCTTGGAGAGTTTCACCAGAAGGTTTGACAGTCCAAATTCTCGTACCCAATCCATTAAGGATATCACCCCAAACGCATGTGACGTGTGGGTGAAGAGGGGTACTCATGCATAAGCATTATAACATTTCCACGCATAAATTCTTTCAATGTTTAGGGACTTTTGCTGTTGCATCGTTTCATGCATTGCTCTATTTTTACTGTTCGTGTTTTGTACCAGTTGTTTTTGTTAATCTTTATTCTCTTGTTCTGTTTTTGGGTGTGTTCAAAAATTCAAAAAAACACATAAAAAAAAATAGAAAATCCAAAAAGTTTGATCACTTTGTTGAGTTTTGTCTCAAAGCATGTTTTGCCTTGTACCTTTGTACTTATGGCTTTGTGCATTTAACGAGCTTAGCTTGTCTCTTATGCACTCATATCATTGTGGAAGAAATCCTAAAATCTATGTGACTGTTATAAATAAATCTTCAACCTTGTCATGAATGATTAGTGAATGGTTTTGTTAATCTTGAGACATGCATAGACTCATGCCTATATATCTTCCCACTTTTATTTTCTGCTTTAAAAGAGCTCTCTAATTGTAAATCTCCAAATGAAAAGAGATATAGAGCTGCAAAAGCCTGTCGCACAAACTAGTATTCGACTAGGAAAAAGGGAAAGCGACCAAAATAAAATATATGATGCCCAAAAAGCCAAAGGCTAACTCATCAAATGAAATATCAAAAATTTCAGGCATCTTTCTCTAAATGAGATTCTCTTTGCTCAAAAGTTGCAAATGATATGTTAAATATGGAGTCAAATGAAAAGCTTCAATGAATTGTTATCAAGTTCATGTGGGAGGTCATATATACATGTTTCTATAATTGAGATAGGTCACATAATCTAGGGCTAGTTGTGTATGCCTTGATTGAATTGATCATTGAAGCTTCACATTGGACTAAGGACTATCTCATTTTTTATATCCACACACAACACACAAGTCTATGTTCAATGAATGCCTTATTCATTTGTGTGATTGTACTTGATTAAATGTGTTTTTCACATGCTTAATCTTTGTTGATCAAACCCAAAAAGATTTTTGAGCGTTTTTTTTTTTTGTTTTTGTTTTTGAAAGTGATTTTATACTTTCTTGTCTTTTGTTTTTGATTAAATTGCATTTTTTTGTGTCTCTTCAAAAACAGGTTCAAGGGAAATTTCGCGAGAAGCTCGCGACTTAGAGCTTCCCACGAAAAGGAGTTGAGGGAAATTTTTTATTTTATCATGTCACACAAAAACTTTCGCAACTGTCTCGCGACCAACAGCTTCTCGCGAAATGCTGTTTGGCTAAAAATTGGATTTTTCCAATTTCAGACAGAAGCTACTGCAACTGTCTCGCAACTGTTTCGCGACCTAATGCTTCTCGCGAAAATTTTGTGCTTCAATGGCACTTCTCGCGACTGTCTCGCGACTGTCTCGCCCCTCTCTAACCCGCAAAAAACGCGTGTTTTCAGTTTTTATATAGCTGATGTGACAGTTTTTCAAAACTATCAAACTTCCCTCGCTCAACCTCTCTCAAACTTTCTCAACCCAAAATCACTATTCCATTCATTTCCCTTCAATCCAAGCATTTTTTTTCTACATTTTCTTCTTCAAGGTATGTTTGTTAACCATTTCTTTTTAAGTTTTTGCTTAGATTATGCAGAATTTTTGTTAGGGTTTTCAAAATTGGGGATTTTCGAAACTTCGGGTTGGTTTTCAAAATTGGGTGAATTTTTCTCATATTTTTGATTGGGCTGTGTCCCATTTGTTGTTTCTGCATCTGTGTTGGCCCCTTGTGGCATTTTATCATGTATTGAGGGTAGATTTTCACATGTTCATGCATTATTCATATAATTTTTGCATTTGTGCACGCTAAGTGTTTGTCAAAATGTCCAAGTGACATTTTTGTGACTAAATGGAATCAAGTGATTTCAATCCATAGTTTTTCACTTGTTTGACCTTATTTTACTTAGGTTTGGTCATTGATTATGTGTTTCACACACTTTGTTCATGTTGCACACTCTTGGCACACAACTAGGCCCACTTAGGCACCCTTATGCATCTCATGCCGCACACACTCATTAGCACATGCACACAGACACCCTCTATTGCATTTTTTTTAATTTGGTGCAATGTAGTTATGCTTTATAAGTTGGAGTCTTTTAGCATGATGTTTAGTGTCTTCCATGCTCTGTTTTTTAGTTAGTTTAAGTCTGATTTGGAACTAACTTGAATCTAATAAAGTTTGTCTTCTGGTTTGTGCTTGTGCATCTTCTTTTATTTGCTTTGTAAAATTGTGCAGATGTCTCCCACCAAGCATGCTGCTAAGAAGAAATCGTCTTCAAAGCGAGCCCGAACTGATTCTGATCATTTTAGGTCTATAGAAGCTGATATGAAGTACAATGACTGCTACAAGGACAAGACAATCATCATGGAACGGGTAGTCCAGTTAGAGACTCTTGAGGGCACTTTCATCCCTGAAGTGTTCAAAGATAGAACTTGGACCAAGTTGCTATTGGTATCAGAGCGGGTACACTTGCTTGGTTTAAATACCTTAGTGTGATCCTTGACCCTATTTGAGATGGACCGGTCTCAATCGCTCAATGTTCCACCATTTTTTGATGGGAACAATTACGCATTCTGGAAAGTCAGAATGAGAGCATTTTTATGCTCTATAGAAGATACCGTTTGGGATGCGGTAGAGCTCGGCTGGACTAAGCCGGAAGCTCCTAAGGCAAATTGGGATAAGGCAGCTCTCGCAGCAGCCAATGCAAATAGTAAAGCTTTAAACGCTATATTTGTGCTGTGTCACCTGATGAATTCCACAGGATCTCTCATATGACAGTTGCTAAGGAAGCTTGGGAGATTTTGGAGACCACTTATGAGGGTACAAAGAAAGTTAAGGACACAAAGCTTCAGATGCTTACCACCAAATTTGAAGAGCTCAAGATGGGTGATGATGAACCATTTGATTCATTCTATGGGAAGCTCAATGAAATTGTAATTGCTAAACTCAATCTTGGGGAGAAGATTGAAGATGCTAAGGTGGTGAGAAAAGTATTGAGGTCCTTGCCTGAAAGTTTTAGAGCAAAAGTTACAGCCATAGAGGAAAGCAAGGATTTGGATGAGATTAAGATTCAAGAATTAGTTGGGTCTCTCCAAACATATCAGATGGGACTGCCTTCCCATAAGATGAGTAAATCACTTGCTCTTAAAACCATCACCGAAAGGATGGGTGATTCCTCCGAAGAAGATGGGGTGGAGAAGGAGGTAGCATTTCTTGCGAAAAACTTCCGCAAATTTCTGAAGATGAAGAACAGTGGGAAACCATTCAACAGAGGAAAATTTTCATCTTCAAGAGGTGATAGGAAAGAGTTTACAAAGAAAGAAGGGAGGGAGTTTCAACCTTCTTCAGAAATTATATGCTATGAGTGCAATGGCCATGGACATCTAAAGAAGGAGTGTCCAAATTTTCTGAGGGGAAAAGGCAAAGCTTATGCCACGACACTCAGTGATTCAGACTCCTCTGATTCTGACTCGGAAGAGAGTTGTGACGGAGAGGGAAACTACTCCGCATTCATGACCATTGCTCATGTGGAGTCATCGGATGATTTGGGTGCACTTGTGAAGGAGCTTGGTGAGCATTCTGATTCAGAGTCTATTGGGAATGTGGAAGAATCAGATGCTGAAGAAGAAGAAGAGAATACAGCTAATCTTCAAGAAAATTACTCCTTATTACTTGAGAAGTCGGGAGAGTATACCAGAGTAGCCAAGGCGGCTGTAAGGAAAATGAAGAAAGCTGAGGAAGATTATAGAAGTCTCTTGATCAGATATAAAGAGGCTAAGTGTGAGATTGAGACACTAAATGGCGAGTTGTCTGAAGCCTATACGAAGGTGAGGTTTCTTGAGCAAGAGGTAGTGCAAGCTCATGCCAAGATAGAAAGAGTCTCCTCCCAGAAGTTAGATGATGTTATCTCATCTCAAAAACCTTTTCAGACAAGTCCGGGTTAGGATACACCGGAGGAAGCAGCTCATCAGCCAAAGCCACCAAAGAAGTGAAATTTGTAAAGGCCATAGAGCCTATTGTAGAAGAGCCCATTCTTGAGAATGTTAAGGCTGAGAAGAAGAATGTGAGTGAGCAACGGATGGTGAATAAGCCCCGAAATCATTCCATAGGTAGACATGAAACCAGAGGAAGATCTCTCCCAAGATCTCAACGGGGTCCCAGAACGGACTATGTGTGTCACTACTGCGGAATGCAAGGACATACCAGACCTAACTGTCAAAAGCTGAGATCAGACAACAACTCAAGCGCACCTCGGTCACGAGGAAGGAGAAATGACATGAGGTCTTGGGGTGGTGAACAACCGAGAAGTCAGAATCGTGATCCTGGCATGATGGACGTGATGAAAATGATTGGTGCCTTCACCACTTGCTTGGAGAGTTTCACCAGAAGGTTTGACTGTAAAGTTGTGATTTACAACTATGTGTTTTGTTGGCTTTTATTCCGTGCCAAATTTGATTGTAATTACTATCAATTGTTTATATCCTGTATTTGTTGTGGGAATTGTTGTAAGGGGTGTGTGATAGAGAGTGTGTGAAGACTTAAGCAATTTGGAAGCTGATGGAATCTCGCGGGTATCTCGCGACTAAGCTTCCCGCGAAGTGAAGCATGTGCCCTGCACATGCTGGAATGCGAAGAGTCATGACAGATGGAGACAGCTGTCTCTCGCGAGTATCTCGCTGGTAAGGCCTTCCCGCGAGACACCCGATAGACATGCTGTTCTGCCAGCCTGTACTGACTGACTCACACATTTTGCACCTATCCTATATAAACCCCCATTACCCACAAATGTTGAAAAAGGCTTCAGAGAGAAAACCCTAGCCAAACACATTTGTAATTAGAGATTGTCATCCCCACCTTTCTCTATACACTTGCTCGTGGTATCTCCTCAACCCTTCCCTCTCCATTTCTATACCATTGAGAGGTTGATAGCCCAAAACACTTACCACACCTTTTGAGAGTGTTCAGTGACGTTTTGGTGCTGCTGGGAAGCATTGGAAGAAGCCTGGAATGGCAGATGCAACATGGAGCTTGTTGCGGGATCCGGATAACTAAAACAAGACACGGTTCCGAGAAGCCTTGTTAGAGTAGGAGCTTGGAGGGCTTAGGTACATCGGGTAGATTAGGCTTGGAGGGTCTCTTGCTTACTCATGTATCCCAACTGATTGTCTAGTGGATCGATTTCTGCTAGGAGGGCGACGGAGAGGTTTTTCACCGAGTTCTTCGGTTTCCTCTTCGAAAACACGTCTTGGTGTTTTCTGTGTTTGCATCTCTCTTCCCTACTCTTTTATATTCCATTACACTGCTGTGCTGTTTAGTTTATGGATTAGAGTAGCTATATTGTTCATCCGCTCGCTTTTACACTATTCCGCACTTTATATTAAAGTTGTGTAAAATCTATCGAGCCGTAATTTTAATCGGGGGTCTAAACATCTCTTGTGTTTTTCAACACGTTTTCGAGCTTTCACCATGGTTGTCTATTGCGATAATTCTAGTGCTATACATATATCTAAGAATCCTGTTCAGCACTCTAAGACCAAACACATTGAATTTAGATATCACTTCATTAGTGATTTGGTTGAAAAGAAAATTGTTGTTCTTGAGTATATCCCTACTGATCGTCAAAACGCTGACATCTTTACCAAACCGCTTGATGGAAGTAAGTTTGAGACACTTCATCAAGTGATTGGTGTGCTTCGGTGTCCCTAGTCTCTTTTGGCTTTCTTGGTCCTTGTACTTCATTACCTATTCCTCTGTGATTATTGTTCTTTGGTGTTTGTGTTTTTTTTTTCTAGGACTTGCATTGCATTACATTCATGCATTTCATTCTAGGATTTATTTGTTTTCTCTCTAAAATAAAATTTAAAAAAAAGAAAAGAAAAAAGAACAAAAAGGAGAAAAGCAAAGTGTGTTTGGCACTATTTTTCTTGGTTTTTGAAAACAAGGTTGGTCAATTTATTTACACATAACATATTTTGTGTACCTTGTTTAGCTTTGATGAGCTTATTTATTGCACTTGACTAGCTGAAACTTTGTAGTGCATGTTGTGTGGGAAAGATGTTTATGGTGTTTATCACTTTTCTTGATCTTGAAGTCACATGTTATTTGACTATCGAACTTGATCCTTTTGAGAAAGGCATAAATAACCATCTCACCACTGTTCACTAGCCAATCATGAACACCTTAGTGCATATCATAAGATTTTGTGCACTTGTTGCACATGCACAAAAAGAACATAAGGTGTAGCCTCGGTTAATTGCTTAATGCTTAAAATTGGTGTGTACTATTAGGCTTGATACCATCTCACATAATTAAAATTGGTATGTACTATTAGGCTTAATGCCAATTCACATAACTAAAATCTGTGTGTACATTATGAGGCAAAATTCAAGAAACTTACATGATTGCAAGCTTATGTTCTAGGAGATGTGGGAGTTATATGATGTAACTCTTTTGGTGATAGTCTCTTTTAAATTCTATGTGATGAATTTTGTAGACTTTGTGATTGATTTCTATTCACATATCACCTCACATGTGTCTCAAGTTTTTGCTAGTTGCACACACGACACAAGTTACTCTTTGCTAAACACTGTACATGTTATTGTGTGTGTTTTTGGTCTGACCAACCAAGTTTGAAAATACATTGAGTATTATGTAAAACATTTTTTTTTTTTTTTTTTGCTTGAGAAGTTAAAGGGAGAATGGCTGAAATTTTCTTGGGAGAAACTGGGATTAAAACTTGGGTTTTTGAAAAGGCATTCTATCTCATACTCATGCATTTTGCTCATCAATTTTAATGCTTTGAGGAGTTTGTGTCAAAAAGTGTTTGTTCTTTCAAAAACTGTGATTTTTCTCAAAACTTTTGTGAAGCCTCTTCAAGTTTCGATCGATCCATTCTGTTTTTCGATCAATGGGAATTGTGATGAAAATGTTCTTAAAAAGTTTTTATAAGTCTCAGATTGATTCGATCGATCAAATGTGATTTTCGATCAATCAAAGATCGCGAAAAAGTTTTTTAAAACTCAGTTTTGACTTGTTCAAAGCACTTTTCAAAAGTTCAAAAACTTTTTTCTCTCTCTCTCTCCGACTTGGCAAAGCACAATCATCCAATTTTTGTCGTTTTCCTCCGAAATTTTTGCAAAGTTTTCCTCTCCCAACACTGGTAAGACCTTTTTGTCCTTCCTTTTGAATTTACTTTCATGATTTCATGCATAAATCCATGCATTTGAGGGATATTTTCGAACTTTGTATATTTTGGAATTTTTGTTGATTCAAACCTTATTTTGTGAAATTGATCAATGGGGATTTTTAGGGACATGATATAAACATGATATTGATTGTTTAATTTGATCAATTTTTGGTTTTGAGAAAAATTAAAATTCTAGGGCTTGTATTGAATCCGAATTGGGGATTTTGTTCAATTAGGTTGAAATTGATGAAATTGGCTTGTTGTTTTGATGTAATTAGGCATTATAATCTGTGTGTTGTGTTATGTAATGCTCAATTCATCAAATCTCTTTCAAAACATTTAAGTGGTTTTTCAAATTTTTAGGGTTTTTGGTAGAAATTCTATGCTCAAGCCAATTTTGTGCAATTGAACTTAATTTGAACTTTGTTTACTGCATTAGTATATGCATCATGACATTGTAATTGTTCATGCATCATATATTTTTTGTTCTATATCTTTTTGTGCTAACTTACAGTTTGCCCTTGGTTTTTATATTATTTTGGTTTTCTCTTTGTGTCTTTGTCCTTTCCTTAGCACTATGCCTAGGAAAACTAGGGCTCGTAGGTCTATTCCCTCACCTACTCCTTCCCCTCCCTCCTTTGACCAAGAGAAGTTTCCGAGTGAGAAAAACTAAGAGATTTATGAGAAGCTGAACCTTAGGAGAAAGATTTAGTCTGAGTGTACTATTCTTTTAGTTGAGCTTGATCCTACCATTAGGGCAAATTTTGAGCGTCGGGGCTGGTTACCTCTGTTGGATGTTTCTGATCCTTCTCCTCCAGCTACCCTGATTAGAGAGTTCTTCTTGAACATCTCTATTTGCATCTATGATTCCAACACTTTAGTAAAGAGTTGGATACAAGGCGTAGAGTACTCCATTACTCCTACGGTAGTGGCTGATGCTCTAGGGGTACCCTTGGTCCAGCACCTAGTCTACCCTTATGATGAGTCTCTTTTGTTGAGTGATGTCATATCTTACATCACTGGGTCTTCTATCTAGTGGGGTTCTGATCCTAGGATCACCTCTGCTAAGCTATCTGAGTTGCACTATATCTTCTTTAGGATAGCGTGTCATTCTATTTGGCCCATTTCTCATCTTTACACCATTCCTCTCGAGCGGCGTGTATTTTTGTATACTCTTGTCGCTAATGCTCCTATCAGTTTTCCCCATTTTTTCCTTCGTTCTTTGAATGAAGTTTATAGGAGTTCATCTTCGTCTCATGCTCTTGTCCATCCTATTTTTATTCATAGGATTTTGCTTTATCTTGATCTTGGTGGTTTCTCTTCCTCTGAGCCCGTTCATGTGATTGCTCCCATAAGTGCGTCTTTTCTTAGATAGAGGACTGCTCATCTTCGAGTTGGCTCTAAACACCCTAGGCCTGAGCCTTCTAGTATTGCACCTCCTCCCTCTTCTTCTACAGGTCCTGCTGGTGAGGATGTTCCTAATCCTGTTAGTGATGCTACTGCTGCTGATGTTCCTCTACCTCCATCGGATGACTTTGATATACGTCGTACCTTGGAGACTGTCATAACCGTTCAGGTGGCTCATGGTCAGCTTTTGGTGGACTTATTTGACGAGATCCGTGCTTTGTGAGCTGATCTGGTGCATTTGCGTTCACCCTCACCACCTCCTTTTGATGATGGCTTGTGATTGCTCTTTGGCATTCCGTAACAAAAAGGGGGAGTAGAGTTTTGTAGAGGAGTTTTGTAGTTAGGGGAAGAGTTTTTTGTTTTCAGGAGCACGGATTGTATCTAGGCACTTCACTTTGTATATCATTTTTGGGGCTATTCATGTTAGGGGGAGTTACACTGTTTTTGATATAAATGATTCTTGTTTCTTGTGTTTCACTACTTATTGATTTATATTGATGAGATTATTCATTGATATATGTCTTTATTATGTGTTGTGTGAATCATACAAGAATGTTATACCTGTTTATTTACTGTTTTCTGTCACACATGCGTTTGTTGAGTGTTTTCAGGAATATACAGGTTGATTCAATTGAGCTACTGTCTACACTTGCAACTGATGGATAGTAGTTAGGATTGAATTTGTGTTTATGAGCATTATTTTTGTAAAGGGATTTTACTTGTAAACTTTGAGATTTGTGTTTGTGTTTTGTCACGGATTGCCAAAAGAAGAGTTTATTAAGTTCTAAAGATATAGGAATTTATGTATTTAGAACTCTAATGTGTAATATTGGCAAACCATGATCAAAACATTATGTTTAGTCTTGTTTAGGCTTGCTCAAAGTAGTGTCTTTCATGTAAAGTTGGAATTGAGAGGCTGCAGATGCATTGGTGCATTTCGGCCTGGCTCAATCGATTGAAATAAAGACTCGATCGATCGAATCTCGACCAGAATGCTTTTCTGTAGAATTTTCCAACTCAACCCTAACTCATTAAACATTTTGGGTTTTCTGCTTTTACCCTAGGTATAAAAGGCAAAACCCTAGCCACATTTTTAGAGTTGCTCCTGTTGTATTGTTGCTCATACTTTTCTGTTTTATGTAAATCTCTTGTGACATCTTGAGGAGCTTTCCTTTACACAAAGCTTAGGGTTTTCAAGGTAGAGATAGTATCAACATCTTGATGATCAACTCGGTTGCTACCATTGGAGCTGAAAGAATAACAAGCGTGGGTGCTTGTAGTTGATTGCAAAATCCAAGAAAGAAGGAGTCCATGGGGTCGGAGCTTACACGTGGTCATGTCTATAAGTTCTACCGGTGGGTAGCATTAGGAAGTCAAGCAGGGAGCTTGTAAGTTCTTTTGTATGAACTTCGATTCTTTCGTATAGTGGATTCAGTTTACCTTGAGGATAGCTAGGTCAAATCCTTCCCAGGTTTTTACCGTGTGGTTTCCTGGGTAATCATATCATTATATTATTTACATTTTTGCTGCTTTATGTTTTTGATATGATTGTATGTTTGTGATAACTTAGAATTGCATACTTGCTCCTAGGCCTAAAAATGTTCAATTCATCGACACCAAATGGATTTTCAAAAACAAGACTGATAAAAATGGAGAGATTATCCGGAATAAATCTTTGCTAGTGGCTCAAGGATACACTCAAGTAGAAGGAGTAGATTTTTATGAATCCTTCGCTTTTGTGGCAAGACTTGAGTCTATTCGAATTCTTATGTCAATTGCATGCACCATGTACTTCAAACTCTACCAAATGGATGTGAAATGTGCATTTCTAAATGGACACTTGAATGAAGAAGTGTTTGTTGAATAACCCAAAGACTTTGAAGATCCTCACTTCCTGGACCATGTGCTGAGATTGAAGAAAGCCCTTTATGGCTTGAAACAAGCTCCTAGAGCTTGGTATGATCGGTTTACCCATTTCCTCCTGGATAGAGGATTCAAAAGAGGGTATGTTGACCGGACTTTATTTGTCAAGAATGATGAAGACATATATTTGAAGCTACCATTAATGCTCAGGCTATAGGGTTCTCTGAGGAGATGAAGAAAGAATTTTAGATGAGTATGGTAGGGGAGCGTACATTCATTTCCCAAGATTTTGAGATGACAAAATGAAGGCATATTCATTTCCCAAGAAAAATATGCTAGAAATATTGTCAAGAAGTTTGGATTAGACTCCAAAAAGAATGCCTCTACTCCCATGAGTTCGTTTATAAAGTTGAATGTTGATTCTTCTAGGGTAGAACTTAGTCCAACCTTGTATAGGAGTATCATTGGGAGTTTACTCTATCTTACAGCTAGTAGACCAGATATTGTATTTAGCGTGGGTGTTTGTGCTTGATATCAGGCTGCTCCAAAGGAATCCCAACTGACTGCGGTGAAGCGAATCATACGATATATCAATAGAACTCCAGATTATGGGTTGTGGTATTCAAAGGATTATAATGCTTGCCTTGCCGGTTATTCAGATGCAGACTGGGTTGGAAGTGTGGATGATCGAAAGAGTAGTTTAGGTGGTTGCTTCTACCTTGGTAACAATCTTGTCTCTTGGATGAGCAAGAAACAAAACTCTGTATCTCTCTCTATGGCAGAAGCTGAATACATAGCTGCTGGAAGTTGTTGCACATAACTCCTTTGGATGAAGAAGCTACTCCATGACTACGAGATTCCTTAAGATACAATGTGTGTCTTTTGTGATAACACTAGTGCTATAAATCTCTCTAAGAACCTAGTTCAGATTCAAAGTCAAAACACATAGAGATACATTACCACTTTATCTAGGATTTGGTGGAAGATAAAGTTGTATGTCTTGAATTCATACACATAGACAATCAAAAGGTGGACATCTTCACCAAGCCTCTCGATGGTCCATGATTTGAATCACTCTATAAAACCATTGGTGTTGGTACAATTCCTTTAATCTCATGTGTGATGTGTGCTCTACCTCTCTATCTTGCTTTAATTTATCTTTTATAGGGCACACACTACCTTGTTGGCTATTTGTATAGCGTGTTCTATCTAATTGTATTTACGTTAAATGTTTTTACATTGTTTTGAATCAATTTTTTCTTGCTTTTGTGTCAAAAATCCAAAAAGACATAAAAAGTAAAAAAATCCAAAAAGTTTGATCGACATTATTGTGTATTGCCATATGCACGTTTTGCCTTGTACCTTTGTACTTATGGCTTTGTGCATTTACGAGCATAGCTTTTTCCCTATGCACTCATATCATTGTGGGAGAAATCTTGAGATATGTGATTGTTGTAAATAGATCTTCAAACTTGTCATGAATGATTAGTCAATGGTTTTGTTGACCTTGAGACATGCATAGACTTGTGCCGATATATCTTCCCACTTGTTTATTTTATTTTATTTTATTTTTGCTTTAAGAGCTCAACAAATGTAAATCTCAAAATAAAAAGATATAATAAGCTGCAAAAGCTGTCGCACATACTAGTATTTGACTAGGAAAAAGGGAAAGCAATTTTTATAAAAATGTATGATGCCCAAAAGGCCAAAGGCTTGCTCATCAAATTGAAATATTTAAAATTTCAGGCATCGATTTCAAAATGAGATGTATTGATTCAAAAAGATCAAATGTTATGATGTGAATGGAGCCAAATGAAAAGCTTCAAAACTATGTTATCAAGTTTATGTGGGAGATCATAGATGCATATTTCTATAATTGAGATGGGTCACTTTTCCTCGTGCTAATTGTGTATGACTTGGTTGAATTGATTATTGAAGCTCCACATTAGACTAAGGATTATCTCAACTTTGATACCCACACACATCACACATGTCTATGTTCAATGAATGTCATATTCATTTGTGTGGTTGTACTTGATTAAATGTGTTTCACATACTCAATTTTTGTTGATCAAATACAAAAAGATTTTTGAGTGTTTTAATTGTTTTTAGAAAGTCTTTTGTTTTTGCAAAAATATCAAAAATTTCAAAAATAGTGTTGCCTTGTTCAGGCGACTTGATTGCGAGTCAATCCAGTCGCATGCCCTCAGTCGCGAGCTGACTCAAATGGTTTTTGTGACTCATTGGCGGGTAAATATCCCAATCATGGAAAAGACTTAGAAATTTTTTCAAAACTCTATGTTTTTAATGTTCTCGCGACTCAATTTGGCAACTTGTTCGCGAGTGGAAGCTCCAGTCGTGAGGTTATATAGAAATTTTTGTGGCTCCCTTCGCAACTTACTTGCAAGTGGACCTTCTAGTCATGAAAAACACTTAGAAAATTTTTCAAAATTTTTTGTCTCTAAGGTGTTTGGCGACTTGTCCTGGCGACTTGTTCGCGACTTGGTTCAGTCATGAAAATCGCGTGTTTTGCACAATAAGGATCTTTTTCAGGATAGGTTTCAAAAACTTTTCATTTTCCCTCGCATCGCTTAACTATTCATATTCCTGTTCCTCTTTCTCTCTTTCAAAATCACTGTGTTCACGCATAAAATCTACATATTCTCCCTCACCTCTTCACCAATCTTCAAGAACAGGTATGGGTGTTGTTTCTTTCTTAATATATTTCACACTTCTTGCCATATATCTCTTGGATTGTGTGTTTCGGTTGATATCTGTGTCGCTGATGCTTGAATATGGTATTTGATCTTTTGGTGAAATTATTGTGTGATTCTTATTGGTTATGTGTTTTTCCACTCTGTCTTTGGCTACACAATGTATTATTTGTAGCACACACACATTCTGTGACATGATTGTGACCATAATCTCATGATTTTAGGGCTTTCCACAATATTCCTGTTTTGGGACTAACTCTGTGTTAATAGAGTTTGTTGTCTTGTGTGGTCTTTGTTGCTCTTTAGTGTAACATGATGTAGTGTGAAAATGTCTCCGTTGAAAAGATCGGCTGTGAAGGAGGCAGCAGTAAAGGAAAAGAGCTCAAAGAGGACCTGATTCCCAACAGGAGTGTATGATCTTCACAAGTTCAGATCTTATGTTGCTTTTCAGACCTATACAAACTACTTTAGAGACACCTCTTTGCTGGTTGAAAGGGTTATTGACCAGTCGTCTCTTCTAGACACCAAAATCCCTATATGGTTTGCCACCAAGGATTGGAATTTCCTTCTCTCCAACCTTGATGATGCATACAATAATTTGGTCAAAGAGTTCTATGCTAATGCCATTGTTGAGGGAGAGGAGCTCAAATGCTGGGTTAGAGGAAATATTTTCTTAGTAACACCCGCTTATCTGGCAGAAATCCTACACATCAACTAGCCAATGTTTACTAATCCATCGGTATATGACGATTTGAGTCCAAATGAGGATTTACTTAAGGACGCTCTTGGAAGAAACTTGAAATTCTCACTGAATTCTCGAAAATGTGTTGAAAACACAAGAGCTGTTTAGACCCCCAAATTAAAGTTACGGCTCGATTGATTTTACACTAACTTAATACTAAAGTGCTAAATAGTGTAAATGCGAGCAGATAAACAAACAAGCTACTCTAATCCATAATCATAGCAACACAGTAGTAAAATGGAATGTAAAAGGGTAGGGAAGAAAGATACAAACACAAGATAACATGCCGATGTGTTATCGAAGAGGAAACCAAAGAACTCGGCGAAAAACCTCTCTGCTGCCCTTCAAGTGGTAATCGATCCACTAGACAATCAGTTGAGATACATGGGATAGCAAGAGACCCTCAAAGCCTAATCTACTCAATGTACCTAAGCCCTCCAAGCTCCTACTCCAACAAGGCTTCTCAGAACTGTGTCTTGTCTAGCTCTCCGAATCCCGCAGCAAGCTCCATGTTGCATCTGCCATCCTTAGCTTCTTCCAATGCTTCCCAGCAGCACCAAAACTTCACTTGACACTCTGAAAGGGTTTGGTAAGTGTTTGGGCTATCAACCTCTCAATGGTATGGAAATAGAAATGTAGGAGTTGAGGAAAATCCACAAGTAATTATGTAGAAGATTGTGAGTATAACAATCTCTAACTCTCAAAGTTTGTGGCTAGGGTTTTCTCTCAAAAGCACTCATCAACATTTATGGGTAATGTGGGTATAAATAGTGTAGGCATAGAAAGTGTGTATCAGAATGGACAGTTTGGCAGAACAGAATGTCTCGCGGGTGTCTCGTGGGAAGGCCTTACTCACGAGATACTTGCGAAACACTCTCTCTCTCTCTATTACACAACCCTTTACAATCAAATCCCATAATAAATACAGGGTACAAAAGACTAAATAAAATTGTAATCAAATTTGGTACGAAATATAAGCCAACAAAACACATAGTTGTAAATAACAAATCTACACTCACAAACTGGGAACTCAATCAGTGTTTCCTCCCTATCTCCAAAACTAAGGGTGCTTACAATAATCATGTTCAACAATCTGTATCCTCTATCCCACACTGAATACATGAATCTTGGAAGAGCTTTGTTCCTTCATGATTTGATTACTGATGAAGAGATCGAAATTTGCGCTCATATCTTTCATATTTTATGTAAAATTGTTGCAGGAACTGACTCAAGAACCTGCATTCCTTTTTGCTGCCTCGTTTCACAGATATTGAAACTCAAAGGTTTTCATCCATCAGATGATGAGTCTCCTTACACGAAGCCAAGTCCAATCAACATTTGTACACTCAATGCTAGCATTGGACATCGTCAGAAGGGAATCAAGACAGAGACTTCAGCATCTCATAGTGGTTCTCACTCTAGCTCCTCCTTATATGATGAGAAATTAGACAACATTATGGCATCCGTCCATGAAATAAGTACTAAGATGTCCAGCCTCGCCTCTTTCATGCACCATCACACCATTTGTTGTGATATAGAGTTCATTTCTCTCCAAACCCAATTAGACAAAATTCAAAGGAAGCTAGAGGAAAATGAGGACTAGCTATTCTAAGATAAAAAATGGGAGATGATGATGATAGGGGAAGGAAGAGCTTGATCAAAGGGGGAGTATTAATGCTGAAGAGTAGGAGATAGAAAAGGCCTATATTTAGTGTTTTGCTTTATGTTATTTTATATTCAGTATTTTGTGTACCCATGCTTTGTAGCCTAGTACATGTTGTTAAATGTTATGCATTTTCTTTACGTACATCACTCTTGTGCCCTTTGTTGGATTTTATATCCTTAATGCAATTGACTTGCGTTGTTGCATTGGTTGAGTGTTGGACATGCAAATGATACTTTGCATTGAGCTTATTAGCTTGCATGTCCGGATGTTCATTTCTCGTGTGAATGAGCATTGTAGTCACTATTTATAGTGATTGTTCGCTTTTGGTCAAGCCATGGTTTATTGCTTAATTCCATTTTTCTTGATCGCATTATGCTTGCTCCATATGCATTACAAATTTTCTACATACAATGATCATATTGTGTTGTTGTTTTTCAAGAGATACTTGTACTTATGGTTCAAAAGCTACACAGATTCTAGAGTTAAGTGTAAGTGAGTTTTGTTCAACTGTTCCCAACTCACATGTTAAGTCTAGAGTTTGTTTTAGGGTTTTGTCACAGAATAGCCAAAGGGGGAGATTGTAAGGTTGAATTTAATCAACCATTTTGTTGGCTTTATTCCGTGCCAATTTGCTTGTAATTCAGCATTTAGAAACCTTGTATTAAGGTGGGAATCATGTAAGGGTAGCTCAAGACTGTACACTAGTAGGGCCTCACGACTGGATCTCGTGACTAGCTCGCGGTTGACAAGTTGCAAAAGGAGGCATGTGTGTGAAACATGTAGAGGAGTTGAAGAGTCACGCCAACTGGAGCATTATAAGACAAAATTTCAAGTCTGGTCAGGCAGTTAGCTCATAGTTCAGACTCGCAACTCAATCAAGTCGCAAAGCCAAGCCGCTAGACCACTCTATTTGTTACAAACCTAACCTTTCGTATTCCAAACACACACCAGTATAAATACCCCTTACATCCTTGAGAGGTACATTTAGCCAAATCTTTTTCTCACCATACTCATATCTGTAGAACGTTATTTGGTGCTTGGGAAGCAGATAAGAAGGGACCAATTGATATTGATTGATGCTATGGGCTATAGCGGAATTCGGTAAGCTAGAGAAGACAAAGGTTCGGCGTAACCTCGCTAGAGCAAGAAGCTTGGAGGGCTTAGGTACACTAGGTAGATTAGGCTTGGTGGGTCTTCTACTGTTCATGTATCCTAACTTCATTCTCTAGTGGATTATTGACCGCTTGGAGGGTGGCAGAGAGGTTTTACGATGAGGACTTCAGTTTCCTCTTCGATAACACATCGTTGTGTTGTCTTTGTGTTTGCATCTCTCTTCCCTTAATCTTTACCTTTTAATTACTATTGTGGTCATGATTAATTATGGTTTAGATTTTTTTATCAATTCTGTTTTAGCTTATTTTCATATTCCGCACATACATTGTTTGATAATAAGCTGGAATTGGTAATTTGTTATTTAGGGGTCTAAGCGTTCATAGGTATTTTACGCGCTAATTGAACATTCAAATATTTCCATATGCCTTTCAACATTTGAAGGCTACCTCGGCTCTTAAGGTTCTGCAAAACACAGTTCAACCTATCATTACATATCCAACAAAAATTTCCCATGACCCATCATCAGCATAATAAAAAAATCACATGCCCAATGAAAATTTTCCATGATAAAACAATCTCAAGCCCGACAAAAACATTTTCCATGACAAAAATCTCTTGCCCGACAAGAAATTCCCCTAACCAAACATTACATATCCAACAAAAATTTCCCATGAACCATCATCACATATCCAACAAAAATTTCCCATAACCAAAAATCTCATGTCTAACAAAAATTTTCCATGGCAAAAAATAAAAATAAATCTCTTGACCAACAAAAATTTTCCACAACCAAATATTCCATGACCAACAAAAACATTCTTTCCATTGCCAAACTAGCATGTCCAACAAGAAATTTTCATGACCAAACTCACATGTTCAATAAAAATTTTCAATGACCAAAATTTCATGTCCAACACAAAGATACATACCCATACACAATTTTTTCCATGCTCATAAAACAAGACTTACACATTCCAAAAAAAATTCCACATCCATCAAAAATAAATTTGTTCAACCAAGCCTACACAACAAATTTTCATAACTTCAATTCCCTAAAATTCAAGACAAAATTCATTAAACAATACCACAAGTTACATACATTGCCAAATATTACAACATGATCACAAGAATTTCCAACCAAACCCTACAATGTCCAAAATTCCAACAAAAGCTGATAGGCCAAAAACAAATTGACCCCTTGTGATAAATTAACCAATTAATTTAGCCCAGTAAATTAATTAAGTTAATTAACATGCAAACGGGTAGTAGCATAAACAAATCACCAATTAAACAAAGTATGCAGTGGAAAATAAATAACACGGTGATTTGTTTACGAATAGGGAAAACCAACACGGCAAAAACCCCACCGGGTGATTTTAAGGTCACCACTCCCGAAATTCCACTATTATCACAACAAGCGGTTACAAGTAAAGGAATTCCAGTACTTTATACCAACCTACAATTGAACCTTTACCCCAATACCCAATTGGACTTGTTTTGTAGTGACAATTTCTCCTTTCGATGCACGGCTCCCAGTACGTGACTAACCAATTGCGCAGATCCCAGTACGCGACTTTAATCACCAACTAGAGAAGATTGTTGGCTGCAAAGTTCTTTAGTTCATCCCAACAATGAAGATCAAGAAGATGCTCAGTCACAAAACCCTACGATGCAAAAACATGGCAACTTCTTCACAAGAACGATGAACTAGGGCAAAACTGTGTCTCCGGTCACAATTTGCTTGAACACACTTTGCTCAACACTCGTGCAACTTGTGAACACTTTGACGACCCTTAAAATAATTCTTTTATATGTCTAGGGTTATGAAAAAAGAAAGCCCAAACACATAAAATCGGATTGGAGTCAAAACAGAACTGGAATTCTATTTTTCATAAAGTTCGACAGATACCTGTCTATCGAGATGCTGTCGAGCAGCTATCAAGCCACGAGGCTGGAACAGCTTCTTAAGCTCGACAGATAGCTAGCTATCGAGCTTTAATGACAGGCATTTCTTTAGCTTGTTTCTTGGATAGACTTACATGTCTTAAACACTTGATCTTAAAACATAATTTCTTGAAGTATTAAATACATTCTAGATCTACCCAAATACAAGTAAAGTGTGTTTTGTCAAAGGATTAGCCAATTACATAAAATAGTGACATATGTTCCTAACAAGTGAATCACATATGTCCAAACAATCTCCCCCTTTGGCAGTTCGTGACAAAACCACAAAAAACAAATGAGATATGAGAGAAGTTATAAATCACTCAACTCATATTCACTTGTTAATTACAATAAAATCTATCCTAACACAAACTCTTGAAAACTTTGTGAGAAGAGAGTTTATAGCAAGTAGACTTTGACAACCTATATTTCTGAAATACTTTAAACAAAACTCATCAAGGCATCTTTGTGTGAAACAGAAATAATAGATTGCATACAAGTAATAAGAAGCATGTGCATAAAGAGAGAAAAGAAACAACACATGTAAGGGTAGGTGAAAGAAACATACATCAATATATAAAGAAAATAAGTACAATGTATGTCAATAAAGGTCACAAGACCAATTTACAAGAATAAATGTATCTAAAGTAGAGAAAAGAAAAAGATACATGTAATCTTCACTACATCCCTTAGAAATATCAAGACTCCCATGGTCACCTGTTGTCATGCAATTCGACCGACACGAACGTTCACCTAATACAGCTCTGCAGAGAGTGTATCAAGGCGAGCATCCATACCCTGCAACTGCGCCATGATGTCCCCTAATGACACATTGCTCAAAGAAGATGAGGGAGTGGATGGGGATGGAGCAGATCGAGATGGAGCCGAATGGGAGGGAAGAGCTGCTGAATCTGTCTGCCGTGACCTAAACTACGCCTCGCAATGTTTAACGGTAGCGGCGTCTATGGCACACATGATAGAAAAATGGGTGGAAGAGGGAAAAGGAACAGAAAAATGGCGTAAGATCCTCGTGATAGCCAAAGGAAAGATGAGCTTATCACAGGTAGCCGTATCCCTAAAAACAACTATAAGAGAAAGAATAAAATGTGAAGGAAAATCAATAGTGAGGTTCTCTAACAAAGAAAGCAAAAATCGAGCACGAGACTCTGTGATAAAGTTATAGTGAGAAAATGGGTGCAAAACAAAAGTCATCACCATGTTAATGAATCTAGGACCTTTAGCAAAGGCCTTACATGGTGTAAACTGACGATCACCCCAATCAGAAGGGCGCTCGCAGAAAGCAGAGATCATCTCGTCTTTGAACACAGTCCTCAAATGATCACATCCGAGGTAGTCAGGATGCTCTACCCATGGAACATGAAGCACATCTGCAACAAGCTGCGATGTGACACAAATGTGTGTACCTCGAACGCGAGTGTGAAAGAGAGGTACTGAAGAATCAATTCCATGCATGTTAAAGTAAAACTCCTGGATCAGTACGGAAGGACAAGTGACTGGGACGTGACATAGTGACTTTCAACCCTGACTGTGAATGACATCAGGTAGGTAAGTGTCGGCGAACTCTACCAAAATGACTTGGCATTCCGAATGAACACCTCGTCGAGAAAAGTTCTCCAATAGATCCTTTTGGGCATCCTCATCATGGAACCAGATATGAGAAGAAGTAGGATCAGAGGAAGATGATGACCCAGAATGAAGAGGGTTCTAGGACAGAGTGGATTTACGTTTTGATGCCATAGACACGACTAACGTAAACAAGAGAGAGATGGGGAAGAAAGAGACAATCAGAAAAGCTCCAAACACATTTCAAATATAGCAAGTATATTGAAAAAGAGTACATATGCATGGGGAATGCATGGACATGTGAAATGCAAAGGAAATTGCATCATGGGCTCTGCCCAATCCAATCCTATCAGCACGCAACCAGTTTAACATGTATAACACATAACTAAGTGCATGAAAATACAGTTATAATGCACATGGAATGTAATGTATGAGATTTTAAGATTGAATCTTCAAAACCCATCCCAAAAATTGCATAAAAACCTCTTTGATTTTGAAAAACCCCAAAAATGTAGGTTTCAAAGAATGAAAAGCATGAAAATGAGAGAATCAAAGCTTACCAAGTGAAGAAAAACTTGATTAATCTTGAAAAATGCTTAAGGAAGTGGTTAGATGTGAAAGAGAAAGTGTTTGGGAGATGAACAGGTGCGGACAGATTGAGGAAATGAGAATCGGATCGCAAAGAGCATATATAAGATCTTTAGTAATTCTCAACAAAGAGAGGTGTTGAGCCATCTGTCGAGGGAGGTGTCGAGAAAAACAATGTCGACAGATGCAATTGTCAAAAAGGTGTCGAGGAACAAAGAGAAGACACAAGAATAGAAGCTTAATCGATCCACCAGCTATCGAGGATATGTCAAGATTGTGATAAGAAAAAGCTTAGGATCTCGACAGATAGCTAGGTGTCGAGGAGGTATCAAAGAGGTGTCGAGATAGCTTAAAATCAGTTTTTCAAGAAGGGAAAAAGACAAATATGAATGTAACAAAGCGTGCAACTCAACCAAAAATCCAAACAACATTTTGAACTTTTAAAATCATCTCTCAACAACAATTTTTAAGCACATGGATCCCAAAAACACACACACACACTAAACAATTCTAACCGATTTTATATTTCAAAAATAAGTCAAGACAATTTAGTGAGTATACATTAACATATGTAAAACCTTGTGATGGCCAAATCACATTGTACATGCACATGTATCAGGAGTAGCAAAGAATATTGCATGTTGTGTGTGAAAAATATCACAAGATTGTATAAGTGTATACATGTTATGACGATTTGAAATATGAGAAAATCACATTAACTCACACACGATCATAACTATTTGATGGAGACTATCACCTTCGAGGTACATCCTATAACTCCCACATCTCCTAGTATACACGCTTGCAATCATATTAAAAGCATTTTGATCTTTTTGCTTTTTATTTTTCTTTGCATATTTTTCCTTTTTAAGCAAATCATGCATGGGCATATAAGAGATAGAAAAGAAATACCCAATTATGTTAAGCATTTGACATTCCAATTTTACTATGCCGAAGCACACAAATGTCATTGACATCACACTTTTACTATGCCGAAGCATACATATATCATTTCATGATTGGCGGGCAATAGGGGTGAGATGGTTATTTATGCCTTTCTCTTAGGATTTTCTAGTCCTTCACGTCAAAAAGAGTGATATGAGTGTTAAGTACAAAAGATAACTTAATCTTACTCATCACAAACAAGAGCCATAAAGCTCACTTGCTTAGTTGTGCATAGAGATGCTCATCTAAGTTACAAAAGATACAAAGTTTAGAAAACTTTGTTTCAATGGCTATCCAATCTACACAAGTACCAATGTACACAAAACACACACTGTTTTTGTATTTCTCTGATTTTTCAATTTTTTTATATATTAAAAACAAAATAAACAAAGCTGAAAACAAACAAAAACATGTTAAACAAAGTAAAGTATAAAAACTAAACTGACTCAAAATAAAAGCAAAACACACAAGTTATGCAAAAACAAAAACACAAAGAGAGAGAAGAAAGTGATAGAATCACTTGGACCTCTTTTACTTCCATACCCTGGAAGAACCATTCCTTTCATTAAACCCTTAAACCGGCAGTGAGGGGGAAGAATTGAAACCGTTTAAGTTCAAAAAGAACATGAGGGCTTTGAGAAGATCTCTAAGGGAAGCAAGAGAGGATTGAAGCTGATTCTGGCTCCCAAATGCTATCATGTTGTTGCTCTGGTGAGTGGCTAACCACTTATAGCAATTTGGTCGAGTATGACCGGCAACTCCACAATGATGACAGAGATGCTGCTTCTTTTGTTTAGGCTTTTAAGAGTTAGTCTTCTTAGCCCTAGGATTTTTAGCTTCCTTCTTATCTTGCTTAGGGGGTGCTCTTAAGATAGATTTACCCTTGTCTATATTCTCACTAGCTAAATCAGTTTTAACATCATTGTTCTCAATTTCAATATTATGACTAGGAGGAACAAAAATAGTAGTACTAGTAGAAGCAATATTAAAAGAAAAGATAACATACCCTAAGCCTGTTCGATCAAAAGCAGATTTCTGAAGACTGAGCATCTCATCAAGCTTAGCACTTGAAGTCCTCTCCAATTGAGCTTTGACTTGGAACAGCTCCGCTTCAAGCTTCTTAGTCTTCTCAGCCAAGAAATTGTTCTTAAACCTCAGTGCTCCAATAGTCTGATAGGCTTTATCAACCTTTGTGGAAAGCTCTTCTCGCTCAAGCTCTACATCACTAACCTTCTTGGAGGCCAACCTATACATCTTCTCATGCTTCTCTGAGACCTTGTACAACTTTGGATAGGTTGTATGGATGTCATCTTGTTCATTCATCTTTTCAAACTTGGACTCTACCAATTCTTCTTCTTCATCCACATCTTCAACAATCCCCTCAGTAGGATTCACAGTGGCAGTGAAGGCATTCAAGATTACGACATCCTCATTGTCGGAATCATCGTCTGGCTCAGTGTCGTTCAAAGTAGTAGCGAGTGCCTTACTTTTCCCAATACTCTTGAGATATATAGGACACTCCTATTCCATGTGACTGAAGTCTTGACACCCAAAGCACCTAGGTCCTGCAGAAACATTGTATTGATCGCCATCCCTAGCATCCTTCTTCCCTTTGTTTTGGCTCTTGAACTGAAAAAAACTAGATTGCCTATAGTCCTTGTCGAAGCCCTTCCCATTGGCATTCGTTATGAACTTCTTGAATTGTCTGGTGATGTAGGACTTCATCTTAGAATCTTCATCTTCTGAAGACTCATCCGTGTCACTGCTCTTGGCCTTTAAGGCCATGCTTTTGCTCTTGCCCAACTTACCAATCCTTGTTAACCCTAGCTCGTAAGTCTGCAGATTACCAACTAACTCTATCAAAGGAATCTTGTCAATGTCCTTTGATTCCTCGATCGCTGTAATCTTGGCATGGAATCTTTTAGGTAGATATCTAAGCACCTTTCTCACAATCTTGGGTTCAGGAATGGTTTCCCCAAGATTGAAATGTGAGTTCACTATGTCCTTGAGCTTGGCATAAAACTCATCAAACGACTTATCCTCCTCCATCTTAATCTTTCGAAGCTTGTAGTGAGCCTTTGCAGCTTCGAATCCTTGACTACCTTGGTTCCCTCATAGGTTGTCTAGAAGATGGTTCATGCCTCCTTAGCAGTTTCAGTAGAGGATATCTTCTTGAATTCCTCATTTGTGACTGCACTGAATAAAGCAGTCAATGCCCTGCTGTTGAAGTATGCCGCCTTGATCTTGGCATCATTCTAATCGGCCAACGCTTCTGTAGGCTTAGTCCAGCCTATCTCCACAGCTTGCCACACTTTCTCATCTAAAGACTGCAAGAAAGCTCTCATGCGTACTTTCTAGTATGTATAGTTAGTGCCATCAAATAAAGGAGGTATAATTAATGAATATCCTCTATCCGTGAAAAATAGGGGTTAATGGATCAACACACAAATATTAACCCTAATCAGAGTGTGCCTGCTCCGATACCACTTAATAGGCCAAAAATGAATTGACCCCTTGTGATAAATTGACAAATTTATTTAGCCCAGTGAATTAACTAAGTTAATTAACATGCAAATGTGTAGTAGCACAAACAAATCACCAATTAAACTAAGTATGCAACGGAAAATAAATAATAAGGTAATTTGTTTACGAATGGGGAAAACCAACATGCCAAAAACCCCACCAAGTGATTTTAAGGTCACCACTCTTGAAATTCCACTATTATCACAACAAGCAGTTACAAATAAAGGAATCCCAGTACCTTATGTTAGGATTAGTGCCCTTAAATCCTATTGTATGATTCTATGTATGATATTAAGTTTGACGTTGTGTATGACATTATGTATGACTTAATATTATGTTTAATAAATTTGTTTTATTATTATCTGAAATAATGGTAACATGAATATTCAGACATTATTACATAGTCCATGAGATGCATAGTATGTGATTTATGTGAAAAGTCACAGAAGATATAAATCACAAGTTCTTTGTAAACTTAGAATTATAGTTCGTAGTCAGTGATGAAATTGGGCATTTCATCTGCGAAGACTATTGTTCGCGTAAAATAATCTGCAAGTGTACAGAATCCTAACAAGTAGTAAAGTGTTTTTAGAAAACGAATGTCGAACCCACAGGGATTAACTATGTTATTGAATACCGAAATTTACTAAATTAAGTACTATTTGGAAAATCGAAAATAGATGGAACGTTCTACTATTTGAATTAAATCAAACTATTTAATAAAAATAAATCTATGAATAAAAAAATTAACAAAGTGTAAAAATATGATAAGAATGGATCTAGAGCAGTTGATTTCACCTAACAAATCCCACACAATTTATTCTTCCTAATTATTAAATTCTAATAATCTCCCGTTGATGATTAAAAATTCCTTAAGTATTCAATATCTTCTCTCGAATAATATTAAAAATATCTTCAACTAACAATTCCATATCTCTATGTGAATTTAATTAATTGGAGACTCATTACGTACTTTGAATTTTTTGAAAAATCACACTAGTCGCGGTAAAGCATCTCTACTTTCTAAAATAAAATAATTCAGAATATAAATTGTGTGTTCATTGCTAGACTACATCAACGCTCTAGAAAATAAAATTTAGTTCATAATAAAACTGAAAAGAAAACAAATAAAACTTATGTCTTTCATTTGATGGTTGATCAACATGAAGCTCTCGCCTTTGCCCTCAGATCCTCCTCTTCAGAAAGACTCCTAAAAGAAAAATCTTCAATGCGGCAGCCCCCTTTTCCTCTCAGGTTTTCTCCTCTCTTTTTTTTTTCTTTTTACCCTAAAGAGCCTTTAAATAGGTCAAGGAATCCTATTTCCGTTTGGAGAAAATCCCAGATTTTTAGGCTTCACTTAACCGACGATTTTGGCCCATTTAACGTCAGAATTCGGACTTTTGGTAAACTACAAAGTTGTAGCCCTTTAAGTTAAATTTCCAGCCCAACTTGAATCATCTCGATTTGATATCTGAGCCCAAAGTTATGCTGAAAATACTATCTGATGTGCAGGCTGGAATCCTAATCCGAATTGGACTTGGATTTTGTACAAAATTCCTTTGATTCCTTGCTTTTCTCATTCCTTCAAAGCACAAATGAATAGATAAATATAAATAAAAAAAATCAAATCAAATCAAAGGAAATAAAGGAAAACTAACAATTTTAATAAATAAGAGGATAATAAAAATCATGTAAAAATTACACTTATCAACTATAACATATCAATCATGATGATTTGTCTTGATCATGGAAGTGGTGACTTCTGGTTGATGTGTTAATATGTTTTAAGAGTTAAGACATATTGAACTGGACCGCTGTGAGATTTATTATTCTCCTAAAGACTGTCAAATGAATAATAAATCTCACGATTTACATTTGCATGAACTCTTAATCCTGAGAGAATAATGGACCTGATTATAAGGTGTAGGTTGCTTTGATATATCAGGAGTGAGATCTAAAGTAACGGTCAAAATCTCAGTATATTGGGCAACCACATTTAGTGTTGATGGAACATATATTCTCAAGATGGAATTCATAGTCTCTTAACGGAGATATCAAATATTCCCTTGAGATAAGTTTAATGAGTTTGTTATTCAGAGAGTTAGGCCTAACCACTTTAGTGAGACTAAAGTATATATTTATGGAATTAGATTTCATAAATATATAATGAACAACATTAAAGGATTAAAATGGGTACTCAAGAATTAAGATGTAGTAATTTGCAAAGTGGCAGTTTACATTAATAACTTTGTATTACTACGAATATTTTATGAAGGAGTTGCATGTATAATAAAGTCTTGGGATATAATTTATAGATAAGACCTAAAGTGCAACTATATTTATATAGTGGTATTAAATATAGTTAATGGTAACTTTGGACTTGTCAAGAGTTGACAGAAAAGCCCAAGTCCCATTGGAGCTAGTGTCTTATTGGTCCCTTTTGGTCCCACTCCAAGCCACACACTTAAGCCCAATTGGTAAAGCCTAAAAGGCCAGCCCAATTAGATAAATTGGTTAGATACAAAGGGAAAAACGTTCAGTTTTTTTTTAGTGTGAAAAACAACATTGAAATGGTGTGTATGAGAGTTCTAGTCACTCTCTAGTCATCCTTTTGTTACCAATTGAGAGACCACACATCTTGGGCGTTAGTGGAATTGGAGTGAAGATTAAAAGCAGTCCCAAGTGCTTCAATCTTCGTTTTTTTGAAATTCACCGCTTCAAGGTACGATCTCTTGTTCTCAAATTCTGAAATTTACTTAGTACGTGTTATCAATATTGAATGAAGTAGATCTGTTTAAAACTTATTTTCTACTGCACTCATCTCTATTTCCATCACCTTATACTAACCTACAGTTGAACCCTTACCCTAATACCCAATTGGATTTGTTCTGTAATGATAATTTCTCCTTTTGATGCATGGCTCACAGTACGTGACTAACCAATTGCGCGGATCCCAGTATGCGACTTTAATCACCAACTAGAGAAGGTTGTTGGCTGTAAAGTTCTTCAGTTCATCCCAACGACAAAGATCAAGAAGATGCTTGGTCATAAAACCCTACGATGCAAAAACACAGCAACTTCTTCATAAGAACGATGAACTAGGGCAAAACTGTGTCTTCGGTCACAATTTGCTTGAACAAACTTTGCTCAACACTTGTGCAACTTGTGAACGCTTTGACGACTCTTAAAATAATCCTTTTATATGTCTAGGGTTGTGAGAAAAGAAAACCCAAACACATAAAATTGAATTGGAGTCAAAACAGAATTGGAATTCTATTTTGCATAAAGCTCGACAGATACCTGTTAGTCAAGATGCTGTCAAGCAGTTGTCGAGCCACGGGGCTGGAACAACTTCTTAAGCTTGATGGATAGCTAGCCATTGAGCTTTAATGTTAGGCACTTCTTCAGCTTATTTCTTGGACAGACTTGCATGTCTTTAACACTTAATCTTGAAACACAGTTTCTTGAAGTATTAAACACATTCTAGATCTACCCAAATACAAGTAAAGTACGTTTTGTCAAAGGTTGAGCCAATTACATAAAATAGTAAAATATTTTCCTAACAAGTGAATCACATATGTCCTAACAAAAGCAAACAACAACCACATGACAATGTCTTAACACAAAGCTTGCAATAAAACATGAAATCAACAAATGTCCCAATAAAATAAAATAAAATAAAAAACAAGCAAAGCAAGCTCACCTTCAAATCCATGTTGGAATGTGGAGCATGGGTCTTGGGGTCTTGAAAGAGCCCTTCTCCATAATTCCACTCAAGAGATGGATGGTACTTTTTCCCATTGAAAGTGAGAAAGGAAGGCCAATTGGAGATGCCATTAGCAATGCAAAAAAAATTGAGGTTTGGAGATGGGTTTCAAAAAAGGGTTTGTGGCAAAAATGATCAAGAGCACAAAGATCTGAAAAGATTTTGAGGGAGATGAGTGAAAGAAGGTTGAGAAGCTTAGGAAAGTGATTTTTTAGAGAAGAAATGGTGTAATGAGGGAGAAAATCCAAGTGGAATGGGGAAGTGAATAGTAACAATGGAGGAAGAAGGAAAAAAGAAGAGAGGAAAGCCCAAAAAAAGGGGGGGGGAGACAAAGAATGGGGCCAAACTCAGTCAACTCCCCAAAAAAAGGGGGGTTTTTTTTTTTTTTCTTTCTTTAAGAAAAGGGACAAAATCAATAAAATAGAAGAAGAAAACTTTTCAAAACATAGATGACATCAATTTCATAATTTTGTGACTTCAATGGACAAAGAATTCTTAGACATGATCAAGGACAAAGAATACCTTTGTCCAAAGGAAAAGTTTCAAATTTTAAAGTCCAAAATCTCAAGTTTCAAATTTCAAAGAAAAAATGGGGGTCATCTTTTCTTTAAATGTCAAGATTTTCAAAAGTCATGCATCAATTTGCAAACTAGGAGCATTCAGCATGCCTCATTCATTTTATTGAAAAAAAAAAAAAGAGATCATCATCTTTTCAAAAAAAAAAAAAAACAAAAAATCATCATCAATCGAAGTTCCTAAAAAATCATGCATCAATTTACACTCTAGGATCATTCATCTATGCCCTATTCAGGTTCTTACAAGTATAAGTCCATAACATCAAAGTCATTAAATGCAAAGAATAAAGAGTGGCTGTTCATGGGTTATACAAATCTACTAAATCAACCCTTGTTTCTCTTGCAATAAATCTTCAAAGGACAAATCTTCAAAAGACAAATCTCTGTGAACAAATCTTCAAACGAAAAATCTCCGTGAACAAATCTTTAAAGGACAAATTGCCATGAAAACAGTCCCAAGTTAACTACTAAAATAGCAGTCACAACCATAACTAGAGATCGTACCAACTTCAATAAATATATGTATCTTTGTCTAAAAGAGTCTATAATTCCTTTTAAAAAAACAGCCCGGTTATCTTAAACTTAGGCAACCAAAAAAATTCTAATTCCATCCAAACCAAGAAAAGAAGAAATACTAGACTTTAGCTAAAAATGTTTTTTATTAAGCAGCATTGCAGTCAGCGAGGCTTTGATGAAGGGTAGGTTTGGGGAGTCAAAGAGATGTGATGTAGTTTCCACTTGGGATGCGCCACCACTAAGTGGTGCAAAGTGTACCTACTTCTTGTGCTAGTCATGACACTGACTTTAATTCCATTCCTACGTGTTTTAACCTATATGTTTTAACCTATACACCACCATCATAGTGCAAATACCTTAATAAAAGCCACATATAACCCAAAGATACACATCCAAACCAATCCAACTATTATAGAAAAAAGAAGAAGATAATATTTAATGCACAAATTGAAAATAAAAGAGGAAAACTTACTGTTTGCAATTCCAGCAGGTCAGTGGTGGGAGGGTTCTTTGTTCTGTTTCTTCTCTGCAACACCATATACCCAAGTTTCAGCATAGCAATGTTGATTATCCTCTTTGAATACTTTATCTCCTCCAAATACTATTTTTGTTGTCTATAATTTATCACAATTGCTTTTCCTTAGCATCTTGATAGGCCACAAACTGAATGACCCCTTGTGATTAAACCAATTAATTAATTAGCCAAAGTATTAATTAATCAATTTATCATGCAATTGCGTGGAAGCACAAACAAATCACCAAATAGCTAAATATGCAGCGAAAATTAAATGACACGGTGATTTGTTTACGAATGGGGAAAAACCTTGCGGCAAAAACCCTACCGGATGATTTTCAGGTTACCACTCCCGAAACTTCATTATTATCAAATTAAGCGGTTACAAATAAAGGAATCCCAAGTACCTTACCAACCTACAGTTGAACCCTTACCCCAATACCTAATTGGACTTGATCTATAGTGACAATTTCTACCTTTGATGCACGGCTCCCAAGTAAACCAATGCACGGATCCCAGTACGCGACTTCAAAACACCAACTAAGAAGGAGAGGTTGGCTGCAAAGTTCTTCAGTTCATCTTACACGATGAAGATCAGGAAGATGCTTGGTCATAAAACCCTTTGGTGCAAATACACAGCAACTTCTTCAGAAAAGATGAACTAGGTCAAGAACTTCGTCTTTGATCACAATTTTCTTGAACAGAGATTGCTCAAAGCTTTTGCAACTTGTGTCATATTTGACGACTCTTAAAACAATCCTTTTATATGTATAGGGTTCGAAGAAAAGAAGGCCCAAAAGCATATTCATGGATCCCAAGGAAATCAGATCAGAAAATCTGAAATTATAAATCTCGACAGATAGCAGGTGTCGAGGTAGTTATCGAGAAGGTGTCGAGTTTTAATGAATTTACACTTCAGCTTGTTTTTTCTTGGACAGACTTGATGACTTCAACACTTGACCTTGAAACATTTTTTCTTGAAGTATTAAAAACACCTAGAACTACCCAATTACAAGTAGAGTGCATTTTGTCAAATGATTTAGCCAATTTACATAAATAAGTGACATATGTTCTTAACATGTGAAAACACATATGTCCTAACAATCTACCCCTTTGGCAATCCGTGACAAAACCACAATAAAAAAATGAACATATGAGAGAAGTCATAAATCACTCAACTCATATTCACTTGTTGAATAAAATAAAATCTATCCTAACACAAACTCTTGAAAAATTTTGCAAGAAGAGAGTTTATGGCAAGTAGACTTTGACAACCTATATTTCTGAAACACTTTAAACAAAACTCATTAAGGCATCTTGTGTGAAACAGAAATAATAGATTGCATACAAGTATAAAGAACATGTGTATAAAGATAAAGAAGAAACAACACATGGAGAGAGAGGTGAAAGAAACATACATCCACATATAGAGAAAATAAATACAATGTATGTAAAACTAGTTATAAGACCTCATATACAAGATCAATGTATCTATAAAGAATAGAAAAGAAAAAAAAAAAAAGATACATCAAAACCTCACTACATCCCTCAAAAATATCAACACTCCCCCTATCAAAAATGTCCTATACTAACTCTCCCCCTAAGATGACTACTCTCATAACCCAAAACTACTCCCCCTTTTTGTCACGAGTAACAAATGGTAGAGTATCATGTAGACATCTTATCAGTAGAGATAGCATCTCCATCATCATCATCATCCGCAGAATCTGAAGCCGCTGGAGAAGGTGGTGAAGGAGTAGCCTCTGGAGGAAAACCACCCATGGTCACCTGCCGTCATTCAATATGACCAACACAAACATTCACCTAATACAACTCAGAGGAGAGTGTATCGAGGCGAGCATCCATGCGCTGCAGCTGCGCCATGATATCTCCAAGAGATACATCGCCCGTAGAGGAAGAAAGAGCAGATGTAGGTGAAGCAGATCTGGATAGAGCTAAACAGAAGGGAGGAGTGGAATCCTTCTGTTGCGACCTAAACTGAGCCTCACTACGTTTTACAGTAGCGGCATCTATGGCATAAATCTGTGTGAAGTGGTCGGACACAAGAAAGGGAATAGAAAAATGGCATAAAATTCTCGTGATAGCGGAAGGAAAGATGAGCTTATCACAGGACGCCGAATTAAGATGAACATCTTGTTAGGATTAGTGCCCTTAAATCCTATTGTATGATGCTATGTATGATATTAAGTTTGACATTGTGTATGACATTATGTATGACTTAATATTGTGTTTAATGAATTTGTTTTATTGTTATCTGAAGTAATGATAACATGAATATTCGGACATTATCTTTTGGTCCATGAGATGCATAGTATGTGATTTATGTGAAAAGTCACAGAAGATATAAATCACAAGTTTTTTATAAACTCAGAATTATAGTTCGTAGTCGGTGATGAAATTGGGCATTTCATCTGCGAAGACTATAACATATCAACCACGATAATTTGTCTTGATCATGGAAGTGGAAACTTCTGGTTGATGTGTTAATATGTTTTAAGAGTTAAGACATATAGAACTGGACCGTTGTGAGATTTATTATTTTCCTAAGGACTGTCATATGAATAATAAATCTCACGACTTGTATTTGCATGAACTCTTAATCCTGAAAGAATGATGGACTTGATTATGAGGTGTAGGTTGCTTTGATATATCAGGAGTAAGATCTATAGTAATGGTCAAAACCTTAGTATGTTGGGCAGCCACATTTAGTGTTGATGGAACATGTATTCTCAATATGAAATTCATAGTCTCTTAACGGAGATATAAAGTATTCCCTTGAGATAAGTTTAATGAGTTTATTATTCAGAGAGTTAGGTCTAATCACTTTAGTAAGACTAAAGTATATATTTATGGAATTAGATTTCATAAATATATAATGAATAACATTAAAGGATTAAACCGGGTACTCAAGGATTAAGATGTAGTAATTTACAAAGTGACAGTCTACATTAATGACTTTGTATTACTACGAATATTTTATGAAGGGGTTGCATGTACAATAAAGTCTTGGGATATAATTTATTGGTAAGGCCTAGAGTGCAACTATATTTATATAGTGGTATTAAATATAGTTAATGGTAACTTTGAACTTGTCAAGAGTTGGTAGAAAAGCCCAAGACCTATTGGAGTTAGTGTCTTATTGGTCCCTTTTGGTCCCACTCCAAGCCACACACTTAAATCCAATTGGAAAGGCCCAAAAGGCCAGGCCAATTAGATAATTGGTTAGATAAAAAGGGAAAAACGTACAGAATTTTATAAGAGAGAAAAACATCATTGAAAGGTGGAGTGTATGAGTGTGTAAGTCACTCTTTTTGATCATCCCTTTGTAACCAATTGAGAGTCCACAATTCTTGGGCGTTAGTGGAATTGGAGTGAAGACTAAAAGTATTCCTAAGTGCTTCAATCTTCGGGTTTTGAAATTCACCGCTTCAAGGTACGCTCACTTATTCTCTAATTCTGAAATTTTACTTAACGCATGTTATCAACTTCGAATGATGTAGATCCTTTTTAAACTTAATTTTCCACTGTGTTTATCTTTAAATCCATCAAATGGTATCAGAGCGGTCATCAATTTTGAATTGTATAACATGTTTTGTGAATTTTGGAATTAGAATTTATAGTTTCATGTTGTTTGAAGATTATGCATTTAATTTTCTGCATGGTTGATGAAACTATGATTTGATAAAAACTAATATTGATGTTATGATGTTGTTTAAATTTGAATTTAAGCATGTTAAATTGATCTTTAAGACTTTAGCATCAATGAATTTCAGTTTTGATATCATTCTCTGACCATCATGTTCGTTTGAAAGTTGTTTGTTCAAGAAAACACGAAGAAAACTGCATTAGAAAATTTCTGGAAATTTGAGTTTCGCGATTTTCGATCGATCGAAAATCACTTTCGATCGATCGAGTGAAACAGTGATCAAACTTTTCAGATAGATTGATTTTCGATTGCTGGTCGATCAATCGAATTTGTTTTTCGATTAATTGAAAGTCAATTGAGTATCAATCGAACAAGTTAGAAGGTCAAGTTCGAATTTTTTAATTTTTTCGATCAATCGAGGGGCACATTCGATCGATCGAAAGAAATAAAATTAGAAATTTTTCTAAGTGTTTTCACATGTAAAAGTACTAAGACTATGTGTAATTAGATTATGCTTATTTTATAATTAAAAACCTTTTCTTTAAAACATCTAATGGGAGAGAGATACAAGGGTTGCATCTCACGGCCTCCATTATCGGTTTAAAGTAGTGTGATTAAGCACCTTGCCTTGGCGTATATGCCTTGCTCCTTTCGGAGAATGTTTGATTCATGGTACTACAAGTTAAATTTCTTAAAGATAGATGAAATGTGTTTTATCATTGAGAACGACCACGCTTCCGTGGAGTTACTTAGTGATTCACATTGATTCTAGGCAATGGTATACACTAGACTAAGTGTAATGTTAACCTCCCTTCAGAGCTATGTCATTATTACTTAGAGGTTGAAGGGAAAACGACAAATTATTTTTGTTTGGTAAGAGTTACTATGATAGCATTAATAATGAGAATGTTTCTCGCCTAATCATAATGATTGGTATGACCTCGCTTCCGAGGAATATTAATTGCGGGATTGGGTTGTCGTTGCATATATTATATTATGGTTTTATTAAGGTTCCATACTATATGTTTATATGCTAAATAGATAATGTCCAATTTATTGATTATATTCATGTTTATTGTTTTTAGATTTAGAACATGGCATCATTTAGCCCACTTGTAACTATTCTTAATCAAAACAAACTGACTGGATCCAACTATGTTGACTGGAAAAGAAATTTGGACATTGTTCTTACTGCTGAAGAGCATAAGTATGTTCTTACTAAATCATAATCATAACTGTTTGATGGGGACTATCACCTTTGTGGTACATCCTATAACTTCCACATCTCCTAGAATACATGCTTGCAACCATATTTAAAGCATTTTTTATCTTCTTGCTTTTTATTTTCTTTGCATATTTTCTTTTATTTTTAGCATATCATACATGGGCATAAAAAGAGAGAAAAGAAATACCTAAGATGTTAAGCATTTGACATCGCACTTTTGCTATGCCGAAGTATACGAATGTCTTTAACACTGCACTTTTGCTATGTTGAAGCATACAGGTGTCTTTGGCACTGCACTTTTCCTATGCCGAAGCATACAGGTGTCATATTATGATTCGCGGGCAATAGTGGTGAGATGATTATTTATGCCTTTCTCTTAGGATTTTCTAGTCCTACCCGTCAAAAAGAGTGATATGAGTGTTAAGTTTAAGAGATAACTTAATCTTACTCATCACAAACAAGAACCACAAAACTCACTTGCTTACTTGTACATAGAGATGCTCATCTAAGTTATAAGAGATACAAAGTTTAGAAACTTTGTTTTAATGGCCATCCAAGGTACACAAGTACCAAAGTACACAAAAAACACACTGTTTTTGTATTTTTCTGATTTTTCAATTTTTTTATTTATTTTTATATTAAAAAAAAATAAACAAAACTGAAAGTAAACACACAAAAACATGTTAAACAAAACAAAGCATAAAACTAGACTGACTCAACAAAAATGCAAAACATACAAGCAATGCAACAAACAAGAAAAACAAGAAGGGAAAAGAAAGTGATGAAATCACTTAGAGTCATTTTTCTTCTACACCTTGGAAGAACCTTTTCTTTGATTGAACCCTTAAACCGGTGGTGAGGGGGAAGAATTGAACCCATTCAAGTTCGAAAGGAACATGAGGGCTTTTAGAAGATCTCCAAGAGGAGCAAGAAAGGATTGAAGCTGATTTTGGCTTCCAGGTGCTATCATGTCATTGCTCTATTGAGTGGCTAGCCACTTATAGCAATTTGATCGAGTATGACTGGCAGCTCCACAAAGATGATAGAGATGCTGCTTCTTTTGTTTAGGCTTTTGAGAGTTATCCTTCTTAGCCCTAGGATTTTTAGCATCTTTCTTATTTTGCTTAGGGGGTGCTCCTAAGATAGATTTACCCTTATCTAAGTTCTCACTAGCTAATTCAGTTTTAACATCAGTGTTCTCAATTTCAGTGTCATTAGCAGGAGAAACAAAAACAGTATTACTAGTAGAAGCAGTATTAGAGAAAGAAAGACCATACCCTAAGCCTATTCGATCCAAAGCAGATTTCTGATTGCTAAGCTTCTCATCAAGTTTTGCACTTGAAGTCCTCTCCAATTGAGCTCTGACTTGAGACAGCTCTGCTTCAAGCTTTTTGGTCTTCTCAGCCAAAAAGTTGTTCTCAAACCTCAGTGCTCCAATAGTTTGATTCGCCTCATCAAACTTTGTGGACAACTCTTCACGATCAAGTTTCACATCACTGAACTTCTTGGTGGCTAACCTATACAATTTCTCATGCTTCTCAAATAGCATGTAAAGCTTCTCATAGGTTGAATGAATATCATTTTGATCATCCATTTTCTCAAATTTGGACTCCACCAGTTCTTCTTCTTCATCCACTTTTTCAACAATCCCTTCAGTAGGATTGACTGTGGCAGTGAAGGCATTTAAAATTCCGTCATCCTCATTGCCAAAATCATCTTCGGGCTCTGTGTCACTCAAAGTTGCAGCAAGTGCTTTACTCTTCCTAATGATTTTGAGATATGTCGGGCATTCATGCCTCATGTGACTGAATCCATGACATCCAAAACACTTTGGTCCTGCAGGAACAGTGTATTGACCGCCATCCTTAGCATCCTTCTTTCCTTTGTCTTGACTCTTAAACTGAGAAGAACTGGATTGTCTGCGGTCCTTGTCGAAGTTCCTCCCATTAGCATTCTTCATAAACTTCTTGAACTGCCTTGTAATATAGGACTTCATCTTGGAATCTTCATCATCGGAAGACTCATCTGTATCACTGCTCTTTGCCTTCAAGGCCATGCTCTTGCTTTTACCTATTTTGCCAATCCTTGATAGTCCTAGCTCGTAGGTCTACAAGTTTCCAACCAGCTCAGTCAAAGGAATTTTGTCAATATCCTTTGATTCTTCTATTGTCATAATCTTGGTATGGAATCTCTCAAGTAGAGATCTGAGCACCTTCTTTACAACCTTGGGTTCAGGGATGGTTTCCCCAAGATTGAAGGCTGAGTTCACTATGTCCTTAAGCTTGGCATAGAACTCATTAAACGACTTATCCTCCTCCATCTTAATTTCTTCAAAGCTTGTAGTGAGCCTTTGAAGTTTTGAATCTTTGATAGCCTTTATTCCTTCATAGGTTGTCTGGAGGATGGTCCAAGCCTCCTTAGCAGTTTCAGTTAAGGATATCTTCTTAAACTCCTCATTGGTGATTGCGCTAAATAGGGCATTTAATGCTCTGCTGTTGAAGTTAGCTGCCTTGATCTTTGCATCATCCAATCGGCCGGTTCTTCTTTTGGCTTAGTCCAGCCAATCTCTACAGCTTGCCACACCTTCTCATCTAAAGACTGCAAGAAAGTTCTCATGCATACTTTCTAGTATGCATAGTTAGTGCCACTAAATAAAGGAGGTATGATTAATGACTGTCCTCTATCCATGACAAACAAGGGTTAATGGATCAACACAGCAAAGATTAAACCTAATCAGAGTGTGCTTTCTCTGATACCACTTGATAGGCCACAAACTGAATGACCCCTTGTGATTAAACCAATTAATTAATTAGCCAAGTTATTAATTAATCAATTTATCATGCAATTGTGTGGAAGCACAAACAAATTACCAAATAACTAAATATGCAGTGAAAATTAAATGACACGGTGATTTGTTTACGAAAGGGAAAAAACTTCGCAGCAAAAACCCTATCGGGTGATTTTCAGGTCACCACTCCCGAAAGTCCACTATTATCAAATCAAGCGGTTACAAGTAAAGGAATCCCAAGTACCTTACCAACCTATAGTTGAACCCTTACCCCAATACCCAATTGGACTTGATTTGTAGTGACAATTTTCACCTTTGATGCATGGCTCCCAAGTACGTGACTAACCAATGCGCGGATCCTAGTACGCGACTTCAAAACACCAACTAAAGAGGAGAGGTTGGTTGCAAAGTTCTTCATTTCATCCTACATGATGAAGATCAGGAAGATGCTTGGTCATAAAACCCTTTGGTGTAAATACACAGCAACTTCTTCGGAGAAGATGAACTAGGTCAAGAACTTCGTCTTTGATCACAATTTACTTAAACAAAGATTGCTCAATGCTCTTGCAACTTGTGTCATATTTGACGGCTCTTAAAACAATCCTTTTATATGTCTAGGGTTTAGAGAAAAGAAGGCCCAAAAGCATATTCACGGATCCCAAGGAAATCAGATAAGAAAATCTGAAATTATAAATCTCAACAGATAGCAGGTGTCGAGGTAGCTATCGAGAAGGTGTCGAGTTTTAATGAATTTGCCGAGGTGAAGTAGAGAGCTAGTGGTGGCAGCATTCAAATTGAGTACAATGGAGCTGAAGTCCACATCAGGAAACTTTTCAACAGCGTCCATCCTAAAATCTTAAAACCCTGTTGCCTAGTTGGTATCCAAAACGTTAGTGTATTGTTTAGATGCTTTGAATTCAGCCACTACATCTTCCTTTGCCTTAGAGAGGAGAATGCTATGCTCGTCCCTCTTTTTCTGCAAGTCTTCAAGACGAGCATCTTTTTCCGTAGCACTAGCCTTCAAATCCTCAACCAAAGCTTTCAACTCCTTCACCTCGTCCGTAGTCTTAGCAGCCACCTCAACCCATTGTTTAGCTTCTTCCTTTAACTCCTGTATCCTCGTCTCTAGCAAGATTCTCATCTTGTCCAACCCTGTGGCCTGTCTGGATGCTGCTATAAACTTGGACATGTCCTTTAAAAATCAACAACAAATAAAAGTTAAAAAAAATAATTAAAAAAAAAAGGAAGAAGGGAAATGAACATTTAGTCAGGACGAAGATAAATGCTACCTTGAAAAGGTCATGGACACCAAAGTGTTCAAAATCCTTAAGGGACATGTCATAACAGACGTTTATATCCTTGTCAGAAACAGCGTTCTTGAAACATTCCCAGGCCAGGTCTTCGTTTTCAACAATATTTAAAGGTACCTTTTGGGAAGGTTGAGACGAGGTTGACACAATTTTGGACGGTGGAGTCTTGGATGGGGTAGACTCAACAGGAGTAGATAAGTCAACATCAAAGACTTTGGCTGGCTGGTGGGACAACGGAGTAGGCTTGACTACTTGGGACGAGCCATGCTTGATCTTCTTGCCAAGTCTACTAGGGAGATTTTCCAAATCCAAGTTTTTGGATATGGTCTTCCTCTTATCTCCAGCTAAATGACGAGCTTAACGATCATGCTCAAGATGAGTCCCCTCAGCACTTACCTCCTTTCCCTTATTACCTCTCATGGTTGCCATTCCTATAAAGAGAAAAGACGAAGAGAGTTTACTTTGACACAAAGGAAAATGAAAATAAAAGATATAAGGAATGTTGAAATTTGAAACTTACTTTTTCTTACAGTAATTTCATGTGCAAGTGCTATGTCAGATGGGTTAGGGCCTAACCCCCACTTGGCTAGTCGTCTGAGATTGACCAAGGAATGAAAATCCCTGTCTGTGTGTAAACGAGCCCTGTGGACGCGGTCACGGTGCAACTTGCTCAAGGCAGGTCGTCCAACGATTGTAATGAAATAAATTGAGGTTAAATGACAATAATAATAAATAAAAAATAAAAAAAGAGAGAGAAGAGGGGGAAAGCTAAGGGACTTACCCTCAAGACGAAGGTTCCCTAGGTCCCTAGTAAAACGACCAAAAGTATCTCAGCCAACGTCTACAGGATTTCTAGCCCAAAATCCAGAGATGAAGAAAAACTCTGTCTTCCATTTTCTGTTAGACGAGGCCAAGGATTTCACCAATCTAAAATCTTTACCTTTGGCCGTGAATTGATAAAAGCCAGGGAATTGATGAATCTCTAAGGGTTTGTAGCAATAGAGGAACTCGTCCACAGTAATAGGACGGTCCCCTCCAAACACTTCCCTCCACAAAATTTGCATAGAGATAATTAATCTCCACGCGTTTGGGTTGAATTGACATACTCCTAGACCTAATCTAACTAACAACTCTCTGGTAAAAGCATTTAAAGGAAACCTAAGACCTCCTAGAAGGTAGGCCTCATATACACCTATCCCAAAATAGAGATTACAACACCACTCTCCATGGACGGGCAATCTAGGATTAAACTCGTCTGGAATTTGATACCACCCCTTAAGGTTGTTTAATCTTTCCTCGTCCGTCTTGGAAGGAATATCTATGGCACAACTATATATAGTTATCTCCGTCTCGTCCAAAGGACTAGACGGAGGGATGGAAGACGAGGTACCTACTTGGGACCCTAAAGTTTTTCTAAGTTGTTTCTGTACTACTTCTAAGGGAAGCCCAGGGACCCCTGAGACATATTCCTCGTCAATGGTGTTTCCCCTACTACTACTACTGGTATCACTAGAGTTATCACTACTCTCGTCATAATACTCATCTATAGCTTTCTCTGTACTATTGCTAGACGAGGAGATAGTTATTTCTGACATTTTTGAAAAGAAAATTTCGAAAACCTAAAAGATGAGAAGAGAGGGAATACCTGGCTCTAGGATGAATTAAAACTATGAACGCGAGGGAACTCTTAGACGAGGCTCTAGACAATGAATGTCAAGGAAGGAAAATCTCAGAAGTGTGGAGGGCAGTGGAGGCATTCCACTATTTATAGATGGCTGACCTATGTAAAAGCATTTAAAGGAAACCTAAGACCTCCTAGAAGGTAGGCCTCATATACACCTATCCCAAAATAGAGATTACAACACCACTCTCCATGGACGGGCAATCTAGGATTAAACTCGTCTGGAATTTGATACCACCCCTTAAGGTTGTTTAATCTTTCCTCGTCCGTCTTGGAAGGAATATCTATGGCACAACTATATATAGTTATCTCCGTCTCGTCCAAAGGACTAGACGGAGGGATGGAAGACGAGGTACCTACTTGGGACCCTAAAGTTTTTCTAAGTTGTTTCTGTACTACTTCTAAGGGAAGCCCAGGGACCCCTGAGACATATTCCTCGTCAATGGTGTTTCCCCTACTACTACTACTGGTATCACTAGAGTTATCACTACTCTCGTCATAATACTCATCTATAGCTTTCTCTGTACTATTGCTAGACGAGGAGATAGTTATTTCTGACATTTTTGAAAAGAAAATTTTGAAAACCTAAAAGATGAGAAGAGAGGGAATACCTGGCTCTAGGATGAATTAAAACTATGAACGCGAGGGAACTCTTAGACGAGGCTCTAGACAATGAATGTCAAGGAAGGAAAATCTCAGAAGTGTGGAGGGCAGTGGAGGCATTCCACTATTTATAGATGGCTGACCTATGCATATGAAACGACGCAACCAACCAAATGATGACACGTGGTCTTCATCTTGAAAAAATGAATCGACGAAATGGGCCACCATTTAGGTCATAACACGTGGCATTTCTTATTGTTGAAAGGAGCTCGTCCGTCCAGAGAATTAAATTACTATATTTTCTTGGACAACCCATGGACGAGGGGGTAACTGATGGTGTAAGGAAAACGTGCTTAGCTTTGTCTCGTCTATATGGTCGTCCATGACAAAGTACAAAGTAGAGAATGAGTGGCTCTTACACCCGTCCCTCTCTTACCGTCCTTTTGCACTCGTCCCTCATTTACTCGTCCATTGGGGGACGTACCAACAGCGAATCTCGTTCGTCTTTAGTGATGGATGGACGAGGTTTATCTGATGATGGCAAACTCTTCCAAAAGCCAAGAGTCACGTTGTTGCGAACCAAGCCTTCTCTTAACTGTTGAACACAAGTCCCGATGAGGTAACTTCCATGACAGTTATGGAAGTTATCTCTGAATCCTCCAAACTCTACGACGGTAGGAAAAGTAACTGTCAGGCTAACACTATAAAAAGGTCCTTCTACGTAGAGGTAAGGGGGAGGCATTTTTCATTTTTCTAGAAAACAGTGAAGTCTTAGAAGTGCTTTCTTTTCTACTTCAACACACTGACTTTACCATCGGAGGATTCAAGACCGGCCACCACCAGTCTTCTCTTATCTTCTTTGGTTTTTCAAGACTTACCCTTCAAGATCATCAATGCCCGGAGACCTTTCAGCCTACTGATTTTCAAGGATTCATCAATATACAAAAAGTGTACTATTAACCTGTCCAGTCTCCAATCAACATGGTAAAAAAATTTCAGATAAGAAAAAGGAATTAACATGCACAGATTCATTTCCATCTTGGGTAAGTGCTTCATGTTAGCTAACTTTCATGAAGTGCCTACGAGAACTACTTAAAAGGAAATTGGTGTTTGGCATTTGGCTTTTGCACAAAGACTAGCATTTTATAAGGCTCAGGTAGGGTGAATCCATCATTCACACACACATGGCTTGTTGCTTTAAATCTACCACCTGATAGAGAGAAGGAAGTTGCTAATCTATCTTAACTATACAATGACAGTCTTTACCTATAGTTCCAAAAAGAATAACTACAAGAAAATGTATTTTTAGTGGCGAAAAAATTCGTCACTTAAAGTCCAGTTTTTTGTCACTAAGAACCTTTAGTGACGAAATTCGACTTTTAGTGATGAAATTCGTTTCGTCGCTGTAGCCCCATCGCTAAAAGTCCTAGTGACGAAATATTTCGTCACTAAAAGTTCGATTTGTTAAAAAAAAAAAAAAAAAAATTTCGATGAAAATGTTTCGTCGCTAAATGTTTTCCTCACTAAAAACAGTATTTAGTGACGAAAATATTTCGTCACTAAAACCATTTCAGTTTATTAAATCATATTTAGTGACGAACAATTTCATCACTAAAACTATTTTCGGGTACATATAGTGACGAAAAAATTCGTCACTAAAACTATTTTTAAGAAAATCCATGCACATATAGCGACGAAAATTTTCGTCACTAAAACTATTTCTTACAAAATTCCACTGCATTTAGTGACAAAATATTTCGTCACTAAAGCAATTTTTTGTTGCCATATTTGTGATGAAAAAATTCGTCACTAAAACTTATTTTCTGTTTTTATTATTTTCATGACTTTGATATTAACCTGTAACCTGTCATTACATTATTAAAACCTCATATTTGATTAACACATTTATTTCAACAACACATTTATAAAAAATCGATCAATACATTCCACAAGTTAAAATTTAAACAAGTATCAAATTCAAACTCCTTCCATACAGTAATTGTTTGCAACACATACAATAACTTAAGATGTTTTATAACAATACAAAAAAATGTAGCATAATATAATTAGAACCCCCTAGAGCCAAAAGATGTCCTCATATGTCTTCAAATAATGCCAAAAGTAAATCCCCTAAAGCCACCAATAAGAAATCTACACAAATATAAAAACACTACTACATTAAAATCATAAAGTAAAAACATTAACTATGTTATAAAAAAATTTCTAACAATTAGTTTCAAATGATACATAAAAAATGAAGTGTTACCAATAAGTGATTTAACTTGAAGATGAACCAACCCCATAGTTAAAACCGTCATCATAACCCTTGCTCCTCAAAAAATTAAGAATATTCTTTTGGATCTCATCTTGCTTAGCTCGCACCTCTTGCTCCTTAGCTCGCTCCTCTTCGTCCCTAACTCTTGCCTCTTTGAGCTCAATTATCTCATTTTCTAACCAATGAATATACTCTACCGAGGCACTAGATGAGGCAATGGTAACTAGAGAAGAGGAAGGTCTCATGCCAAGTCCTTTTACAATACCAGATTTTTTCTTAAAAACCAAGTTTTAGATTTCCTCTTGTGTAAGGGGAATTGCATTAGGATTTTGACAATGATCCTCTTGCGATTTGAGAATAGTTTCCTACATTTGAAAGAGGGAAAGAAAAAAAAAAAAAAAAAAAAAAAAAAAAACAACAACAACAACAACAACAATCACAACATTAATACTACATATGTAATAACTTTACAAACATGATAAGAATGGAATAATAGGGATGGAATGATACACATACATATGTCGCTTCATCGTCATGGTGTATCCACTTATTTGTGTTTGGATTAAAATGAACATCTTTGTAGACTTTTGCCAATTCAGGAACTTGACCGCCATTATTATTTGTCTAATTAATTAACATTCGAGTGTTAGTTATTTATAGTTAATTAATCATAGCATGTAATATACTAAGGTTTAAGAAATTGACTAAAACACGCACCTCCTCATCAACCCTAACAAGAAGTGCCTTTGTCCTGCATCTATGTTTGCCTGAAGTTTTGCTTCTATTTTAGAATTAATTTTGATTTTTCCTAATAAAGAACATTCAAGATATTTATTAGATCATGAATAAAACAATATACATTTACTTCATCTAAGTATTAATCTAATCATTTGACAACATAATATAGTAAATATTGGATAATAATAATATACGCATAAATAATTTACCAGCCAATCCTTATTAGTCCATCTCCCTTCAATGAGTCCAGTCCATTGCTCAAGGTGACATTCTTTGCCAGGTGGCTTTTTGCATAGCCTTGTACAAGCTTTTTATAAGTCTGATACAACTTGTTAGAGCCGCTACTCAATAATCTTCCATATTTTGTATTTACTTTTTCTTTACTAAGTTGGAATCTCCTTCAAACTCAAACTGATCCTATAAAATGAAGTATATATGTATTATAAAAATATTATTATATGAATTAATATACTTAGTGACAACAAAGACAAGTTAGACGTTATTAATATAAATTTACCACGATTTTTGAAACACTACATCTCTAGTAGCAGCATCAACACTTTTCCAATTTTTTACGTTGTAACTAGACAAATTACTTTGCACTTGTACGCCAATTTGATTGACAAGCTTGCACGCATTCTTCCCAACAGGAGCATCATACTCTGAGCTATACGTACTGGTAGTTTACCACATTTTTCAACAAGTGCCCATATGCTATACCACGTGTTGTTCCACGGGTATTTTTGCTAGTAGATCCTATTTAAAAATTATCAATGTTATAAAATTATTCATTCTATGTATATTAAGTATAATCTCAATAGTAAAGACAAGGTGCAGTTGCAATTAAGTATGTTCTATGTAATTACCAGTCGTGCTAGTTAATGCGTCGGTAGCCTCCGCACTCAAAGAACTTTGGGCAGGAGGATCTGCTTCAAGAGGTGTTTCCGTAGATTGAACTGTAGATTGGACCATTGGGATAGATGCCTCATCTCGCAGCGTGTAAGTCACCCTGGTGCCATCTGCAACTAGAAACATACATATAATGGAACAACAAAGTCATTACAAATAATAGAATAATAAAGTTATTATCTATTGTACCCTATGGAACATCTATTTACCTTATGGATTAAAGAGTTAGATGACTCAACATCATTTCATCTCACCAATAGGTGGTACATAATCATCATCTACCACAACACTAGCTCTACTTATTTTCCCTTTTGCATAATTGGATTGAGCAGATTCCTTTAGAGAAGTTGAGATGTGCTTCAATCCCAAAGCATCAATTATCTCTTGGTTTTGCCTCATTCTATCCAATCTTGCCATCTCATACCTCGGTATATTATGAGTGTATTTGGCCTTTTTGGGCATTTTTTGAAACTATGTATTGACATGAAAGATAAGTATAATTGCTACTAACTCAACACAACAAATGACCACATTAATATCCATATCAAGTTCAAGATAAGCACAAAACATATCAATAACAATTACTACTAACTTTACATATTATAGTCCACACCATTATCCATATCAAGCAATTCACAAGTGCTAAATTTGAACACAATTGCTACTAACTCAACACAACAAATGACCACGTCAATATCCAAATCAAGTTTAAGATAAGCACAAAACATCTCAATAACAATTGCTACGTAGACAAGCATAAAACTTTAAGACAATTATTATGAACTCTACAAATCATAATCCATATCAAGATCAACATCAGGTATGTCATGCTCTTCATTTTGATTAGCGTCTCTTGAAGTTCCACCTTTAGGAATAACCTTAGTTTCAACATCATCCATACAATACTCAATAATATTGTCTTCAACATTTCACACAATATACTTGTTACTAAGTAAAAATGTGAATTCAAAACTTTAAGGAACACATTGATCAAAGCAAAATATCCCTTAATTAATTAATTAATTTTATTTTTTACAATTCAATGGGAAGTTGCCAATTGAGCTACAAGGCTCTTAGCAAAATAACCCTTAAGTATCTAAAATTAAACCATCTAAAATCAGAAAAAATCTTCTCATTTCCTCATCTACCCACACAAGCATTTTCATTGATAAATACAAAAAAAAAAAAAAAAAAAAAAAAAAAAAAAAAACTCAGGTTTTTAACAAAACTAACAAACCCTCATATCAAATACTCAAATTTTCCATCAACCAAACAGAACGAAAATTATCAAAAGAAAACATACCATCCAAGCACAGGACCAGAAATCAATCGGAGAAGAAGATTAGCATTGGACTCAAAAGGAGAAAAAAAAAAAAAAAAAAAAAAAAAAAAAAAGGACCTGAATCAGTGAATGGAAGGCAAAGGGCCACTGAACCGTCGGCGATGGTCGCCTCGACTTTGAGTTCGACGGCGCTGCTTTGGATCGTTGCTGGTGTGTCGCAACACTGAGCGTGACGCTTGGATCGTCGCTGGTGTCGCGACGCTGAGTGCGACGCCTGGATTGTCGCCGGCGCGTCGCGACGTTGAGCGCGACGCCTGGATCGTCGCTGGCGCGTCGCGTCGCCTTGGCGTCCAACTGGGATCGTCACCGGTGCATCGCTGAATCGGCGATGACGGCGATTTCTTTTGAGACGGCAAATGGGTCTTTAGCTGAATGGGTTTTCTTTTGAGAGCAAAAGAAAAGAATATTTCGGAGCTGAGTGGGCTGAGGTAAAATGTATAAAAGGTGTGTTATGAAGGAATTGGAAAATAAAAGGCTGAGGTAGTTTTAGTGGGCTTTAGCGACGAAATATTTTCTGTAGCAAATGCTCATTTGGCCGTTGCTAAAGGTGTTTTTTTTTTTATGTTTTTTAGTGACGAATGTCAGTTTCATCACTAAAGAACCCCAGCTTTAGAAACGAAATTCATATTTCGTCACTAAAGCATACTTTTAGTGACGAAATATGATTTCGTCGCTAAAAACATATAAGGGTAATACTATTATTGTTTTTAGTGACGAAATTCATATTTCGTCACTAAAGCATACTTTTAGTGACGAAATGTGATTTCGTCACTAAAAACATATAAGTGCAAAACCTTTATTTTTTTTAGTGACGACGATTTTTTGTCACTAATTCTTACTTATAGTGACAAAAGTATTTTCGTCACTAAAACTATCCATAGCAATACCTACAGTGACGAAATATTTCGTCACTAAAAATTTCAACTTTTAGTGACGAAATATGTCGTCACTATAGATTAATTAAGTTGGCGCCAAAGTTTCCCTCCATTGGCGCTTATTTTTCAGATCACAATAGTGATGAAATTTATTTTTTGTCACTAAATGTAATAAGTATTTTCATTATTAGTGACGAAATTCATATTTCGTCACTAAAATTGTATTTTTAGTGACGAAAAATATTTCCTCACTAATTTTCGTCACTAAAAATACATTTTGTTGTAGTGAATCTACATAAATAAATAACTTCGCGCTCATGCTATCCACTTAAATTTTCCTAAAAACGAACTATTCAGCAAATTTTGCCGAGTCAAGTACACAGTGAAAGAGAACATGTGGAGGAGATAATATGAAGATTAAAAAAAATAAGAATAAAACCTAAGAATAAAGCAAGAGAATGACTGGAGATGAAAAAGCGTTCGTTATAAAAAAAATAAAATAAAAAATTTGTTATCAAATGTCAATGTCAGGTACTTCGTTACTTGAGATGAGATATGTGTAACAAAAATATTGTTAGAGATATTATAAATTGGATTTTACTACATAGGGCACACATTAATAAATTATTTTAGAAAATTTTTTATGAAAAAATGAAAAATTTATCAACTTTTTTGACAAATTTTTTAATTTTCAATAAAAAGCTTCCTAAAAATGATTATTAATACATGTCCTAAGGGCATACATTAACAAGATCTAAATTACAAATTTTACCATATAGCTATTGGGTGTCACTAATCACAAAAATAATAGTTTTATTTTTATTTATTATTAATATTTACCAATTACATTAATTTGTAAATAATAATTTTATTTATTATTTTCATTAATTTGTAAATAATAATATTTACCAATTACATTAATTTTCGTATTAAGATAAGAGTACATTCTCAGATTTGAGTTATATTGGTTTGTTGTATTGATTTAACTAATGATTTTGCTTAATAAGTTTGTTGAGAGGTTTAGGTTAATGCCTTAAGAAGATGAAGCTTCAGTTGCTGTAATAGATGGGAATATCAAGGCTTTGGGAGAAAAATATAATTAGGATCCTACAAACCGACTAAGCAATGGGAGCAATTACATTATAAAAAGAAGGATAGAGACCTTAATTTTCATGGAAGAAAGGACGTCAATGGTAATAAACGTGGGATGCCTACCAGCTGTGTGAAAATGAGATATCTATAGAGTTATCCCAAGATGACAATTGAGTAAAGCAAAAATTGACAAAATGTTATAATTGAGATGCCAAAGAGAATGATGATCAAGATTGACGTGATATCTTTCCAGCAATTTAAGTATTGGATCTTAATAACCAAATTCCACTTTGATGAACTGATTGGACAAGAAATTTTTTCTTTATTTTGATGGTTAGAGTTTATTCTCAAATGACATTTTGAGATGAATGTTGTATATTTGATCAATCTTTTTTATGTCTATTTTCAGCCTTTATTTTTTATTGAAATTATAATCATTTTTCTTTTTCAAGTGACTGTACCTTTAAGTAAAATGAAATATAACTTTTGTTAAACTATCCCATACATCACACGGGTTAGCAACTAGCTAATAATTTTTAAAAATGCAATATAAATAGCTACAAAGGTCATGCAAATTGCACCACCAAAAATCTTCGATATCTTCTAATTTCAAGCCATTTTCCAAATACTAAGCTCTCTTTTATTCTAATGGCTCCAACTGTTGCAACACCAATCAGTGAGTCCTTAGATATCACTAGCTTTGTCGTAACCAAAGGCAATGGAGTAAAGGGTCTTTCAGAAATGGGGCCTAAAACCTTACCTAGGGAATATATCCAACCCCTAGAAGAAAGGATTAGTGTGAACAACATCATGACTCTTGCGTCTATACCAATCATTGAAATGTCAAACTGGGACGAACCAAAAGTCTCAGAATTAATCTGTTATGTAGCAGAAAAGTGGGGTTTCTTTCAAATTATCAACCATGGAGTGCCCATTTAAGTGCTAGAGAATGTGAAGGATGCAACACATAGGTTCTTCAATTTTCCAGCTAAGGAGAAGAGACAATTTCCAAAAGAAAACTTACCTTCCAACAATTAATGTGCAGTTTGGCACAAGCTTTAGACCTAAAGCAGAGAATTCTCTTGAATGGAAAGATTACCTTAGCCTCTTTTATGTGTCAGAGGATGAGGCCTCTGCATTGTGGCCTCATGTGTAAGTAAAAAAGCTTAACCTAGCTAAATTTAGTTTTTCACAACAAATACATGATGCATAGATATATTCATACCTAAACAAAACACTCATATTCATATATGAATCTTCATAGATACATGTACTTCCATAGTTACTATGGGTACCTTAGGCATTCTATGCAACGTTCTAGGCATGCTTGGCAACGTCCTAGGCCGTCCTCGGCATGCTTTGCAAAGTTCTAGACATGCTTGGCAACGTCCTCGGACGGGTTCCTAGGAGTCCCACATCGAAAAAGTCTTCCCCCACTTTCTGCCTTATAAGCTCTGAAGCGAAGGAGTAGTGTGCCACTAGTGGGGGAAGACTCTTTCGATGTGGGACTCCTAGGACCCCATCCGAGGACGTTGCGAAGCATGCCTAGGACATTGCATAGCATGCCTAAGGTACCCACAATAAAAGGAAGCTAAGAACTAGTGGTTCACTACTCCTTCGCTTCAGAGCTTATAAGACAGAAAGTGGGAGAAGACTCTTTCGATGTGGGACTCCTAGGACTCCGTCCTAGGACGTTGCAAAGCATGCTGAGGACAACCCTAGGACATTGCCAAGCATGCCTAGGACATTGCATAGCATGCCTAAGGTACCCACAGTTACAAAACTAGTGGTACACTACTCCTTCGCTTCAGAGCTTATAAGGCAGAAAGTGGGGGAAGACTCTTTCGATGTGGGACTCCTAGGACTCCATCCGAGGACGTTGCCAAGCATGCTTAGGACATTGCAAAGCATGCTGAGGATAGCCTAGGATGTTGCTAAGCATGCCTAGGACGTTGCATAGCATGCCTAGGATGTTGCATAGCATGCCTAAGGTACCCACAGTTACATTTTAGGTTTAATTGTAAATTGCTATCTGATCATTTTGATTTTTTTGTTCTTTAAGATTTAAAAGTTTGGATTGTGACCCCCTAAAGTTATATAATACTTTAATTTGAGTCATTTTAATTCTACTCATATTGAGTATATAAGGTGTGTTGTGGACAAAATTTTCGCGCCACATGACTTTATTTCATTGGCAACCCGCACTACATCAACATATTATGGATTTTGGCAAAATTTATTTTAAAACCCAAAAAGAGCCCATATTTACACAAAACAACGCTAAAGCCCACGGTCCAAAACCCATGGCAATATTATCTCATCAAAGTCCATGGTTCAAGCTCATGGCACAACATCTCATTTTTGGATCATGATCTAAGCTCATGAATCTCATCAGGGGAATTTTGGGAGTTGTGGTTTGGAGGGCCAAGAAGTATGTTTAGTAACGCTCCAATGATTCAAAGTTGATAAAAGAAACATGTTGCATGGCAATAGGTAACATCTGATAAGCCTTTCATATCACATAACACTTAAAATGATAAAACTCTCAATTGCTCTTTACCTAAAACTTAATGTTCATCATATAATCTAAATTATATTATCTCATATAAATTATATTATTATTTTCATTTAAATCAATATCAAGCACATGCCTAAATCTTATTGGCTATCTCTATTTAAAATCTCATACAATATTAAATGCTCTCCTTACTCTCTAAGATTTGGTTAAAACACAAAAAGACCATAATTACATCTTTAAAACTTCATCAAATATAAACCAACTAGTTTATTACATACTAAAAGTGTATTGTATGAAAACATGGACTAAACATATTTTTTTCCAAAAAAGGAAACTTAGCCAAAAGTACCAGCAGTAGTTCCAACAGAGGCTGCCTTAACTCCAGCAGCAACTGCAATAGTTTCAATAGCAACTTAGGCAAAGGCAGTTGACACATGTCCCAAAATGACGTCGCTAGCCTATTAATGGTCAATCCTAGCAACTACCTACTACACCAAAAGAAGTAAGGATCCCATAAAAGAAATCCTACCATTTTAGGCCAAATCTTTAGCCTCCAGCTGCAATATCAGATATAGAAGGATCCCATAAAAGTTATCTTACCATTTTCAACTAAACCCATGAATTTAATGCTGAATCTTCTCTCTAGTAGAAGCTATCATTCAAGTGACATCATCTAGCAGTGTCAGCTGTTATAGCAGCTACTACTATGCTGTTGATAGCTGTGTCAGCTACTGCACAGCTATGACTAACAACTGTAATAGCAACTCCAACTAACTTAAATCTCCAAATTTCTTCTCTTGGCTAAAAACCAAAAACCAACTAAAGAAAGCACTCATTTTGCTAAAAGCCTTTCCTTATTTGTTGGTAATTCCTTCAACCAAATCCCATTTAATGTGCGTTTGGCTCCAAATTAAAAAGCCAACTTATTTTACTATTCAGCTTATTTTTGCTACTATTCACAAGCCCCACTGCACTATTTGGTACTATTCATGGGTCCCACTATACTATTTCAGCTAATTTTTTCCTTTATCTATAGTAGTTTCAGTAAAAAGTTTTTAGTTTAAACGAAATAAGCGGATCTCAAACAGACCCTTAGTTACGTACTTGGCTTTATATAAAGATGACCAAGCCATAACACACTAGACCACCACTATCCATCCCTCTCTCTCACTCTCTTATTTTGATACTTCATCATTTTGCTGCCCATAAACACATGTCCATACCTTTCTCCATTTCTCTTACAAAATCTCTCTTCTTAGAAAGTAATATAACCCATGATATAACATGAAAAACCACTCCATGTATTTACTAAATTTAACCTCTATATCTCTCATACTTCCATATATTTTACAAACACATTCTTCACAAACTATTCATATACATTTCCCACATATATTTCTAAATATATTTTACAAACACCATATCTCACAAAACATATATATTTTTTACCATCTCCATACATCTTGAAACATATCAAACACTCTTCCAAGAACATTTTATCAAAAGCCCTTCTCATGAAAGGCATATAATTATAATGCTAAAAATCCTTCTTACGAAAGGTACAAACTTATAATACTAAAAGGCCTTCTCATAGAAGGCAATATCACTCATATTTGACTAAAAACTGAAAGAGCATTACGTGGGAAAAATCATTTAAGTACATGATAAAGGGGATAAACTTAACCAACCTATGCACACGGCTGGACATATTCTCTCTCCCTCCAGTTGCACCCATTTTTCCTCTTCAATCATGAAGTCACCATGAAAGGACTCATAATATCATACTATACTGCTGGACTCATTTTATTATACTACTAAAATGTTATAAATCCACTGATGTTATATAGTTGGAGCCACAAACCACAAACTATGAATATAAGTCATTATATCTTTAGCTCCAAATTCACATTATTAAGTATATTTTACTTTATTATCATTGTACCACTAGACTCATGTTATTATACCACCAGAATATTATCAGCTCACTAATGATATACGGCTGGAGCCATAAGCCATATAAAGTGATGCTATAGCTGGAACCACAAACAATATCAAGAGAAATTATTATGTCTCAATCTATAAACTTAAATTATTGAGTACATATTGTTTCATTATCACTATACTACAAAATGCAACTTACACCAATAATATCTTACTATTTAACAAAATGGATTCACTAATATTTCACTAATGAATACAAAAATATTAACAAGTTGAACCTACCCACTGCTAGACATATATTATTTAGACATTAACCACTACTAGACATGTATTATTTGGACACGAACCACCGCTGGACATATATTATCAAACACCACTGGACATGTATATTATTTAGACATAAACTATTTGACATACATTATTTCAACATAGACCATAGCTAGACATACTTTATTATGTTGAACATGGGTCATAAACCAAAATTGGATATGAACTATTTTTGACTCATCCTATTATTGGACATATGACAATTAATTATTCTCTAATATTGGAAATCACTTAATATACATCATTAAGATCTTTAACTAATGACTTAATCAAAGCTATTATGCTAAACATATTATTTATATATTTCAACCATTATCATGATTCTTAAACTTTGGATATTATCTATTTTGTAGGCTTAAAAATGCACAATAAGCCTTTCTATGCGGCCCAATGTTGAGTTTTGGATTGAACTCCCCAAAAACAAATTCGGATCTAGCAAAGTCACCCATCTAGTGGAAGACACGTGGCTGCACGCAAAAAGGCCCTCGTCTAGGTGTCACCTTAATTTATTTAAAAATTGTGTTATTTCAATTAAATCATTTCCAAAAAACAAAAAAATAGTAGAATATATTGTTATTTTTCTTCATTTTCTATTTTTCATTTTCTTCATTTTCTGTTTTTTTTTTTTTTTTTTTTAGGCACCATGGACACCAAAAGCCACCACCATCCACAACTAGGGTACCCTATCCAAACCACCCCTGTTGGTCTTATTTCAAAACTAAACCACTTTCATAGGGGCAGAGCCACAACCATGGTTGGTGCAAGGTTGAATTTAATCAACAATTTTGTTGGCTTTATTCCATGCCAAATTTGCTTGTATTTTAGCAATTAGTAACCCTGTATTTAGGTGGGGATCATGTAAGGGTAGTGAATGAGAAAGTGTGAAGAAATGCTCAAGATTGTGCAAAGAAACAGAGATTCGCGACTAGATCTCGCAGGTGGCTCTCGGCTTGCAAGTCGCTAGAAGTTGCACACGTGCCAAGCATGCCAGAAGCTGAAGAATCACGCCAGCTGTTGCATTAGAGGACAAAAGTCCCAGGCTGGCCAAGCCATTAGCTCGCGGCTTGAACTCGCGACTTAACCCAGTCATGAGGTTAAGTCAGCAGAACACCCTGTTTGGGAAAAATGACTCTTCGCATTCCATTCTCACCCTAGTATATATACCCCTCTGAAGTCCAATCTGCGTGTAAAACACCCTTGAATGTTTAGACCCCAAATTACAAAATATCAATTCAAGCTTATTATCAAACAATTAAGGTGTGGAACATGGACATAAGCCAAACACAGAATTGATAAACAATCTAAGCCAAATATAATCACATCCACAACATAAAATAAATGGCAAAGATAAAGGAAGAGAGATGCAAACATAAGGGCAATACACGATGTGTTATCGAAGAGAAAACTGAAGCCCTCGGCGTAAAACCTCTCCGCTGCCCTCTAAGCGGTAAATAATCCACTAAAGAATGTAGTTGGGATACATGAACAGCAGAAGACCCTCCAAGCTTAATCTACCTAGTGTACCCAAGCCCTCCAAGCTTCTTGCTCCAATGAGGTTGTGCCAAACCTATTTCTTCTTTAGCTAACCGGATTCTGCTATACACCATAGCATCAACCAATAGTCATTAGTCCCTTCCAAACTGCTTCTCTTAGCACCAAATGAGCCTTCTCACAGAAGTGGTTATGGTGAGAAAAGGATTTGGTTAATAACCTCTCAAGGATGTATTAATAGAGAGGAAGAGAGTAGAGAAATTTGAAGAGTCTCTTAGTGAAGATAGGAGATGAGACAGTCTTGTTTTTCTCTAGGGTTTCTTTCACAAAATTCTCTCTAAAAGCTATCTTGATTTCATGGGTATAAGGGTTTATATATAGTGGGGTGTGTTTGGAATACGAAGAGTCAGGTTTTGCCAAATAGGGTAAGTTAGCGGCTTGATCTCACGGCTTGTCCAAGTCGCGAGTTCAAGTTGTGAGGTAACGGCTTGGCCAGCCTGGGACTTTTGTCCTGTAGTGTGATAGCTGGCGTGACCCTTCACCTTCCTACATGCTTCTCACGTACACAGCATTTGGCGGCTTGCAAGCCGCGAGTCCTAGCCGCGAGTCTTTGCTTCTTTGCATAAGGATGAGCAATTCTTCACACATTACCCTTACATGAATCCCACCTAAATACAAGGTTACTAAGTGCTAAATTACAAGTAAATTGGCACAAAATAAAGCCAACAAGATGGTTGATAAATTTCAACCTTGCAATCTCCCCCTTTGGCTATTCCATGACAAAACCCTAAAACAAACTCTAAACTTAACAGGTGAGTTGGGAACAGTTAGAAAACTCACTCACACCTAACTCTAGAATCTGTGAAACTTTTGAACCATAAGAACAAGAACTCCTTATCATATCACTCCCCCTATCATGAATCATAGGAGCTATGATAAACTTAGAACATATATACTTGTAACCTGAAACACTTGCACAAAACATATTAGACCCTCAAGGTAAAGCAAGTAATAAGCAGACGGGTATAATGTAACAAGTAAATTGCGATCAAGTAAACAAGATGTGAAACATGTGAGCAACTTGATCAAACAATGTCTTCTCTCCCTTGGTATATTTATCTCCCCTATGGAACATCTCTCCCCCTACGAATGTGCACGAGAAATGGAATTTCTCCCCCTAAGAATGTGCACAAGAGTCATATAGAAATGAGAAAACTCTCCAGTATACTACTCTAGAGTATACTCTCCCCCTTTTTGACACGAATAGACAAAGGGGTCAAGGAGAAAAAAGGGCAAGAGATGAAGGTATGAACAATGATTATGATGCATGAGGGGTGCGAGATAAATAAGAAAATGAAGCTCAAACCTAAGACAAAGCAAAATGCTACAAAGCATAAGGCAAATATGACATGTTAGGATGAAGAAACAATGTATGAACTAATGCATAACAAGGGTAGCAAGGTGTGTGCAAGAGGTGGCTATGTGCAATGCATGACCAATGCATGAAAAATGCACATGTGGGGTAAAGTATGTTAAATACACAACCAATGAGCCAAACATGTTCCTAATGAGGAAATATGAGAAACCCCAAAGTTTGATACTCATTGGAGTCCAAACAGGCGAGAAAATGCCTAAAAGACATTTTATCAAACGCCTAGCATGCACATTATAAACAACAATGTGAAACAATGCATGAACATCATGAAATCCACCCTTAATACATGCTCTTTTTGCCACAAGGGGCCAACATCCAAAGAAAATTATCAAAAGAAACTAATCCCATGCAAAAAATTTGACAAAAATTAAGTTTTTCCAACCTCTATGATGAAAATCCCAACAAAGAGCACAAAACTCTCCAAAACATAATCTGAGGATCAAAAACAATGAAAAGAGTTTAGAATTACCTTAGAGATGATGATGAAATGAAAAACCATCAAAGTGATTGGGTTTTTGATGTAAAAATATTGTAAGAGGGGTTTAAAAGAGGAATGAGAGAAGTTTAAAACAAGTTTTCCATGAAAAAAAAAAAACCTTTAAAAAGCTATTTCTGGGCATTTGGCGACTGGGCGAGTTGCGAATGAGTCGCCAGTGAGCCGCGAAACCATTCTATGTGAACTCGCAACTGGGCTCGCGACTAGGCAAGTCGCCAAAATGAGTCGCCAAAACTCACGACTTGGTTTGGCTGGTTGCAAGTCGCCAAATTAAGTTGCCAAAAATTCTGACACTAGTTTTTCAACCCAGAACATGTTTAAACACTGAAAAACAATGTAAGTACTAAGCATGAACACAAAGAGTGATAAAATTCACTTCCAAAAACATACAAAATGATCAAAAATCTTTTTGGATTAATCCATATAAAGATGAGCACACACATATCACATTTAAACAAGTACAATCGAACAAATGAATAAGGCATTCATTAAACATTAGGCATGTGTGTTGTATGTGTGTGTTAAGTGTGGAATAGTCCATAATCTAGAGTGAAGCTTCAATGATCAATTCAATCAAGTCATACACAACTAGTACTAAGTCAAGTGGTCTATCGCAATTATAGAAATGAACATATATGACCTCCCACAAGAAAATAATTACATATCTTTGAAGCTTTTCATTTAGCTTCTTTACAAATCATAACATTTGATCATTTTAAATCAATACATCTCATTTTAAGATCGATACTTGAAATTTTTATATTTCAATTTGATGAACAAGCCTTTGGCTTTTTAGGCATCATACATATTCATAAAAGTCGCTTTTCCTTTTTCCTAGTCAAATACTAGTATGTGCGACAACTTTTACAGCTCATTATCTCTTTTCATTTTGAGATTTACATTTGTTAAACTCTTTGAGCAATAAAAATAAAATAGTAAGAAGATATATAGGCACAAGTCTATGCATGTATCAAAACCAACATGACTCTTGACTAATCATTCATGACAAACTTGAAGATCAATTTACAACAATCACACAAAGATGTCAAGATTTTTCCCACAAAGATATAAGTGCATAAAGAATAAACTAAGCTCGTAAATGCATAAAGCCATTTGTACGAAGATACAAGGCAAAACTCACATGTGATATATGCTTAAACATATACGATCAAACTTTTTGAATTTTTCACTTTTTATATGGTTTTGGATTTTTTATTCACACAAAACTGAAACATAAGTGTAAGATCAAAAACAAAATAATGCATGCAAAAAAATACAAGATGCACAAATGCATGAAGATATGGCATCTAATGCATAAAGGGTCCTACAAAGATCGAAATAATTAGATCAAGTACTAAAAGAGCAAAAGCTCAACCATAGGAACCTTTCCTCATCCAAACGGAATGATTGTTTGGAATGAGTGTCTCAAGAGAAGTGAGACGAGGGTTGGAAGAATGAGAACTGGAAATGCACATAGTCAAGGAGTTAAGAGCATTAAACATTTTCTTTAACAACATGCTATTTTCACTCAAAACCGGTTTACTTTTTTTAGCACAACTTCTAAGAAGCTCAAGTTTCTCTTTTCTTTTAATTCTTTTAAGAGCATGAAACTTAGAGTAATGAGGTCTTAGATGACCAAAAGCACCAGAATGGTGACAAACAATGTGTTTAGGTCCACTAGGCTTTTCAGGAAGGGATCTAGCAACATGTTTTTGTTCTTTCTTCAACTTAGAACATTGAGGTCTTATATGACCGATCACACTACAATGGTGGCAAGTTGGAACAAACTTAGATCCATTCAAAGCCTTATGTTGAGACCTAAATGGAGGCTTTGACTTAATAGTCTTTCTCTTCACCTTTTGGTTTCTTTTATGTGGAGGAATGTACACCGATTTGTCCTTAGAGGTAGAACACACATTAGGCATAAAATTAGATACCACAACATGATTGCAACAAATATTATCATCCATTTTAGTAATAGGTTCAGCAATCAAATACTTGGCATGCATCTTAAGAGATTCATTTTCACATTTAAGGTCATCAACAAGTTTGTTAGACAAAACAAGTTTAGCATCTAAGTTCATATTCAAACAATCAAACTCTTTCAGCTTTTCAAGAGAAATTTCAGCAACTTTTTTATATTTCTCAACCAATTTGTTGGATTCATTGAGCTTAGCAATCAAATCATCCTTTTCACAAAATAACTTGTTTAAATTCTTTTGAAACTTCTTAGCATTTTTCTTCTAGAGTTTGTCATTCGGAATATTAACAACATCCAAAGATTCATGTAACATAGCATCACAATCATGAAGATTATCACTCATAGAGACGTTTTCACAAACACGTGGCATGTTACACTCACCATTAATTAAATCATACAAAGAGGCATACAAAGCATAATCTATGGCAAATCAACCAAGGGGTCAAGGATCACACTTAGGTATTTAAACCACAACAAGTGTACCCACTCTGATACCAATTGAAAGTTCAATATGCGTGTAAAACACCCTTAAACGTTTAGACCCTAAATTACAAAATATCAATTCAAGCTTATTATCAAACAATTAATGTGCAAAACATGAACATAAGCCAAACACAGAACTGGTAAACAATCTAAGTCAAATATAATCACATCCATAACATAAAATAAATGGCAAAGATAAAGGAAGAGAGATGCAAACATAAGGACAACACGCGATGTGTTATCGAAGAGGAAACCGAAGCTTTCGGCGTAAAACCTCTCCGCCACCCTCCAAGTGGTAAATAATCCACTAAAGAATGTAGTTAGGATATATGAACAGCAGAAGACCTTCCAAGCCTAATCTACCCAGTGTACCTAAGCCCTCCAAGCTTCTTGCTCCAACGAGGTTGCGTCGAGCCTATTTCTTCTTTAGCTTACTGGATTCCGCTATACACCATAGCATCAACCAATAGTCATCCCTTCCAAACTGTTTCCCTTAGCACCAAATGAGCCTTCTCATAGATGTGGTTATGGTGACAAAAGGATTTGGTCAATAACCTCTCAAGGATGTATCAATGGAGAGGAAGAGAGTAGAGGAATTTGAAGAATCTCTTAGTGAAGATTGGGGATGAGACAATCTTATTTTTCTTTAGGGTTTCTCTCACAAAATTCTCTTTGGAAGCTCTCTTGATTTCGTGGGTATAAGGGTCTATATATAGTGGTGTGTGTTTGGAATACGAAAAGTCAGTTTTTGCCAAACATGGTAAGTTGGTAGCTTGACCTCGCGGCTTATCCAAGTCGCAAGTTCAAGTCATGAGGTAACGGCTTGGCCAACTTGGGACTTTTGTCTTGTAATGCGATAGCTGGCATGACCCTTCACCTTTCCGCATGCTTCTCACATGCACAACATTTGGCAGCTTGCAAGCCGCGAGTTAGTCGCGAGTCCTAGCTGCGAATCTCTGCTTCTTTGCACAAGGATAAGCAATTCTTCACACTTTCTTCACACACTACCCTTACATGAATCCCACCTAAATATAGGGTTACTAAGTGCTAAATTATAAACAAATTAACACGAAATAAAGCCAACAATATTATGGTTGATAAATTTCAACCTTACATCCTCATTCCCACAAAATGTAGAGAGCTTCAAGAGAGAATTTTGAGAGAGAAACTCTAGAGAAAAATAAGATTGCCTCATTCACAATCTTCACCTAAGAGACTCTTCAAATTCCTCTACTCTCTTCCTCTCCATTAATACATCCTTGAGAGGTTTTTGACCAAATCCTTTTCTCACCATACCCACGTCTGTGAAAAGGTTCTTTTGGTGCTAAGGGAAGTAGTTTGGAAGGGACCAATGATTATTGGTTGATGCTATGGTTTATAGTGGAATTCGGTAAGCTAGAGAAGAAAAAGGTTCAGGGCAACCTCGTTGGAGCAAGAAGCTTGGAGGGCTTAGGTACCTAGGTAGATTAGACTTGGAGGATCTATTGTTATTCATGTATTCCAACTACATTTTCTAATGAATTATTGGTCGCTTGGAAGGCGTCAAAGAGGTTTTACGCCAAGGGCTTCGGTTTCCTCTTCGATAACACATCGTGTGTTGTCCTTGTGTTTGCGTCTCTCTTCCCTTTATCTTTACCATTTATTACTGTTGTGATTGTGATTATTTATGGTTTAGATTGTTTATTAATTATGTTATAAGCTTGTTATCATCTTCTGCACATATATTGTTTGATATAAAGCTTGAATTGGTAATTTGTTGTTGGGGGTCTAAACGTTCATAGTGTTTTCAACGCTATTTGAACTTTCAATTGATATCAGAACGAGTGCACTTGTTGTGGTAAATACCTAAGTGCGATCCTAGACCCCTTTGGATATGGATGTTGCTATGGAAAAGGCCATACTGAATTGTGGTTTAAATGTTTGTTATAATGACTCTATGAGTATGTGTGAAGGGTGTCCTAACAATGAACTCTTAGAGTTATTAAAAACTAAGAAACATGCGAGGATGTTTGCTAACATGCTGAAATATTTTGAAAATAAGAATCACACCTTTTACAATAGTCTACGTGAGTCTAACTCTTTGATTAAGAAGTATAAAAGAAGAAATAGAATATTGTGTGAAAAAATTGATAATCTAAAAAAGAAGATTCAATCTAACAAATGTATGAATGATGAAAATAAATTTCTGCTTGATGGTCAAGAATGCTTGTCTCATGCATGTCTATTTGTGCACACCTCATTGAAGGTGTTTAACTTATGCTTAGGGTATCTTGATAGCGGTTGTTCTTGTCACATGACAGGAGATAAATCTCTCTTTAAGACTCTCAAAGAGAAAGTTGGTGACTATGTGACATTTGATGATGGGAGTTATGCTCAAGTTCTTGGTAAAGGGACTATTGAAATACCGGGATTACCGTTATTGAAAAATGTGTTATACATCAAAGGGTTGAAGGCAAATCTCTTAAGTATCACTCAAATATGTGATGAGGATTTTCTTGTTCAGTTCTCAAAGAAGGGGTGCTTAATCATTAATGAAGAAGGGATTCAAGTCTTGGAGGGAAATAGGACTACTGATAATTGCTATGGAGTAGTTCCTACAGCAGCTATTTCGTGTAGAAGTGCTCGTGTTGACATGCTGGAACTTTGGCATCACAGATTTGGGCATGCAAATTTCAAACAAGTAGCTAAAGTTTCTAAACTCGAAGCAATTGAGGGACTTTCAAAGTTTGGAAAGGTGGAGAAGACTATTTGTAGCGCATGCCAAATAGGAAAACAAACAAAGGCAAGTCATCACAAGGTGAATATGATTGCTACCTCACGGTGTTTAGAGCTTCTCCATGTTGATCTAATAAGGCCTACAAGAACGGAAAGTCTAGGAGGAAAGAGGTACATTATGGTCATTGTTGATGATTTCTCAAGATACACTTCGGTTGAATTTCTTAGAGAAAAATTAGAATCATGTGAAAAATTGGAAATTCTCTACAAGAGGTTACAAAATGAGAAAGGAATTCCCATTGTTAAAATAAGGAGTGATCATCGTGAGGAGTTTGAGAATGCAAGATTTGAGTCGTTTTGTGAAAAGAACGGAATCAAAAGGAATTTTTCAGCTCCCAAAACTCCTTAGCAAAATGGAGTGGTTGAAAGGAAGAATCGAGTGATTCAAGAAATGGCCAGAGTGATGTTACTCAACAAGCAAATTCCTCAAAAGTTTTAGGGAGAAGCCATGAACACTTCATGCCACATTGGTAATAGAATATTCTTCCGAGTGGGAACAAAGAAGACCGCTTATGATATTTGGAATGGAAAAAAGCCAAAAGTAAAGTACTTCCGAGTGTTTGGAAGCAAGTGCTACATTCTAAATGATCGGGAGAACCTTGAGAAATTTGATGCTAAAAGTGATGAAGGTATTTTTCTTGGGTATTTTATTACTAGCCGAGCATATAAGGTCTTCAACAAGAGAACTAAGATGGTAATGGAGTCCATCAAGGTGAAAATTGATGATGCCATAACCAAGGTAGAAATGGTTGACGATAGGGAAGGATAGCACACCAAAGAACCCATTGTTAAGGCCGAAGCTCTTAATATAGAAGATGAAGGAACTACACCAAAAAAGGAATCAACTCCATTGAACACAAGAATGGAAACAAGATCAATGTCTAGAACATCAAGTCCTTTTACTCCTCCATAACTTCATCCTCCCATCTCCTGGAATGATGAAGTCTCTACATCCAAGAAGCCATCATCAAGAGTGATTAAGAATCATCTTGATAGCAACATTATTGGATCTTTAGATGAAGGTCTTCATCTTAGAAAAGGAAACATACTGGCCAATCATGTAACATATCATTGCTACCTTGCCCAATTTGAGCCAAAAAGGGTAGAAGAAGCTCTCCAGGATGAAAATTGGGTAGAATCAATGCATGAATAGTTAAATCAATTTGTGAGAAATGATGTACGGGAACTTGCTCCAGGGCCTGAAAATGTTCATCTCATCGGCAATAAATGGATATTCAAAAACAAGACAGATGAAGATGGAGAGATAATCAGGAATAAATCTCAGTTGGTGGCACAAGGATACACTCAAGTAGAAGGAGTAGACTTTGATGAATCTTTCGCTCCTATGGCAAGACTTGAGTCTATTTGAATTCTTATGTTCATCGCGTGCACCATGAACTTCAAACTCTACCAAACGGATGTAAAATGTGTATTTCTAAATGAATATCTGAATGAAGAAGTTCTGTTGAACAACCTAAAGGCTTTGAGGATCCTCACTTTCTTGATTATGTGTTAAGATTGAAGAAAGCTCTCTATGGCTTAAAATAAACCCCTAGAGCTTGGTATGATTGCCTAACCCATTATCTCCTGGAGAAAAGACTCAAACGAGGTTATCCTGATTGAACTTTGTTCGTAAAAAATGATGAAGATTACCTTCTGGTGGCTCAAGTATATGTTAATGACATAGTATTTGGAGCTACAATCGATGATCGAGCTATAGAATTTTCTGAGGAGATGAAAAAAGAATTTGAGATGAGTATGGTAGGGGAGCTCACATTTTTCTTGGGTCTTCAAGTCAAACAAAAGAAGGAAGGCATATTTGTTTCACAAGAAAAGTATGCTAGGAATATTGTCAAAAAGTTTGGACTAGACTCCAAAAAGCACGCCTCCACTCCTATGAGTTCTTCTACAAAGTTGAATGCTGATTCTTCTGGGGTGGAAGTGAGTCCAACCTTGTATACGAGCATTATTGGGAGTTAACTTTATCTCACTGCAAGTAGACCGAATATTGCATTCAATGTTGGTGTTTGTGCTAGATATCAAGCTGCTCCAAAGCAATCTCACCTAACTGCGATAAAGAGAATTATATGGTATATCAATGGTACTCCAGATTATGGATTGTGGTATTCCAAGGATTCAAATGCTTGTCTTCCTGGTTATTCAGATGCAAACTGGGCTGGTAGTGTGGATGATCGAAAGAGTACCTCAGGAGGTTGCTTCTACCTTGGTAACAATCTTGTCTCTTGGATGAGCAAGAAAAAAAATTCTGTGTCTCTCTCTACAGCTGAAGTTGAATACATAGCCATTGGAAGTTACTGCACACAACTCATTTGGATGAAGAAGCTACTTCATGATTACGGGATTCCTCAAGATATAATGTGTGTCTTCTGTGATAACACCAGTGCCATAAATCTCTCTAAGAATCCAGTTCAGCATTCGAAGTCAAAACACATAGAGATATGCTATCATTTCATCAGGGACTTGGTGGAAGAAAAAGTTGTATGTCTTGAATTCATACACACAGACAATCAAAAGGCAGACATCTTTACCAATCTCTCGATGGTCCATGGTTTGAATCTAACCGTAAGACCATTGGTGTTAGTACAATATCTTGAATCTCATGTGTGTTGTGTGCTTTACTTCTTTATACTGTACCATCTTGGTTGTAGGGCACACACTACTTTATTGGTTTATTGCATAGCATTTTTTTTTTTTTTTGGTTGTTTTAAAATGTTTTTACATTTTTTCTTGATCAATCTTTTCTTACTTTTATGTCAAAAATCCAAAAACACATAAAAAGTAGAAAATCAAAAAAGTTTGATCGACTTTGTTAAGTGTTGTCTCAAAGCATGTTTTGCCTTGTACTTTTGTACTAATGATTTTGTGCATCTATGAGCTTAACTTGCCTCATATGCACTCATATCTATATAGGAGAAATCTTGAAATTTATGTGATTGTTGTAAATAAATCTTCAACCTTGCCATGAATAATTAGTGAATGGTTTTGTTGATCTTGAGACATGCATAGACTTGTGCCTATATATCTTCCCACTCTTTATTTTGTTGTTTTTTCTTAAAGAGCTCATCTAATGTAAATCTCCAAATGAAAAGAGATATTGAGCTACAAAAGCTTGTCGCACATAGTATTTGACTAGGAAAAAGGGAAAACGACCAAAATAAAATGTATGATACCCAAAAAGTTAAAGGCTAACTCATCAATTTGAAATATTTAAAATTTTAGGCATCGATCTCACAATGAGATGTTTTGATTTAAAATGATCAAACGATATGATGTATATGGAGCCAAATGAAAAGTTTCAAAGAAATGTTCTCAAGTTTATATGGGAGGTCATATATGCATATTTCTATAATTGAGATGGATCACATTATCTAGTGCTAGTTGTGTACGCCTTGATTGAATTAATCATTGAAGTTTCACTTTAAACTAAAGACTATCTCATTTTTGATACCCACACACAACACACAAGTTTATGTTCAATGAATGCCATATTCATTTGTGTGATTGTACTTGTTTAAATGTGTTTTCACAATCTCAATCTTTGTTAATCAAACACAAAAAGATTTTTGAATGTTTTAGTTTGTTTTTGGAAAGTATTTTGTTTTTACAAAAATGTAAAAAATTTCAAAAACAGTATTGCCCTGTTTTGGCGACTAAATCGTGGGTTGGTCTAGTTGCATACCCCAGTCGTGAGCTCACTCCGAGATTTTTCATGGCTCTCTGGCTAGTCAAGGTCTCAGTCACGAAAAATACTTAGAAAATTTTTCAAAATTTGAGTTTTTATGATTTTCACGGCTTAGCGTGGCAACTTGTTCACGGGTGGAAAGTCCAATCGTGAGGGATACACAGAGATTTTTGCGGCTCCACTGGCGATTGTCTCATGGGTAGACATTCCAATCGCGAAAAACACTTAGAAAATTTTTCAGGAATCTTAACTTCTATGTGTTTCGTGGCTTACCTAGCGACTGACTGGCGACTTAATCGTCATGAAAAATGCGTATTTTTCATTTTAAAGATCTTTTTAAAACCTTTTTAGGTTTCCCTCAATCTTTTGTAACTATTCATTATCTTTATCATTTTAACTGCTCTCATTTTCACTGTGTTTGTGCATACATCACCATTGTTGTCCATCATTTCTGATTCGATTCTCAAGACAAGGTATGGGCTCTGTCTCTTACTAAGTATTGGTCACAGTAGCTACTTATTCCTCATGATTTGTATGGTTTAAAGATATTTGTATATCTCTTGTTTGATCTTGTCTCTAATCTCATGTTTGAAATTGCTTTGTCTTGTTGGTGGTTATGTACGGATCTTCTTTATCTTGAGTACACGTTGTGATGTTTGTGGCACACACACACTCATTTTCATGCTTGGAACCTAAAATCCCTATTTTTTTAGGGTTTCCCTCATTACCCATGTTTTGGAACTTTCCCAATACTAATAATGTTTGGTGCCTTGTTTGGTTTTCTCTTTTGTTAAAACATGACATAGGGCGAAAATATCTCCATTCAAGAGAGTAGCTGTAAAAGGGGGAAACAACAAAGGGAAGGAACATGTCATTGATGTTGATGAACTCTCACCTAGCGTAAAAAGGACCTGCTCATCATCTACAGTGTTCAATCCCAACAACTTCAGATCCTATGCTGCTTTTCAAAATCATGAATTTTTTTTCAAAACTGCTACACCATTACTCGAAAGGGTTGTTGATCAACCTTCTCTTTTTGACACCGACATTCCTCAATGGTTTGCTCATAAAGATTGGAATTACCTTCTCTCCGATATTGATGACGCATATGAGGACCTGATCAAAGAGTTTTATGCCAATGCAATTATTAAAGGCGAAGAACTCAAATGCTGGGTTAGACGAAAGAGTTTCTCAGTCTCTCTAGCATATCTGGCTGAGATTCTTCACATCAATAAACCGATGTTTAAACAATCACCGGTTTACAATGATTTATGTCCAGACGAGGACCTACTCCAAAATGCTTTTGGAAAAGACTTGGAATTCTCATTAAATGGGAACTCAGTCAATGTTTCCTCTCTTCCTCCGAAATTGAGGGTGCTTACAATTATCATGTTTCATAACTTGTACAAATTATCTAGCACCGAGTACATGAATCTTGTTCGTGCCCTGTTTCTTCAAGATCTGATATCTGATGTTGAGATTGACATTTGTGCACACATTTTTCATGTCTTGCGCAAAACGATTCTTCGAACTGAATCATGGATATGCATTCCGTTTTGCTGCCTTATTTCTAAGATACTAAAGCTCAAAGGTATTCATCCTTCAATAGATGAGTCTCCCTGCACAAAACTGGCACCAATCAACATGCATATGTACAACGCTAGCATTGGTCATAGTCGGAAGGGAATCAAAACAGAGACCTCAGCCTTTCACAGTGGTTCGTGCTCTAGCTCATCCACATCTGATGAGAAACTAGACAACATTGTGAAATCTATCAACGAGTTGAGTGCCAAGATGTCCAGCCTTTCATCTATCTTGCACCATCTCAACATTTGATTGGATATGAAGTTCACCTCTATCCAAACTCAATTGGATCAAATTCAAAGAAAGCTAGAAGATGATGAGGACTAGCTATTCCATGACAAAAAGGAGGAGATAATGTTGGTAGGGGGAGTACAATGATAGGGGGAGAAACAGCTGGATCAAAGGAGGAGATTTCAGCAAGGACTTTGTTTATTTTCTATTTTATATGAACTTTGTTTCGTTTGTTTTTGTTAATTTGTACCCATGTTGCTTCTGTAAGCTTTTAGGATTTGTTTCTATGCATATTTGTAGGCTTTTATGGTTAGTACCATGCTTATGCAGTCTTTATGCTTTGTTGTTTTGTACTTCTAGCTAAATGTTATGCATTTTCTTTAAGTACTCTCACTCTTGTGTCCTTGTAGGATTTTATTCCTACATGCATATACTTCATGTACTATGCATTAGTTGAGTGTTGGTCATTCAAGTGATTTGCTTTGTACTTATCAACTTGAATGTCCGGATGTTCATTCCAAGTGTGAATGAGTATTGTGGTCACTATCTTATAGTGATTGCTTGTTTGGTCAAGTCATGGTGTATTACTTTATTCCATTTTGCTTGATTGCATTGTGCTTATTTCATATGCATTACAAGTTTTCTGCATACGACGAAGTTATTGTGTTATTGTGTTTCAGGAGATGTTTTGGTCTTATGATTCAAGAGCTTCACAGATTCTAGAGTTAGGTATGAGTGAGTTTTCCAACTGTTCCCAACTCACGCGTTAAGTTAGAGTTTGTTTTAGGGTTTTGTCATGGAATAGCCAAAAGAGGAGATTGTAAGGTTGAATTCAATCAACCATCTTGTTGGTTTTATTCCATACCAAATTTGCTTGTATTTTAGCAATTAGTAACCTTGTATTTAGGTGGGGATTTTGTAAGGGTAGTGAGTGAGAGAGTGTGAAGAAATGCTCAAGATTATGCAAAGAAGTAGGGACTCACGACTGGATCTCGCGGGTGGCTTGTGGCTTGCAAGTTGCCAGAAGTTGCATACGTGCCAAGCATGCTAAAAGCTGAAGAGTCACGCCAGCTGTTGCACTACAGGATAAAAGTCCTAGGCTGGCCAAGCCGTTAGCTCGCAGCTTGAACTCGCGACTCAACCTAGTCACAAGGTCAAGTCACTAGAACACTCTGTTTAGGAAAAGCTGACTCTTCGCATTCCATTCTCACCCTAGTATATATACCCCTCATTCACACGAAATGCAAAGAGCTTCCAAAGAGAATTTTGAGATAGAAACCTTAAAGAAAAACAAGATTACCTCATCCACAATCTTCACCTAAGAGACTCTTCAAATTCCTCTACTCTCTTCCTCTCGATTGATACTTCCTTGAGAGGTTCTTGACCAAATCTTTTTCTCACCATACCCATGTCTGTGAGAAGGTTCTTTTGGTGCTAAAGGAAGCAGTTTAGAAGAAACCAATGATTATTGGTTGATGCTATGGTTTATAGCGGAATCCGGTAAGCTAGAGAAGAAAAAGGTTCGGCGCAACCTCGTTGGAGCAAGAAGCTAAGAGGGCTTAGGTACTTGGATAGATTAGGCTTGAAGGGTCTATTACTATTCATGTATCCCAACTACATTTTTTAGTGGATTATTGACCGCTTGGAAGGCGGCAGAGAGTTTTTACATTGAAGGCTTCGGTTTTCTCTTCGATAACACATCGTGTGTTGTTTTGTGTTTGCATCTATCTTCCCTTTATCTTTACCATTTAATTACTGCTGTGATTGTGATTATTTATGGTTTAGATTGTTTATCAATTCTGTTATAAGCTCGTTATCATCTTCTGCACATATATTGTTTGATATAAAGCTTGAATTAGTAATTTGTTGTTTGGAGGTCTAAACGTTCATAATGTTTTCAACTTTATTTGAACTTTCAGTTGGTGCCTTTAAAAATCTTTTACAGTATGTATAACTAGTCACTAACCCATGCAATGCATGGGATAGTTAAATAAAAATTAAAAGTATTTATTTTGCTTAAAGGTCTATGACTTGACTTAAAAAAATGTATAACTTGAAAATGAAAGAACATAACTAATTTTTTGTTCAATACAATGGTTTGAATTTTTTTTTTCTTTCATATCACTGGTTCCACATAACACATCTCGACGTGGGCTATTCTATGGTGATGACTTTACATAATACTCAACTGCAATTAAATCTACTATCCGCCACCAATCTAATTTATGTTATCTTGATAGTAGATCTACAAATTGCATTCTCATATCCTCCATCATTTAGAAGGTTAAAGTAATGATTGTATATAATGTATAAATTTTATTCTTTCACAATATAAAATTATTAAAATAAAATCTAATGTTCTAGAAATTTTTTGAAATATATTTTTAAATTTCTTAAAACTTGGTTAATAGAGTTTCTATTTTACCTAAAAGTGAACTATCACAATTAATGAGAATTTAACCATTTTTTGCAAAGAGAAAATAACTATAGGCCCAGTTTTTATTTAATAGCATAGGATGTTACAGTTAAATCCATACCATGTGTAATACATTAGTCCATTATGATAGTTCCAAATAATATCTTAATGCCTATCTATATGAGTTTTCTTTTCAATGATGCCATAAAGGATGGAGTTTAATAGAAGTCATTTAGATCATTTACAGTATGTGATCATTTATGAAAAAAATAATCCAAAGTTGTTTCTATTGGTTTGGACCTTGGATCATTTAGATCTACCTGATGAAGAAATTAGTTTCATCAGGGAATAAACCTAAACATAAAATATGGGCATGCATATAAGTGTTCTTGAGAGAGCATATAAGATAACATTTGCCAAGGATAATGCTTCAACTAAGTGATCTAATGGAACTCACAGTGTGAGTAGTCTAGTTTCTGGTTGATCTTAGATAAAGTAGTGGGTTCACAACTACCATAACTAGTTTGCATTTGGGAATGGTTTGTTACACCCCAAAAAAGAGAGAAGGGAGCATTGGGAGTGTAGGTGTTTATCATATTTCCTAGACATGGGCTTTGTTTTCTATCATATTTTCAATTTCCTCCATCTCTCCTCATGGTCATGGGGTTCAAAGTTGGTTCAATACCCAATTTTATTAATTAAGATAAAATCAATTAGACATAAGTGACCAAATATACCTTAGATTCTAAAGATTTTTGGTTGTGACTCCAAACTTTTGACAGAAGAAATCCGTATGTAATGCCCTTAAATTTGCCCCATTAACTCCTTAAAATATTCAATTACTTTTACCATCTTTTTTTAGTACACTTCCCCTGTGCACAATGGTCTTAACCAATTGACTTACATTACATGCCTAGCATCAAAATGGCATTGCTTTTGACTTCTTTGAGATGACCACAACATCAACAATAATAGTGTGACACCAACGGGATAAAATTTAGCGGAAAACAAAAACAAAAACGATAGAAAAATGAGATTCAAATTTTCAACTGGGCTTTGAATATATTAGCAACTTAAAAGCTCGGTCCAAATGAAACTAGTTCCGAAGTGGAAAAAGGGTATGAAAGCGTGTCATTCATTTGCTACGGTTACTGATTCTACTTAAATCCAGAGTCTTTGGGCCCTTTTTGTATCAACCTTAGCCCATTCCTTACTTAAAATTGGGCTAGGACTACACATTCCCTATTTAAAATTGGGCTAGGATTACACATGTTCTATACCCTTAATAAAAAAATCATTTAGTTCCAAATAATCTAAATGATTATTTTTTTTAAATCATAAAATAGACTCTACTTAAACTCTAAAAGAAAGCATTCAGAATGATCACATTATTGATACTATATCATGATGATTGCAAATAACAATATTATTATAGGAACTCAGTTTTGTGAGGTTCCCCAACAATACATTTTTAAAGAGTGGGTTGAAGGGTTAGGCGCTCACAGGCTAACAACGGAGCACAAGCCACTTTCTTTTGTTGAAGGATAATAAGCCCAATTTACAACTGAGGGTAGCTCCTCGGCCCTCGTCCGAGGAGTTTCTCCCTTCTCAAACTAACATCGCTCAGGAGCCATTCTATATCCTTCCCCTTGAATGAACTCTCCCTTTAACTCTTTGCTCGCCTTTCTTATATATTTCTCTCCATCCTATCCCCTCCTTCCTTTTGTTGATCATCCATTGGCCTTTCCTCTGACTGTCCGTCCCATCAGAGGCCTTATCCGTGCTCAAGTGGCTCACCATGATCGATGTTGCCCTGTCAAGGGGTCACATCCCCATTAATGAGGCCAGGGAGGTTAGGTGAGCGCATTCAATGCAGAAGTGACAGCTCGCCTAAGGCTTTCCCCTTTGACGTGCTTCTGTCACCGACGCGTGGCACTGGGCCTTCTCCTCCTCGGATATTCAAGGAGTCTCCTTTGGTGGGGTGGTCCTCGTGTTCTCCCGAGGTCTCGGGCGCCCGAGGAAGGGGCCATCCTCGGATAAGTTCCTCGGGGGTCGGTCCTCGCGCTTTCATCCTCGGACCCCTTATGCATCCTCGGCGTGGGCCCTTGGGCCTGGCTTGGAGTGGGCCCAGGCTAACTGATTTTCTGGCCCCACAATTATTATTCATGCTTGATAGATGAATAATGAAACTGTGAATTAACAATTTAACAATTCAAATACCAAGTTTAAACTATAACAACACATGTACAAAAGACTCCAAATATTGGAACATACTTCTTCTGCCATTTTCATTATTCAATCAAAACCAAAATTTCAAAGATAATTCCAATTCAATTAAACCCAATACATACATACACATAAACGTAAAGAATTCCAAAAATAAAAATAACAATTTCCAAAAACCTCTACCTAATACAGTCACTATTTTTATTTTATTTTTTCCAGATTTGTTTATTCTTTAGTTCTTTTTCCATTTATGTTTTATCAAAATTTTTCTAATTGACCAAAATATCTCTCATCTATGTTAACATTAAACCTGATAAGAAAACTTTACATACCTTTTGTTTTGAAGGCGCTCTAAGAGCCAAAATCAATGCAAGAGACTGTACAGTAGAGTGGTGTTGAAAGAGTAATCCAAAAGAAAAAAACTATTTAAAATATAATATAGGAATAAAAAGCCATATTGAAATTGTAACAAACAGACCCTTAAAAAAAAAATTTTGAAAAACTATTTATAATATAATATAGGGTTATGGATTCCTAATCAAATTTGGTTATATAAAATTTTTGTTAAAGGATGAATATGTTAGTAGAATCCATTTGATATATAATTTAAATCCTACTGAAATTAAAAATGATATATATATTTGTTGAGTCTTATTTGATATAATTATAGAGTTTAAATCCTATTGAAATTATAATTTCTAATCAACATTAACATAAAAAAAAAAAAAAAAAAAAAAACAACGTGCTTGATAGATATAAGGAAATATGATAGTTTTTTTTTTTTTTTTTTTTTTTTTTTAATGTCATCAACGTAGAAATTATTAAATTAAGGGAGATATATTCCCTTTTTTGGAATAGATTTATATAAATGGAGTTATTATATAGTTTGTTAATATTATCTAAAAATTCCCTAATTGGGTGATAATTTAGGTCTTCTTTAAGTATAGTGGTTGTATAGCGCCAAACAACTAAAATTATTTTTTTTTTTAAAGAAATTTAATAAATTTTTTGCAATTTGGTGCGATAAAATCAAAAGAATTAAATCGAATTAAATCAATAATGCTCTTATAAACAAAAGAATTTTGAGATCTACGTCAGGAATAGCTAAAGAACAAAGAAGATCGTGCAAGTTTCAACTTGAGAGGACAAGCATCATCAATAGAGAAATCACATGCTGAGATGAAATATATAAAAATGACACGCACTTTAAAAATACATACCGTAAATGTTTGGCCAAAATGGCCAAATACTACAATTTTTTGAAATTTTTAGCAAAAAACCACTATTTCGGAAATAAATGGCAATCTACCACTTTTTTCAGTACTCGAGTTTGGTGAAATCGAGTACCCAATTTTATAGTTCCACCGTGGCTGCTGAGCTGGAAATTGGCGATTAAAAAAAATAAAGTGGTACTCGAGCTTGGTAAACTCGAGTACCATGCAACACAATACTCGAGAATACCAGGCTCGAGTACCTTTTATAAAAAAAATACAGAAATTTTTTTTCTACAGTACTCGAGTTTACCAAACTCGAGTACTGTGTAATTTTTTTTTTTTTTTTTTTTTGCTTGAGGATAATTGACAAATAAACATAAAGATAAAAATAAGTAGCTTTTCTATGTTTTTTGAAAGTTCAAAATGGGTATGAAACACCCTTGAATGTTTAGGACCCCAAATACAAAAATACCAATTCAAACTTTATATCAAATAATTAATGTGCTGAATATGATAACAAACTTATAACAGAATTGATAAAAAATCTAAGCCAAATATAAATACATCCACAGCAGTAAATATAAGGCAAAGATAAAGGAAAGAGAGATGCAAACACACGGACAACACACGATGTGTTATCGAAGAGGAAACCGAAGTCCTCGGCGTAAAACCTCTCCGCCGCCCTCCAAGTGATGATAAAATCCACTAAAGAATATAGTTGGGATACATGAACAGTAAAAGACCCTCCAAGCCTAATCTACCCAAGTACCTAAGCCCTCCAAGCTTCTTGCTCCAACGAGGTTACGCCGAACCTATTTCTTCTTTAGCTTCCCGGATTCCGCTACTTGACCATAGCATCAACCAATGTATATTGGTTCNACCATGATCAAAACATTGTATGGTGTCTTCTTTAGACTTGCTCAAAGTTGGTTTGATATTGTAAAGTTGGAATCGAGTGGCTGCAGAAGTATTTGGGACTCTCGGCCTGGCTCGATCGATCGAAGAATAGACTCGAACGATCGAAAATCGCACAGGTTGAATTTTCTGCAGAATTTCCAACTCAGCCCTACTTCATTAAACGTTTAGGGTTTTATGTTTTTACCCTAGGTATATAAATAAAACCCTAGCCACGTTTTTGGAGGTTGTCCATAATTGTACTGTTGCTCATACATTGCTGTTTTGTGTGAATCTCGTGTGAGATCTTTGAGGAGCTTTCCTTTACACAAAACTTAGGGTTTTCATGGTGGAGATTATTTCAACATCTTGAAGATCATTATTGTTGCAACCATTGGAACTTAAAAGAAAAGCAAGCGGGGAGCTTGTAGCTGATTGAGGAATTCAAGAAAGAAGTAGTCCGTGGATTCGGAGCCTGCGCGTGGTCGTGTCAGGAAGTTCTACTGGTGGGTAGCATTAGGAAGTCGAGCGGGGAGCTTGTAGTCCTTTTGTACGAACTTCAATTCTTTCATAGTGAATTCAGGTTAGCCTTGAGGATCGATGGGTCAAATCCTCCCCAGGTTTTTACCGTGTGGTTTCCTGGGTGATCATATCTTGTGTTCTTTATTTTCCGCTGCATTATATCTTGATATGATTGTTTGGATTGTTTTAACCTAGAATTGTTTAATTTGACTAAGTAACAACTTGGCTAATTAATCTAGGCTACGCAATCTGTGTGTTTTAAGGGGTCTAAAACCGTTCAAAAATAAATAAAAAAACTGAAAATAAACAACAAAAACATGTTATCAAAGAAAAGCATAAAACTAGACTGGCTCAACAAAAATGCAAAACACACAAGCATTGCAACAAACAAGAAAAACAAGAAGGGAAAAGAAAGTGATGAAATCACTTAGAGTCCTTTTTCTTCCACACATTGGAAGAACCTTTCCTTTGATTGAACCCTTGAACCAGCGGTGAGGGAGAAGAATTGAAATTGTTCAAGTTCGAAAGAAACATGAGGGCTTTTAGAAGATCTCCAAGAGAAGCAAGAGAGGATTGAAGTTGATTTTGGTTTCCTGATGCTATCATACCGTTGCTCTGTTGAGTGGCTAGCCACTTATAGCAATTTGGTCGAGTATGACCTGCAGCTCCACAATGATGACAGAGATGCTGCTTCTTCTGTTTAGGCTCTTAAGAGTTAGCCTTCTTAGCCCTAGGGTTTTTAGCATCTTTCTTATCTTGCTTAGGGGGTGCTCCTAAGATAGATTTACCTTTGTCTAAGTTCTCACTAGCTAATTTAGTTTTAACATTAATGTTCTCAATTTCAGTGTTATTAGCAGGAGAAACAAAAACAGTATTGCTAGTAGAAGCAGTATTAGAGAAAGAAAGACCATACCCCAAGCCAGTTCGATCTGAAGCAGATTTCTGATTGCTAAGCATCTCATCAAGCTTTGCACTTAAAGTCCTCTCCAATTGAGCTTTGACTTGAGACAGCTCTGCTTCAAGCTTCTTGGTCTTCTCAGCCAAAAAGTTGTTCTCAAATCTCAATGCTCCAATAGTTTGATTCGCCTCATCAAACTTTGTGGACAACTCTTCACGATCAAGTTCCACATCACTGAGCTTCTTGGTGGCCAGCCTATACAATTTCTCATACTTCTCAGAGAGCTTGTAAAACTTCTCATAGGCTGAATGGATATCATCTTGATCATCCATCTTCTCAAATTTGGACTCCACCAGTTCTTCTTCTTCATCCACTTCTTCAACAATCCCTTCAGTAGGATTGACTGTGGCAGTGAAGGCATTTAAGATTCTGTCATCCTCATTGTCGGAATCATCTTCGGACTCAGTGTCACTCAAGGTAGCAGCACGTGCCTTGCTTTTTCCAATGCTTTTGAGATATATAGGACACTCATGTTTCATGTGTCTGAACCCATGACATCCAAAGCACTTAGGTCCTACGAGCATAGTATACTGACCGCCATCCTTAGCATCTTTCTTCCCTTTGTCTCGGCTTTTAAACTGAGAAGAACTGGACTGCCTACGGTCCTTATCGAAGCTCCGTCCATTGGCATTCTTCATAAACTTCTTCAACTGCCGGGTGATATAGGACTTCATCTTGGAATCTTTATCATCAGAAGACTCATCTGTATCACTGCTATTTGCCTTCAAGGCCATACTTTTGCCTTCACATGACTTGCCAATCCTAGATAACCTTATCTCATAGGTTTGCAAGTTTCCAACCAGCTCAGCCAAAGGAATCTTGTCTATATCCTTTGATTCCTCTATTATCGTAATCTTGGCATGGAATCAATTAGGTAGAGATCTGAGCACCTTCCTTACAATCTTGGGTTCAGGGATGGTTTCTCCAAGATTGAAGGCTGAGTTTACTATGTCCTTGAGCTTGGCATAGAACTCATCAAACGACTCATCCTCCTCCATCTTAATCTCTTCAAAGCTTGTAGTGAGCCTCTGAATCTTTGACAGCCTTTGTTCCTTCATAGGTTGTCTAGAGGATGGTCCATGCCTCCTTAGCAGTTTTAGTTGAGGATATCTTCTTGAACTCCTCATTGGTGACTGCACTGAACAAAGCATTCAATGCCCTATTGTTGAAGTTTGCCGCCTTGATCTTGGCTTCATCCCATTCGGTCGGCCCTTCTTTTGGCTTAGTCCAGCCAATCTCAACAGCTTGCCACACATTTTCATCTAAGGACTGCAAAAAAGCTCTCATGCGCACTTTCCAGTATGCATAGTTAGTTCCATCAAATAAATGAGGTATAATTAACAACTGTCCTCTATCCATAACAAATAGGGGTCAATGGATCAAACACAGCAAAGATTAAACCCTAATCAGAGTGTGCCCACTCTGATACCACTTGATAAGCCACAATTTGAATGACCCCTTGTGATTAAACCAATTAATTAATTAGCCAAGTTATTAATTAATCAATTTATCATGCAATTACGTGGAAGCACAAACAAATCACTAAACAACTAAAAATGCAGCGGAAATTAAATGACACGGTGATTTGTTTACGAATGGGGAAAACCCTTACGGAAAAAACCCCACCGGGTGATTTTCAAGTCACCATTCCTGAAACTCCACTATTATCAAATCAAGCGGTTACAAGTAAAGGAATCCCAAGTACCTTACCAACCTACAATTGAACCCTTACCCCAATACCCAATTGGACTTGATCTGTAGTGACAATTTTCCCTTTTGATGCATGGCTCCCAAGTACGTGACTAACCAATGCACGGATCCCAATACACGACTTCAAACTCCAACTAAGAAGGAGAGGTTGGTTGCAAAGTTCTTCAGTTCATCCTACACGATGAAGATCAGGAAGATGCTTGGTTACAAAACCCTTTGGTGCAAATACACAGTAACTTCTTCAGAGAAGATGAACTAGGTTAAGAACTTCGTCTTTTGATCACAATTTGGTTGAACAAAGATTGCTCAATGCTTTTGCAACTTGTGTACAATATGACGGCTCTTAAAACAATCCTTTTATATGTTTAGGGTTAGAAGAAAAGAAGGCCCAAAAGCATATTCACGGATCCCAAGGAAATCAGATCAGAAAATCTGATTTTATAATTCTCGACAGATAGCAGGTGTCAAGGTAGCTATCGAGCAGGTGTCGAGCTTTAATGAAATTGCACTTCAGCTTATTTTTTTCTTGGATAGACTTGATGACTTCAACACTTGATCTTGAAACCTTATTTCTTGAAGTAATAAAAATACCTAGAACTACCCAATTACAAGTAGAGTGCATTTTGTCAAAGAATTAGCCAATTTACATAAATAAGTGACATATGTTCTTAACAAGTGAAAACACATATGTCCTAACAAAGACGACTATCTAATCGTCTCGGGAGTGTGGCATGATGGCCTTCATTGCCCAACCCAACCAGAAGAACCAAATGGGATATCCCAGATTTAGGTTCCTTAAGAAATAGACTTAGGGTCTTTGTCACTAGTGTTGTGCTTTTTCTTTTTATGTTCATATTTTAGTTTCTAAGTGCTTTATTTCTTTGTGGTGTTAACAGATAAAAGACACGTGTCTCCTCGGCTCAGTTTAACCAACGTTGCTGCGCTTAACTACTTGCTGAGATCAGAGATTTTCGTAAGTGAGGACAGACAACTTCGGGCCGTACATCTCATTCTCAATTTTCGGCCGCTCTCGAACACGTTTCAACCGATCGGTAACACCATAAGACAGGGAGACTGTCGCATAAACCGGATAGACGTTGCTCGAAAAGATTTTTTATCCCTGTTTGATCTTGCCCTCGTGCCACATCCAAATCTGCAATGTATACCATTGCTCATCCAGCCGGTTCAGCAAGTTCCCCTCGAACCAAGAGCAGTAGATGAAGGAGTTGCTTCCTCGACTTCATCATTTGAAGAGTAAATTGATAAGTTTAAATTTGAAGGAGAGGCTTCAGGAGGGGTTCAACTGATACAAGTTTTGGACGTCGAGGAAGAAATTGACAGGCAGTCTAGTGTTCGCCCTCTTGTTTTGATAACTGCTCCTTCAGAAGACTCTTCGGAAGAAGAAGACATGGCGAGTTTAAGGGATTTAATGAAGGCTAGGAAGACAGCACCTGGGGCCAAAGGGACTGGTACATCTCAACCAGTCATTAGTCTTCCCCCACCCCTTCCCTAGCTTCCTTCTAATCTCGGAATCAAGCCAGTCCCTGATCCGAAGAAGAAGAGACCTATCACAGATTCCGAAGAAGCTAAAGTGGTGCCGTCAAAAGGAGCTAATCAATAGAAGGTGGTGAGGGATCAACAGAGCAAAAGGGCTTCATCTACTGAGAGTTAAGATGATCCTCTCGCTGCTGAGGTGCTCGAGGACACCGTACCTGGTCCCCTAGGCTGGAACTGGATGGTGCTCCCATCCCTTGGGATACCTCCCTCAGAAATTATCACGGGGGGAAGGCAGGTCTAATTGTTGAGGCCCTAGAGCAACCACTTCTCCTTTCGAAGGACATGGAGTCTTACAGGCGCTTCAACCAATATGAACTCTTCTTATCCCTTAAAAGGGATTTAGCCATGGTAAGTGAATTGATCCACTTCTTCAATTAAGATGCTGATCTTTTTTATTTGTCCATTTTCTTAGCTTTATACTGAAATTTCTCATTCTGCTATGTAGATTACGCAGCAAGTTTATGTGGCCGAGGAGTGGAACAAAAAGGCCTATAATGAAGCCCAAGCAAAGGCCCATTCTCGGTCTGAGGCAGGGAAATTATTGGGTAGTCTGAAGGAGGACTATTTTCAAATGTCCGAGCAGTTGAAAGAAATGACCAGACAGAGGAATAGTCTTGATGCTAGTCTAAAAAATACCGAGAAGCAGGCTAAAAACCAACGCCAACAGTTGAACATAACCAAGATTAATCTGGAAACAGAGAGAGCACTGGTGAAAGTAGACATGGCAAAACGGGTCAGACCCGTTTGACCCGACCCGTTTGACCTGCGACCCGTTTGACCCGCAACCCGTTTGACCCGCGATCCATTTGACCCGTAACCCGTTTGACCCATTTAAAAATGACCCGTTTTGACCCGTGACCCGATTGACCCGACCCGAACCCGACCCGACCCGCCCGTTTTTCCACGTCTACCAACGTTGAGTAGATTGAGATTAAGGTGTAATTCTTATAAGATATTTACTTATTCTTCTTCACTTAATATGTTATGTACTCCATTATAGTTTGTCATTCTTTACTTGTCACCTTCATTTTCTCTTCCTACTTTAAACATATCAAAAATTATACCAAGATTAGCTTCTAGAAAGCTGGAATAAGAGTTGCACCAAATTTAGGTATCAAGTGTTTAGTGGTAGTATCACCAATGAAAATCTAATCATAGTTAAGGAACTTAGAAACAATTGACAAATTGCATCTATTTCCAAAAAAAAAAAAAAACTTGTTTGAAAAATACGGGTCAACTCGACTCGTCCCGTGACCCGTTTGACCCGCAACCCGTTTAACCTGCGACCCGTTTCTCCCGCAACCCGTTTGACCCGTTTAAAAATGACCCGTTTTAACCCGTGACCCGTTTTGACCCGCGACTCGATTGACCCGACCCGAACTCGACCCGACCCGCCCGTTTTTGCCATGTCTAGGTGAAAGTTCTTCGGACTGAGCTTCAAAAAGCCAAGGAGACTGCCAAATTGACTGAGAAGAATGCTCAGTTGGCCAAGGAGGCATTTGAGGCTGAAAGGCAGGCAGTGTATAAGCTGGGGGTGGAGGAGACCCAAGCCAGCCTTACTGAGCAGTTTGCCACGTTTTGCCGAGATTATTGTGATATAACTTAGGGGAAAGCCCTTGATGCCGCTGGGATCTCTGCGGAAGCTGACTTGAGACAACCTGGGAGTATACACTATGATCCTGATATTCATGAACTCCCAGGGTCTGACTCCTCTCCCCCCGTACAACTCCAAGAGGCCTCGGAGCAATCCTTGATCGGCCAAGGCCTTCCTGCCAACCTTGAGGCCCCCAAGGAGTTTGGTCAACCTAGTGATCAGGGCAAGCAAGCGGAGGCTCTTGAAGATAAGGTTAAGGACCAAGCCCCAGACACTGTTGCTGCTTAGTCTAGTCAAGCTGCTGATCCTTTGGCCCCTCAAATGAAGTCTTAGATGTTTAGGAGTTTTTATTTCCTACTTGTATTAGTTTCTTCTTTTATGTAAGGGATTGCAAACTACTTTCTTTTGATCAATGAAATCGTTTCTCTTTTATCTTTAATGTCTTCATTGCACATATTATAAGGCTCATTATTATTGCAAACAACTATGACTTGTAACTACGGTAATATAGGCAAACTCAACCATGATATCATGCTAATGATGCAAATAATTTGAATCAATACTAAAACACATAGGTTATATAAGAATTATTAATAAGCAATAAAAGCAATAAATGATATGGAAGTGTCACAGGTCTTCTCGAACATTTGCAGAGAATATTACTAAGCATTGATTCTGAATTAAATACATGACTAAAGAGACCTATTATAAGTTAGAGTTTATTTAAATACATTCGAGAATTTCAGGCATGATTCACCTTAAGTTTAAGCATTAGCAATAACTGTATGGAGGTGTTGACTAACCCATATCAACTGGTCCGAGGACTTCAGGCATAATTGGGTATAAGTTTGAATACTTGGGAGAATTGTAAGGAAATGTTAACTAACCCAAATCAGCTGGTCCGAGGACTTCAGGCATAATTGGATTTAAGTTTAAACACTAGAGAATTGTAGACGAGTGTCAAATAACCCAAATCATCTGGTCCGAGGACTTCAGGCATGATTGGATTTAAGTTTAAACACTTAGGTGAATTGTAGATGAGTGTTAACTAACCCAAATCATCTGGTCCGAGGGCTTCATGCATGATTGGATTTAAGTTTAAACACTTAGGTGAATTGTAGACGAGTGTTAACTAACCCAAATCATCTGGTCCGAGGACTTCAGGCATGATTGGATTTAAGTTCAAACACTTAGGTGAATTGTAGATGAGTGTTAACTAACCATCTGGTCTGAGGACTTCAGGCATGATTGGATTTAAGTTTAAACACTTAGCTGAATTGTAGACGAGTGTTAACTAACCCAAATCATCTGGTCCGAGGACTTCAGGCATGACTGGATTTAAGTTTAAACACTTAGGTGAATTGTAGACGAGTACTAACTAATCCAAATCATCTTGTCTGAGGACTTCAGGCATGGCTGAATTTAAGTTTAAACACTTAGGTGAATTGTAGATGAGTGTTAACTAACCCAAATCATCTGGTCCGAGGACTTCAGGCATGATTGGATTTAAGTTTAAACACTTATTCAAAAACTTTATATAATAAATTGGCATATTGATTAAAGACAAGATTCGATTAATAATAGTACCTTTTAAGGTTGTTTACATTCCAGGGGTGTGGTATTACATGACTATCTAAATCTTCCAAGAAATACGCCCCAATGCCAGCCCCCGAAGTAATACGATATGGTCCTTCCCAATTGAGTCCTAACTTTCCCCAAGCTGGGTTCTTTGCAGTGCCCACAACTTTCTTGAGCACCAAATCACCAGGTTCTAGAGGCCTTAGCTTTATGTTGGCATCATAGCCCTGCCTGAGCTTTTGTTGGTAATGTGCCAATCGGACCATTGCATTTTCCCTCTTTTCCTCAATCAAATCCAAACTCTTCTCTAGCTGCTCATTGTTGCTAGTCAGACTGAACGAGCTAGTTCTCAATGTTGGGAACCCAGTTTCCAAAGGTATGACAGCTTCAGCCCCATAAGTCATTGAAAAATGGGTCTCTCCATTAGACCTACAAGGCGTAGTTCTGTATGCCCAAAGTACATGTGGTAATTCTTCTACCCATTTGCCCTTCGCTTCGTCTAGTCTCTTCTTCAATCCATTTACTATGACCTTGTTAACAGCTTCTGCTTGCCCATTACCCTAGGGATAAGCAGGGGTGGAGTATCTGTTTGTGATTCCCAATTCGCTGCAATAAACCCTGCAAGCTTTACTATCAAACTGAAGGCCATTGTCCGAGATGAGGGTATAAGGAATCCCAAATCGAGTGACAATATTTTTCGGGACAAATTTCTTTGTATCTACGTCTTTGATGTTGGCTAGAGGTTCAGCTTCAACCCACTTGGTGAAATAATCTGTGCTAACCAGAAGGTATTTCTTATTTCCTGCTACCTTAGGGAATGGATCCACAATATCTAAACCCCATTGAGCAAATGGCCATGGGCTGGATAATGGATTAAGGACTCCACCTGGTTGATGTATGTTTGGTGTAAATCGTTGACACTGGTCGCATTTTTTTACGTATTCATAGGCCTCTTTTTGCATATTCGGCCACCAATAGTCTTGAGTAATAGCTTAGTAAGCCAAGGATCTACCTCCAGTGTGGCTTCCACAGATTCCTTCATGTAATTCTTCTAATAACAACTCAGCCGCTTTAGGATGCATGCATAATAAGTATGGTCCTGAGTAGGAGCGTTTATATAGTTTCTGGTCCTCGAATAGCCAGAATCTAGTTGCCTTCCTCCGAACTTTGTCAGCTTCCAACCTTTCTTCAGGCAAGATATCTTCCTTCAAGAATTTAGTAATAGGATCCATCCAGCTGAGTTTGGCTCTGATTTGATGAACCTGGACTACCTCTCTTCTTGCCTCTGTAGGCCCATGCAAGTCCTCGACGAGGATAACTCTTGGCAAATCTTGCGTCGAGGAGGTAGCGAGCGTGGCCAAAGAATCTGCATGTGCATTACCATTCCTGGGGATGTGCAACAAATTGAAAGATTTGAACTCCGATTGCAGACATTTAACTCGGCTCAAGTACCCTTGCATTCTTTCATCTTTCGCCTCAAACTCACCTTATACTTGACCAACGACTAACCTTGAGTCTGAGAATACCTCTACTAACTTTCCGCCCATCTTTTGAACCATAGTCATTCCCACTACCAGAGCTTCATACTCAGCCTCATTATTTGTTGCCGAGAAGCCCAGCCTCAACAACTTTTCAATGATGATTTTTTCAGGGGATATCAGCACTAACCCCACTCTAGAACCTTTCTAGTTCACTGCACCATCCACGTACACTTCCCAATGTAAGTGGCCTTGTTGAGAAATCATGCCAACTGATTTTTCATCCATGTCCGGTGTTGGCGTTACTTCTTCTAAATGGGGCTCCGTGAGTACAGCGTACAGCATTGGAGAGTACAGCGTTGGAGAGTCCATATGCCACGATAGGTCTCCCCATGGTTTGATATTGAGAGCATGTATCACCAAGTTATGATCTGGACTGAGCATCATGTTGTACTTCTAAGCAAAGATGTCAATGTACTTTTTATTAGACGGAGAAGGTACGTCAGGTACTGCTGAAGGTTCCTTGAATGGTTTAGCTATACTGTTGGACAAGAATTCTTCTTCCATTAGATGTGTTCTCTTCTAGATACAACCGTAAGTTTCATACTAGCTTCATTCGACCTAGTACCCTTCTATTTAAGGCAACTAAGCCTCACGCTTCATCATGAGTAACAATATATACTTCCATTTCATAGCCGAGTTTATTCACATTGTGGCTGTGATTTGCTGCTGGATGCTTCCTTGTGCTTTCCTTTCTTTTGGATTTAAAAAAATACTTTTAAACTTATTTTGGGATCATTCTTGATTGGCTCAAAACTACCGCTGCCTCATGCATCATCTATGATGGTGAGATGAAGTTAGCTGAGCTTGCGGTGAAGATTGTAGATATAGAGAAAGAAATTGCAGTAAAGTCAGCAAAACTATCCCTCTTGACAAGTCAAAAGAATTCCATCATGTTGTCATTACCCATCAGCGGTGGCTCCTCCTCTGCGGAAACCTTTGGTGGCTTATTGGATTAGGCTACTCATGCTTTAGTTCATTCCTCTAGTGGGCAACTTTGTTGGGATGTAATATATATCTAATGTGTTACTACATGTTTTTGAGACTCTCTAGTTATAGAGACTTCTTCTTCTTTTTTCTTTTTTTCTTTTTTTGTTGTCCATGTAATAGTGGGAAAAAACTCTCCTAGCGGTAGGCGATGTTACTATTCATGTATGCGAACTCATTCAGCTTGAACGGTTTTAGACCCCTTTAAACCAACCAGATTAGCCTAGTTAATTAGCCAAGTGATTAACTTAGTCAAGTTATGCAATTCTAGGTTATCACAAACATACAATCATATCAAAAAAATAAAGCAGCGGAATAATAAATAACACAATGATATGATCACCCAGGAAACCACACGGTAAAAACCTGGGGAGGATTTGACCTAGCTATCCTCAAGGTAAACTGAATCCACTATGCGAAAGAATCGAAGTTCATACAAAAGGACTTATAAGCTCCCCGCTCAACTTCCTAATGCTACCTACCAGTAGAACTTACTGACACGACCACGTGCAAGCCCCGAATCCACGGACTCCTTCTTACTTGGATTCTCCAATCAGCTACAAGCACCCGCGCTTGTTATTCTTTAAGCTCTAATGGCAGCAACCAAGTTGATCATCAAGATATTGAAATAATCTCTATCTTGAAAACCCTAAGTTTATGTAAAGGAAAGCTTATCAATTATCTCACAAGAGATTCACACAAACAGCAATGTATGAGCAACAATGCAATAAGAGCAACTCCAAAAACGTGGCTAGGGTTTTGCCTTTTATACCTAGGGCAAAAAAAAAAAACTCAAAACGTTTAATGAGTTAGGGCTGAGTTAGAAAATTCTGCAAAAAAGCATTTTGGCCGACTTTCGATCGATCGAGTCTAACTTTTGATCGATCGAGCCAGGCCGAAATGCACCAAAGCATCTGCAGCCTCTCGATTCCAACTTTACATAAAATATATAACTTTGAGCAAGCCTAAACAAGACTGAACATATTGTTTTGATCATGGTTTGCCAATATTACACATTAGAGTTCTAAATACAAAAATTCCTAAATCTTTAGAACCTAACAAACTCCCCATTTGGCAATCCGTGACAAAACACAAATTAAAAGCTTAAAGTTTACAAGTAAAAAGCCGTTTACAAGTAAAAAGCCCTTTACAAAAATAATGCTGATAAACTCAAATTTAATCCTAACTACTATCCATCAGTTGCAAGTGTAGATAGCAGCTCAATTGAATCAACCTGTATATTCCTGAAACACTTAACAAACGCATAAACGCATGTGTGACAGAAAACAGTAAATAAACAGGTATAACATTCTTGTATGATTCATACAACACATAATAAAGACATATATCAATGAACAACTCATAAATATAAATCAATAAATAGTGAATCACAAAGAAACAAGAATCATGTATATATCATGTATATCAAAATCAATGTTACTCCCTCTAACATGAATAGCCCCAAAAATGATATACAAAGTGAAGCACCTAGATACAATCTAAAAACTCCACTAGCTCCTCAAAACAAAAAAAAAAATATACTCCCCCTCACTACAAAAACTCCTCTACAAGACAAAACTCTACTCCCCCTTTTTGTGACGAAATGCCAAAGGGCAATCATAAGCCATCATCAAAAAGAGGTGGTGAGGGTGAATGAAGATGTGCTAAGTCGGCTCGCAGAGCACGAATCTCGTCAAGCAAGTCCACCAAAATCTGACTATGAGCCGCCTGAACGGTCATAACAGTGTCCAAGGTATGATGAACATTAAAGTCATCTGAAGGAGGTGAAGGAACATCAGCAGCAGCAACATCACCAACAGGATCAGGAACATCCTCACTAGCAGGTCCTGTAGAAGAAGAAGGAGGAGGTGCGCTACTAGAAGGCTCAGACCTAGGGTGTTTAGAGCCTACTCGAAGATGAGCAACCCTCTGTCTAAGAAAAGACGCACCTATAGGAGCAATAACATGTACGGGCTCAAAGGAAGGGAAACCACTAAGATCAAGATAAAGCAAAATCTTATGAATAAAAATAGGATGAACAAGAGCATGAGAAGAAGATGAACTCCTATAAACATCGTTCAAAGAACGAAGAAATAAATGAGGAAAGCTAATAGGAGCATCTATAAGCAGAGCATACAAAAAGACACACCGCTCGAGAGGAATGGTGTGAAGATGAGAAATGGGCCAAATAGAATGATAGGCTATCCTAAAGAAGAGATAGTGCAACTCAAATAGCTCAGCAGAGGTGATCCTAGGATCAGAACCCCACTAGATAGAAGACCCAGTGATGTAAGACATGACATCACTCAACAAAGGAGACTCATTATAAGGGTAGACTGGGTGCTGTACCAAAGGTACCTCTAGAGCATCAGCCACTACCGTAGAAGTAATGACGTACTCTACGCCTCGTATCCAACTCTTTACCAAAGTGTTGGAATCATAGACGCAAATAGAGATGTTCGAAAAGAACTCTCTAATCAAGGTAGCAAGTGGAGGAGGATCAGAAATATTCACTAAGGGTAACTAGCCTTTACGCTCAAAGTTTGCCCTAATGGCAAGATCAAGCTCATCTAACAAAATAGTTCGCTCAGACCAAATCTTTCTCCTAAGGTTCAGCTTCTCAAAAATCTCTTGGTTTTTCTCACTCGGAAACTTCTCACGGTCAAAAGAAGGAGGGGAAGGAGTAGGTGAGGGAATAGACCTACGAGCCCTAGTCTTCCTAGGCATAGTGCTAAGAAAAGGACAAAGACGCAAAGAGAAAACCAAAAGAACAAAAAAAATAAACAAACCCAAGGGCAGACTGCAAGTTAGCATAAAAAAAATATAGAACAAAAATCTATATGATGCATGAACAATTATAATGTCATGATGCATGTACTAATGCAGTAAACAACATTCAAATTAGGTTCAATTTCACAAAATTGGCTAGAGCATAGAGTTTCTAACAAAAACTCTAAAATTTTTGAAAAACCACTTGAATGTTTTGAAACAAATTGATGAATTGATCATTACACAAGATTGAAAACAAATTAGAATGACCAATTTCATCAAAACAACAAGCCAATTTTATCAATTAAACCCAATTGAACATAATCCCCAATTCGGATCAATTTCAAACCCTAGAAATTTTAATTTTTCACAAAACCTCAAATTGATCAAATTAACCATCATAGATCATGATTATATCAAGTCCCCACAAAAACCCATTGATCAATTGCATAAAATAAGGCTTGAATCATCAAAAACCTCAAAATTCTTAGGTTCGAAAATCCCAAATTCAAATGCATGAAAAATGCATGAAATGTGAAAATAAACTCAAAAGGAAGGGTAAAATAGACATACCGGCTCAAGGAGAGAGAAACCTTGCAAAAAATTTGGAGGAAAACGACAAAAAAATCACTGTGGAGCCTTGCATAGTCGGAGAGAGAGAAAAAGTTTGAAATTTTTTTTGAAAAAGTGATTTGAATAAGTCAAAAACAGTATTTTAAAAACCTGATTCGCGATATTCGATTGATCGAAAATTACATTTGATCGATCCAATCAATCCGAGATTTCTAAAGGAATTTTAAGAAATTTTCGATCGATCGAAAAACAGGTTGGATCGATCGAAACAGGCAGCGGCTCACAAAATTTTGAGAAAAATTACAGTTTTGAAAAACACAAACCACATTTTGAAAACAACTCCTCAAAGCATTAAAATTGTTGAAACAAAATGCATAAGTATGAGATGGAATGCTCTTTGAAAAACCCAAGTTTGAATCCTAGTTTCTCCAAAGAAAATTTCAATCATTCTCCCTTTAAATTCTTCAAACAACAAATATGTTGTGCAAAATTCTGAAGATATTTTCAAACTTAGTTGGTCAGACCAAAAACACACACAATAACATGTACAGTGTTTAGCAAAGAGTAACTTGTGTAGTGTATGCAACTAGCAATAGCTTGAGATACATGTGAGGTGATATGTGAATAGCAATTAATCACAAAGTTTACAAAATCCATCACATAGAATTTAAAAGAGACTATCACCTAAAGAGTTATATCACATAACTCCCACATCTCCTAGAACATAAGCTTGCAATCATGTATATTTCTTGAAATTTTGCCCCATTATTAAATGAAATTTGGCATCAAGCCTAATAGTACACATCATTTTTCATTATTAAGTAATTAACCGAGGCTACACCTTATGTTCTTTTTGTGCATGTGCTACACTTTCTTGATCACAAAATCTTATAATATGCACTAAGGTGTTCATGATTGGCTAGTGAACAGTGGTGAAATGGTTATTTATACCTTTCTCAAAAGGATCAAGTCCGACAATCAAATAACATGTGACTTCAAGATAAAGACAAAGTGATAAACACCATAAACATCTTTCCCACACAATATGCACTACAAAGCTTCAACTAGTAAAGTGCAATAAATAAGCTCATCAAAGCTAAACAAGTTACACAAGATATGTTATGTGTAAATAAATTGACCAACCTTGTTTTCAAAGACCAAGAAAAATAGTGCCAAACACAATTTGCTTTTCTCCCCTTTTTTTTTTTTTTTTTTTTTTTTTAATTTTAAAAGAGAAAACAAATAAATCCTAGAATGAAATGCATGAATATAATGCAATGCAAATCCTAGAAACAAACAAAAAAAACAAAGACTAAAGAACAATGGTCACAAAGGAATAAGCAATAAAGCACAAGGACCATGTCAGAAAGACTCAATTAGATCAGGATTGGAATAAAGGTTCAATGCCTTTACAAATTCCCCAATAAGTGCCATAGGATCTTGTGCTTGAGGCACAGACACTTTTGGTTTGTTTGCTCTCTTAGCAGTTTGAAGCTTGTAATAGTTAGGACGAATGTGTCCAGACTTTCCACAATAATGACAAACCCAAGCGGGTTTACCATGCATCTTGTCCTTAGAAAGGGAAGGTTCCTTAGGTTTAGACTCTCCAAGATCAACCATAATCTTCCTAGGGGGTGAAACTTCTACAGGTTTGACAACCTCACTCACGGGTGGTTTGATAGTTTCACTCACAACCTGACTCACGGAAGGTTCAGAAGAAGATGAAGGAACAAAGTTCGTGGAATGTGGTGCAGACACAGAGATGCTTTCAATATAACCTAAACCAGATTTGTTAGAGGGATACTTTTAAGCATTCAACATTTGATCAAGTTTAGAACTAGCAGATCTACCAACAGATAAATTATATTCCAAAGTTTTAACTTTATCAAGTAAGAGCATGTTCTCAGATTTCACATGGTTCAAAAGATAATTAGCATCAAATAATTTAACAAGCAAATTTTTCTTTTCAAGCTCAAGAGAATCAATTTTCTTAAGGCCAAGTTCAACATTCATTGTATCCTTTGCAGCAACTTTGCAAAGTTTATTATAGGCCTCTTAAAGATCTGCATCCTCAGAGAGTTCCCCATCAGAAGGGTTCTCTTCAACAGACACGCTTTCATTGGCCACATTAGTAGCAGTGAAAGCAATGAAGTTTCCATCCTCGTCACACCTAGATTCATCATCAGAAATCTCATTATCACTAAGAGTTACAGTCATAGCTTTACCCTTAGACTTCAGAAATGTAGGACATTCAGATTTAACATGACCATACCCTTGACAACCAAAACACTGAGTACCCGAAGACTTGTTTGAAGACTGACCAACTTTTTCTCTAGGGTTTTCAAAGTTATTAACCTTAGTGGGACCATTCTTCCTAAAATTTGTAGGTTCAGCAGTGGTTGTATTTCTTACCCTTCTATTAGTATTCCTCAGAAAGTTTCTAAAATTCTTAGCAAGGTACGTAATCTCTGTAGCAAAGAGTTCATCATCAAATCCACCAACATCAACATCATTAACAGACTTAAGAGCCATTGATTTGGATTTGTTTGCTTTGGGTAGGTCTAACTCATAGGACTGAAGAGATCCTACAAGTTCATCAACATGGATGGAGTCCACATCCTTGCTTTCAGTAATGGCAGTCACTTTGGGTCTAAAGTTTTCAATTAAAAATCTACGAATCTTCCTAACAATTTTAGGTTGATTATAGATTTCACCCAAATTAAAAGCAGAATTAACAATGTCATTAAGTTTGGCATAAAATTCATCAACGGATTCATCATCAGACATCCTAATGCTCTCAAACCTAGAAGTTAATTGCTACAGTTTGTTTATCTTAACTGCCTTTGTGCCTTCATGCACAGTCTGGAGGATTTTCCAAGCAATATGAGCAACCTCAACATTAGAGATTCTCTTAAATTCCTCCATGGAAACAGCATTAAAGATGGCATTCATAGCTTTGTTATTGAACCCAGCTGCTTTTTTTTGAGAAGTTTGCCACTCACTCACAGGAGTAGTGGGCTTCTCCCATCCGTATTCAACGGAATTCCAAACCCTCTCATTAATAGATTTCAGGAATGCTTTCATCCTTACTTTCCAATAAGCATAGTTATTCCTATTAAAGTGAGAAGGAACAACTAGAGAGTGTCCATGCTCCATGACAAAGGGGTCAAGGATCAGCTTAGAGATAAAAAAAATCTCAAACAAGAGAGCTATCCACTCTGATACCACTTGAACGGTTTTAGACCCTTTTAAACCAACCAGATTAGCCTAGTTAATTAGCCAAGTGATTANGGGGGGGGGGGGTGGTTGGGGGGGATGGGTTTCTAAGATGAATAGGGGTCCTCATGGTTGTGGCCTTTAGAGGAGTATTAGGATGGGTTGGGAAAGTTTAGTACATTCGGTTTGAGGCCGGATTGGGGAATAGGGTGTGATTTTGGCATGATTGTTGGTGTGGTGACCAACCTCATAGAGAGCCCTTTTTTGGTATTGTATGAGAATTCTACTAATTGGGAGGCTTCAATGGCATCTTTATTGGTGAGGCAGCAAGGGGGGAGAGGAGTTGGGATGTGAGGTTCCATCATGATTTTAATGATTGGGAGATGGAACCGGTGGCAACTTATCTTCTTCTCTTGGAGTCTCATATTCCTAGTGAGGGTGGGGATTGTGTGAGGTGGAAGTTGATGAAAAGGAGGGAATTCGATATTTGTTCTTTTTTATAATGTGTTGAGTGGACCTTTTTCTGTCATCTTTCCTTGGAAAGGTATTTGGGGCGTCAAGGCCCCTAGGTAGGTCTATTTTTTTTGTCTGGAAAATAGCATAGGGGAAGAAAAAGTCCATTATGAAAACTTCTTAACTAGAAAGAGGGGGTGCCCTTGGGGATTTTGCACTTCCCTCATTAATTCAATCACTTTCTTTAAGAATGGGCTATTTTGCCTCTGAGTAAAGACTTCTTGATTTAAGTCCAACAACATTCCAATCTGTCCTATCATTTTGGGATATTTCTCGGATCGCCCAAGACCAGCATTGAGGGGCTTTGGGAGGTATTTCATTTGCAAGCTCCATTATTTCTTTTATTAGATGCTCACTAGTGACAATTTGAGAATTTTTTTAATAATTATTTTGTAATGATTATATATATATGTGTGTGTATGTATATATTTTTAAATTATTATTATTATTATTATTATTATTATTATTATTTTAAATTGTGGATTGATGTTGTATGTGCCATTGTAATGGGAAATCATTAGACCGTCTTTTGATTCATTGTGCGGTAGCTTATCAGTTGTGGGGCTTTGTTCTTAGATCATTTGGGGTTACATGGGTTCTATGAGAGAGAGTGCTAGACCTTTTGATGGAGTGAAGGAATTGGTTGAGGAAACACTCGTTTGACATTTGCAATGTTACACCTTTGATGTGGTGTATTTGGAGGTAGAGCAAAAACTGTATGTTTGAGGATATAGAGTGTTCAAGGATGTGGATAGCTTGGGGGATCATCTCCTTGCCTCGTTCATAGGCCCTTTATTTGATTGGTCTCCCCTCGGGGACCCTTATCTAGTGACTCCCTCTTGATGTTTATTGATTCTCTTCTTTCTTGTACACAGTTTTGAGTTGTCATTGTACTTTTTTGGCTGCTTCGTGTTCTTTTTGCATGAAATAGTCTTTCAATAAAACTTTTTCTTACTAATATTAAAAAAAAAAGAATAAAAAGAAGCTGATACATCTTGAATAACAATGAAGCATGAGCTGGTTTTGCCTTGAATGTTTGGAATGAGCCTTCTAGTATTTGCTTTGAATATAAGCTACAAAGCTCAGAAATGGCAAAACATGGTTGCATACGTGCCTAGAGATTTTTTTTTGGGGGTTCCGATATGGTCAAGACACCTCAAAGACATAGTCAAAACATGGTTTGCCAAAAAAATTGGAAAAAAAAAAAAAAATCAAAGCCTCAAATCTCCATATGCAATCTTCTTTCTCTCATTCCATCTGCACTCCCGCCATTTAAAACAGCCAAATAGGCACTAATTGAAGCTCATTGGCGCTTCTACAAGGTCATGAATGATCTCTTTTGTCCTCATCTGGTACATGGTCGTCCAAAGCATGGAAAGGATGGATCTGTTGCTTCCTCTGTTGCTCATCGGTGCTTCTATAAGCTCATTGACCATCTCCTTTTGTCGTTCTGGCTTGAAATGAACACGAGTTCTTATACATGGTTATTATGGCATCTTCTTGCTGTTTCTTCACTTTAAATTATTTTTTATTTCCTTTCAGTTTACTGTCTTGTTGCCCAGTTTTATTTTACTTTTTGAGACTTTCATTGACAGAAACAAATGGCATAAAACAAGAAAGAAAGTGTACTGATGAAATGGTAACGAATAAAAAAAAGCAAAAAAAGAAAAAGAAATGAAAACTGTATTTAGTATCTAATTGGTGGTCCTTATTCTTTTTACCAATACAATTCATCATATTTATTTTCTTTTTCAACTTTATACATTTGGCCCCAAAGAATGTTGTTGCCTTGTCGTGTCCTTGTTTTTCAAGAATTGTTGTCACTATGTCTTGTGATGTGCTGTGTCTCATGTTGTGTTCATGTCCATGATTCATAGAATATAAGTGTAAATAAAATGATAGACCAGTTGTGGCATACTAAGTGTATAAGTTATAGTTGCTTGTGTGACTTAACAAGTAAATAACTTCACAATTTTTAGAAAAAAATTAGCATACCAAAATGTCTATGTATACTTCTTTCTATCAGATTATACCTATGTTATTTATCAATTTGGTAATTAATTATACCTGTTTAATTGTATCCCACATATTTTCAACAATGGTGCTATATTCGATCCGTATGATGTATATTGTATCTAAATGTGTACTTCACAGCCCAAACTTCAGTTTTGAAGAAGATTGAACTCTACAAATTCTAAATTTAATTTTACAACAGAAGTAAAAGTACCAGAGTCATTTAAAAATTGATCTTCTGTAGTTTCATCATAATTTATCTTAAGCCTTTGGATTGAAAGTTTAAATTTGTGATGCTTTCCATTTGAGAATTATCAGTTTCTATACATTGAATTGATTCATCCCATTTGCATCTTTGATATTGGATCAATTAACTTTTAAGAAGCAGCTGAGTAGTACTTGTTCATAATTGTGTTTATAAATTACAATTCTGCTGCACTATATTTAGTGCACTTGTCTGTTGGTCATATAGGGCTTTCTTTCCTTCATTTTCGAAAACTAGTGTGTGAAACTGTGGCTGGTATATATGATTATAGAAATTCTATCATGAAGGACCCAATGTGGCTTCATCACTTGTAACTTGTCTCCTTTATTGGGAACCACAATAAGTCTTCTACGAAGAGGTAGAAGTCCTTGAGATTGGTTTGTTCTGTGACTGTTATGTTTCTTTTCCCAATCGTTTTATTTCGTATATTACAGTGTGCTTGCTTAATCAACAAGGTCTGTTTTTTATGATGTGCACCAGGTTTTGATCCTCTTACCGCTTAGACGCATTGCGCTTCGTGTTGTTCAAAGGTTAATTCAACTAACCCCTTCAGCCTACAAGGTATTCCATCATATGTCCTCTCTTTAGCTTGATCTGATCTTTTGCTGTCGTAGATAAGCTGGGTCATACATGGCATTCATGTTTATAACTTTATATATTCTCTTTCCATTAGGAGTTGTTCGTACTTGTATATGTCTTGTCTCGTATTTGGTCCACCAAATGGAACTTGGAGTCATGTTTCTAAACCATCATTTTGCACCTTTTTACACACAAAGAAAACCCTTCGCGATCCTTCCATTTGAGCTTTGAAACCTCTTTTGGGACTTATTGTCCTTTATTTTATAGGTAATGTTTTGGGAATTTCTGCTATTGGAAGAATGGTCAACGTTTGTTATAGGGTAATGATGGGACTTAAGTATTGTCACTAAATCCTTTTGGTCCCCTTTAGATGATGACCTCCAAAATCCTAAGTAATATTGTAGATTGAACGTGAAACCTTGCATTGTTATGAGCTTTAGCACTTTTCAAAGCCCACTAGTTTCCAATTTCCAACACTTTTCTAGCGTTTATTGGTACAAAAGAAGCTATGGCAGTTTATCAGAATTTTCTTGCCCTTGTACTGAAGCATATTAAAGACATATATGATGTTTATGAGTGAGCTTTATAGCGGACCAAAAGTAAAAAAACCCTTTATAATTGGATCTTTATGAGGAGAACTTAGATCCTTGTCAAGGTTTAAGGAAAAATGGAAATACAATCTTTATCTTTGTCTAGTTTGTTTACCAGCTTCTTGGAAATTCTTTTCAGTAACTTCAGGTCATTATAGATGAATAACCATGCACTTCTTTATTCAATTCCTTTAAATTTTTTATGACCATTAAGGAAATTTTGCTGAAAAGGATGAACACCACAGTACACAAGATGTGTACTTAGATGTCCATTCCTTCATATTCTTGGATCATTAACAAAGTTGAAATAATAGTATATGGGAGATATTTTCAGCTATTACAAAACAAGGTAATATAATTATATTCTAAAAATTGATTGGATTTCTAATGCAAAACTTTGTAATAGTTGTGGAAATGGATTGTTATCCAAAGCTCTTGCTATCTCATACTTTTAGATAGCTAAGGATAATTTTTGGCACACAAAATTATATATGGTCAGTCTTCAGAAATATTAGTGGTTTATATAGTAAAATGAGTGCAATACTTTATGAATTTTTTTAAAGTAGTACTTCACATTAGTGCAACTTTTATGATAATTTGTGGCCATTACTAAATTATAGTTTTCCAGAAATGTCTATCTTAATATTGAGTTATTTGTGCTTTCTTATTACTTCCTGCAACATAAATTTATGGTGTTATTTATCAAATATTTATATGATAAAAGTTTTAGAGGTTTCTTTTGTCTTTGGTAAATAAAACACAGTTTATAAATGTTTTCTTTCCATATTGATTAATACTATCCTTTTGGTTTTCAGGTTAATGTTGATCACATTGACCGTTTCTTGAAAGAATTTGGAACACAAGAGGTTGAAGACGATGAGGATGGGTTATCTCAACAAACCCAGGGTAACTCAAAAGCTAAGAAGTCTTCAAAGCCTTCTGACTTTCTAGAACTTTTTGGTGGAAAGAGGGATGAAGAGGATCATTTCATGTTTGGAATTAAGTTTACTAGGTAAGATTTCTTTAGTTATAGTGATGACCCAACTAGTCCATCAAATTAACATTCTCAGTTGTGTTGACATAATAATTGTGCTTCATCTAATTTTGTTATACACTGAGAAGATAATAAGTTTTGTAGAGGTGAGGCTAAAACTGTGATAAATCTAGGAGTCATTGAGAAAGATATGTAGTCACGAGATTGGATCTCACTCTGTAGATTGTAAAACGTGCTCTGTACACAAATTATGGTTTTATGAACATGAATTACAAGGCACTTTGAGGGTTTTTCCTAGAATTTATGGTAGACTAGTGTGCATCTATAGAATCTTTATGTTTGAACCTAGGTTTTCATAAAATCTACTCCAAGCGCCGGATGTGGGGGGGTTGGATATCCATCCAGATACCTAAACATGAAAGACAAGTTAAAGGGTCACTATAACTCAAGAATGGATATAAAGCAGAAGATCTTTTGATTAGCTAAGCATTTCTTTACATATAAAACATCGAGAGGAAACTTTGTTTATATCCCATACACTAGAGGTTCCCTCAGTCAACCCACACAGCCACACCATAAAAAAGAAAAGTAAAAATTTAAATAAATGGGAGGGAGAGGATAAACACAATGATTAAATTATCTTGGAAAATCGTATTACATACCATGGTCTAATGCGCATAACATCAGTTCCATGCTGCTTTGATGGTATGTGATTCAATTGTTCAACAACTGTATTCACATGGGACCAATTCTGGATAATTTTCATCAAAAATAAAAGAATAAGAAACAAAATGGACAATTTGCACCATATGAACTGCAACAAATATATTTCTAGCAATCAAATTCACTGCACCACATACCTGCATTGCTATGACATCGGCATGATCAATGATAAGAACCTGCTCGTGGCAAATACTTTTTCTGTTAACAATATAGGAAACTCTATAGGCACAATTTTTTTTTTAGTGAGAGAATAATTATAATGACATACTCCTGAAAAATGACAAAAAAGACAAATTACCTCTATAGAGGATAGATAATCTACATCTTTTTCCTTGAATGTTTTAGCCTCCGAAATTTTCTGACATGAAAAGTCTGGTGTCACTTGCATTTTTAGCCAAAATAAAAAAGGTAAAATTCTCCATAAAATCTCAAGAGGATAACCAAACATAATATTATACAGGTAGAAAAGGCAACTAACAATAGACCTGCACTACATATACAGTTTAAGATGCCTGGAGGGTGAACATCTTGCCAAAATAATACATAAAACTATGTTTCTTCTCATTGCCCCTCAAACATGCTGGATGACTTGAGCAAAATGATAACATATCAGTAAGGAGAAACATTTTTCATCATGATGGAATCTTCTGTTTCCATATGCTTACATTTTGAAATGAACTAGGATTCATGTCTTCAACCTAAATTACTGAAATATACCAATTAGAATTATAGTTAGGTGATTAAATTCATCATTTCTTAACAGCTTAAAATTTTGAGACAATTAGTAATTTATCAAGGTATCAAAATAAGTGGTCCCAAGTTAAAACCCTGTCTCCACTTTACTTAAAAGTCCCATATGTTCAGCCCATTTATTAAGGGAAGTGTTTGAATTATGTTTAAATAATTAAATTCATCATTTCCTAATAGGTTAAGCATTTAGGATGATCGGTAATTTATCAGTACCCATCACTTAGAAAAAGGGGAGGGATGTGGGTAGGGGAAGAGTGTTGGAAGTAATAATGCCAGCAACTTTTGGCTAGAGATTTCCTTAGAGGCTCTTCTATTCCTTGGACATTAAATAAACAAGGTGCAATTCTGAAGCCATGTATATTCCCAGAGAAAACAAGAATAAAAAGCCTTAAATACTACAGTCTGTCAAGGAAGGATCACAACTCATTATAATACTGCCCAAAAGAGAAGGGGGAAAAGGAGAATGAGTTATCATGTTCTCCTATCTTGATGCACATAAGAGAGTTTTGTGAACATAGTGCTTGAAAATAATTGCTAGCCTTCCACTGAGCTTAAAGTCAAAGAGGATCTTTTAAGCTAGAGAGTAAGTAGACAAACACTTCTACAAACAGCAAGAAAACTGAAGAGTGAAATTTTCATAATTTACCATTTTTTTTTCTTTTTTTCATTTAAAAAAGAGGCAATTGAAATGAGGAGCGAAATTCCAAATTCAAAGAAGAAAATTATATGACACTAAAAGGTATTGCAACTTCATCCCCTTCACAAATAAAAGACACTAGAAGAACTTAATTTAAAATCTGTATTCTTTGCAGGACCAGCCTTGCAGAAATTGAGCCATTAAGCTGAGCCATGAGAACAGGCATAAAGAGTTAATGTTCAAAGGGCCTCACCAAACTAAAGATCTCCCAGAACATGATTCTTGGATAATGACCCAACACTAACTATCATGAAATTCCCAAACACAGCATAATATTCAACTTGGGATTTTCTTGAGTTAGCACCTAATAACAGGATTTTCCTATACAAGTAACAGAGCCTCAACAGAAGCATAGAACATGCTAATGTTTCACCATGCTCTTGCATCACTAGATGTTTAAAGCCAATAAACCAACACAAAGGTTCCAATAAGGTCTTATAAAACAGATCCAAGGAAGCACCATATACCATTTGCACTGAGTTAAGTTCTCTTCTTTCATGATTAAACTATTTGTTGTGTATCAAGACAAAACAGGGATGTAAATTTGTATTTTTAGAAAAGTTCCTGGTGTATTGGACACAATAAATGTTTTGCATGGTGCTAAACAATGAATATAATATATAAAAGCTAAAACAGTCTTCACAATAATAATTAGAAAAATTAGAAAAACAAATCAAAAGAATAAATGCTTACAGCAATCAAACGAACTGGAGAAGCAACAATCACATCTGAGGAATAGAAATCACTGTACAACTTTATGCTCTTCCTACAAAAAATTGGAAAAATAAAAATAAAAAACAGAAAGTAAGAAAATGAGCCAGCAGGCACATCTACACTCACTCCATTTATGCTTAAATATACAATGACAGCAACTAACAATTAAATTTTTTAATCAAGCAATCACAAGAACATAAATCTTTTAAAAGATTGAAAATCTGATGAAATTTGATCAAATGACAATAGCTAAATACCTGGTAGAATAATATGTACTACAACAAAAAATGAGTATTATCTGTTTTTCTTCGTAGCCAATCAAGTGTTTCTTAAATCACAAGAGTAGATACAGGCAACAAAAATCATTGAGCAGCAAAATAAAGTTTTAGACGCTCCTACAGTCCTACCTACAGCATTCTCCATTACAATGATACTGTCAAAACATAGTCACATTCCACGCAAATTCAGCACTTAGAATCCACAACACTAGGTTGATTAATCATCCATCCACCCAATTGGAAAGAACTATAAATAATGGACAACATAATTCTATAGATAAATTCTCAAGTAATAACTGCTGGGGTAGCATTATGGTAGGTCCTAGGTTAAAATATTCTCAAATTGGTAGGTTACACACACAATCCCCATAATCCATGGCATTATTGTGGAAGGAATAAGTACCACTTGAGCTAGAGCTCATTGGCAGGTTCGAGGTTCAAACATTACATATCAAAAAAGCAAAGGGTGAGAAAATAATCAATCAACAGACAGGTTTATCACATATCATGTTACCCCCCCCCCCCCCCC
>NW_027069477.1:949648-1030296 GCF_002906115.3 Quercus suber
CCCCCCCCTCTTTTTTCTGTATAACCTATACCTAAGGAACAATCTAAATGGATTTCAATTGTCATAATTTGGGTTGTGGACAAGAATGCTCAAATCAGCTAATTTATCTTCCCCCCTTCTCAGCCCATCACAAAGACTAATAATCACACATGTTGAAAGCGGCAATTGAAAATAGCTTTCTATCATTCTGACCCTTTCTTTCAACCCATAAATATCTATAGAACAGTTCTCTTTAAAGTAACACCTATCGATCTCTGTTTCAAACTTTGTCCATTTTGGAAAATTCTTACCATCTAAAGTGCAAATTACGTCTTCTCTTGTTCTGCTATGAAATTCCAATTCAATACACTTCTGACATCTTTTTATTAATCTGATGAGTCAAATCAACACACCTTTTCAATGCCTACTTTTAGCTTGTGTGTGTGTCTATAGAAATTATTTTCAGTTTGTTATCAACTAATCGCATTAGATGAGTTCTTAGTTCTGATGTTTTTTGGATTTTATTGGTAGGCCTCTTTACTTTATAATATCTGAAGCATTGGGTGCTTATTAAAAGAAAAACTTATGCAGTAGGCATGTGGGGATGCATTCAACTGGAATGTACATTATAGTAAATGAAGTTTAACAAAATACTGTGTTTGAAACAATTCATAAAATAATTGCATTTGAACTCATGATTGAAAGCTGATTTAGCAAGCTTGATGGCTTGTTGTTGGCTGAATTGTGCCACGTCTGAAATTGTGAGTTGTGTTAGACTTATAGTTAAATTCACAATTTCCTAATAGTTTAAGTTTTTGGGAGAATTGGTAATTTAACATGAAATCAAAGCAGGAGATCTTAAGTTCGATTCTTGTCTTCACTTTACCTCTCATTTAAAATGTTAAAAATTCCATGTGTTGGGCCCTAGTTGTTATGGAGGAGTTTAAGCCCACACGTGAAGGGGAGTGTAAGAATTATGGTTAAATGATTAAATTTACAATTCCTAACGGCTTAAACTTTTGGGAGAATTTGTAATTTAACAAGTTGAAAACGTAATCCAAGTCACGATTTTGGTTTAAAACATTTTAGACCTATACTCAACTTATAGACAGATGAAAAACTTGGGGTTTGGCCTACAGCCACCAATGGCACCACCAAACTGCCTTCATACCTGGCCACAATACCCTCAAATCAGCAGTTCACTCCCAAACCAAATGCAGGACAAACACCCCACCTTAAACCACCAAACTAAACTCTGGGCGAAAATCATCGAGATTGAGAAGTGCCTCACATCATGGGTGAGTAGAGAAAGTGACAGAGGGTGATATAGGGCTTGTTTGGATGGTGAGTGAGTTATATCCCATCACTCATCACTTAAAACTCATCATCCTAAAACTCATTTGTATCACTTGAAAATCTCCAACTTATACCTCAACTTTGTTTGGCCCTTAAACCTAGTTGAGTTTTCATTCTAAAAACTCAAAAATCTCAACTTTAACTCAAAAGTCGTGGAGCCCACGTGACTGTTTATTCAGAATGGTAACAACCACAACCCGTGAAGGACTCTTTCACCAGTCCCTACTCCTCTTTCATTTTTCTCAGAAAGTGTCCTCTTCCTTTTTCATTTCTTTCTCCCCCATTCTTCATAAGAAAGAAGCTAACCCAAACCCAGCTCATAAACATAGAGATTCTTCATGTACACACATCAACAAAAACAATCCAAGAGCGCCAAAAAGCAGAAAATCAACAAAACTTCATAAGCAAACACAAATGAAGGACACACAAATGAAGGAGACAAACATACAAACATAAACCCGCAAATACCCAAATCAAAATTCCATTTTCCAAATCCCCAAACCCACAAACAACCAATAATAGAGGGAGAGATTTTCATCCATAGGTAAAGAAAAAACAAGGAAAAACAGAAAAGAAATAGAGACTGTGGTTGGACCACCTCTGATGGTGGTTGTGATAGATCTAGCCATGGAGGCTTGGCCGGTGTTTGGGACCTTTGGGTTGAAGATGAGAAGAAGAGAAGAGAACCTAGAGAGAAAATTTTCAGTTGTAGTTGCAAATGAGAAGTAGAGAAAACGGGTTAGAGGAAGAAAAGAAGAGGAGTAAGCGTGAAGTGAAGAAGAGAGAAAGAAAAAAAGAAAGAAAAGAAGAGGAGCAGCCATGAAGGAAGAAGAGAGAAGAAAGAAAAAAAGAGAGTGGTCTGATTAGACAAGTCACTGACTGTGGGCCCCACTTGTTGAGTGAAATTACAATATTTCTATCATCATTCTATTTTCATAACTTAGAAACACATTTTTTTTTTTCATTCTCACTCACCCATCACTCATTTTAGTGAGTTATGGGTGATGAGAACTGAAAATGAGAACAAATCCAAACAACCATCCTAGACGTGGGACCACCATTTTTGAGTAATGGGTAATGGAAATTGAGTTATGGGTGAGTGAAAACATGAAATCCAAACAGCCCCATAGTGTCTTTTGAGTGAAACTGAAAGTCTGAAATCATGAGTTGAACCCACGATTTCAGCCCAAAACTGGAATCATGAGATTTTAGATTTGGCATAAAGTAAGAAGACAGTCACCTCAACCTGCCAACTCATGCTTGAAATTGTGGCTTCAAGTCACGATTTTACCAAAGTTTTTAGTTGAACCCTTGGTTCCATTTCCTAAAATAGTGAATTTTATAATTGCCATGCTTTTCAGATAAGTTTTTGAAACAGTATTTTCAATATATATGTGATCTTTGGAGTTGGTATATTATTTGTGTGATCCGATATGGTTTCTCCAACTGCAAAAGGATTTTGACATTTTATATGCTTAAAATCCTTTAATCTTTAATCTTAATGAATTGGATTGGATTGGATTGAACTGATGACGAGTTCTCTTCATACTATAGAAAGTACACTACAACAGCCTGACATGGTGGACCCTGGGGAGCAAAGTGAAGATGTTGAGACTGAAGATGACCACGAGGCCTCTGACATCAAGAGCATGATATTAGAGCCAATGGTCAGACTTCTACTGATGGATCAGAATGCATGAGGTCTATTAACATTAAGTGCCTTTCTGATTTTTCTATTAAGTCGTGGTTTATCATTTGAAATTATTATCATTATTAGAACACTATTATTTATACTTGTATATAAAATTCTAATCATTATCTTGAGTTTTTAGTGTTCTTTATTTGTTCATTGATTTTATTTTTTTGATCTTCTTTTTTTTTTTTTTTTTTGATAGGTAATTTTTTTTTGATCTCCTTAATTTTTTGAGACTATCACCTATTGGCACTTTTTATTAAATTTTATTACATATACATGCATACATACTATATATATATGTGTGTGTAAAATAATTTGAAGTTTTTATGTGATCTTTGTTGTAAATTTTACATTGTCTTTGAGAATAATGTTTTGTTTTATTTCAACTAGATCGCATCCTTATAGCTGTGTCATTTAACTATATATGATTTTGTGGGGGGGGGGAGACACTTCTAGAAAAACAACCAATGGTAAACAAACTTGGCAAACCACCACTCTTTTTCCTTTTCTTTTTGGATAATTAACTAAGTGAACAACCACTGAAGGTAACAAACCCAAAGATAACCTAAAGAAGCTTATTCATGCCCATGTACAAGATTAGAAATTTGATAGTCAACAATTAAATCTGATGTAGCCACCCTCTACCCTTAGGCCAGCCAACCAAACCCCCCTCTACTCTTAAGCCAAAACAACCAGCTAGCCAGCCCCTTATTTTGACATCAGATCTACCATATGTTCTCATTAATTTCAGCTTGGACTTATGTTGTGATAACCTGCCTAGCTTAACTATTAGATAATTATTTCCTACTAGTTAAAGATTATAAATAGGCTTGTTATGTAAGAGTAGAATCAGTTTTGACATCAGTTTTTCGTTCTTGATTTCCTAGATTCTTGTAATTTTTGTTCTTGATTGTTTGCCCCCTTGTACGCTCCCTGTGTACTAGGGTGCTCCCCCTTTTTGATATCAATAAACTTATTACTTATCAAAAAAAGAGTAGAATCAGTTTTTTTTATGTAACTTTATCTTAGTTTCAGATCTGGACATAAACTCTGTTTCTCCAGTTTCTCTGTAATTCCAATTTTGATTCTTAATTCTAAGGCAATTCTATTTCAAGTTCTCTCAGTTAGTTGATCTTGATTTCCATCAAAATCAGCATTTTCAGTACTTAGGAGAACATGGATTGAAACTACAATCACCAAAAAAGGCTTATAGATTATAGACATCTAACAAAAGCCTTTAAGGAAACAGAACTTCAGAAAAAACAAAAACAAAAAACAAAAAAACATATTATATGCTATTGGGACATAGAGGAAAAAAAAAAAGCCTTCAGATAGTTATCTAAATAAACTATAAATCCCATGAAACATTCCTTACCATCTTCCTTATCATCTTCCACCGAGACACTAAAAGATTCAAAGCCATCACCTTCATCTACTTCAGAGTCACTTTTACCTTCCTCTTGTCTTTGTCTATTACACAAAAGAAGCACATGATAACTGTAAATTTTAAATTCCTCAAAAAAATTGTTGTTTAGCCTTATAATTCAACTTAACACAAAGTTTCAAGAAGCCAGAGCAACAAGTATTAGTAGTGCTGATTAATTATCCAATTTAAAATGAGTGTTTCAATAGAAGTAGCTAATCCATGAGGGAATAGCATCACTAGCAATTTTAAAAGCTACACTGCTTGGTTAAAAAATATAAAATGAAAATTCATTACTCTACATTGCTCAAAGATGTACAAAATGCATACAATAAGTATAATGAGATGTTCCCTTTCCAACAGTGAAAAAAATCTAACTTCCTGTTATTCTTTTGGTTCTACTTGTCCAGAGGAAGTACAAGTTTTTTCATCTGAATTTTTATCAGAATTTAATAGTAAAAGAATAAATAAGAAATATTTTTTGATTAGTGACCAACACTTTTTTTTCAAAAACAAAAGGCTACATGTACATATCTAATGAACACAAAGAAGCCAAAAGGATTGCAAAGAAATGATATTATATACAGAAGTGTAGCAACTCTTGAGAAGTGCAACAAAAGGCTACATCTTCTCTCCTTGGAAGAAATTTCCTGGAGACAAAAATCTGAGATGTTATGTATCAAGGAAGGGGATAATAACACCAAGTTTTTCCACAAAATGGCTAACTCTCATAGAAGGTTTAATCATCTTAGGACCTTGGAGGTGGATGGGGTGGTTTTTGAGGAGGTTTCCGAGGTAACTAATCAAGTTGTACAATTTTATAAAAATTTGTACAAGGAGACTGAGGGGTGGAGGGCTTTTTTTTTTTTGATAAGTAATAAGATATATTGATATCAAAAGGGAAAGACCCTAGTACACAGGGAGTGAACAAGGAGCCAAACAGATCAAACACAAAAATTGCAAGAATCTAGGAAAACAAACAGAGAAGGGAAAGATTTGTTTTGCAAAGCAAACAACCAATCCAACAAAGTTCTAAAAAAGAAAAGCTTAAGGTCTGGAATAGATCTCTCAGAATCTTCGAAACAACGACTATTCCTCTCCCTCCAAAGACACCACATTAAGCCATGAGGAATGATGGACCATATATAACCATTTCGATGACGACCAAAGCTGCCTTGCCAACACCCTAACAGCCCCAAAACAGTAAGGGGCATAACCCAAGATACTCCAAATAAACCCAAAACCATAGACCAGAGATCCATAGCAACGGGGCAATGGAGGAACAGATGGTCAACCGATTTAGCATTACTCTTGCACATGTAGCACCAATCCAAAATCCACACCTTCCTTTTTCGCAAATTATCAATCGTCAAGCATTTCCCTAAGGCAGCAGACCAAACAAAGAAAGCTACTCTAGAGGGAATCTTCTGCTTCCAAATACTTCTCCAAGAGAAACCGAAGATAGTAGGACCAGCAAGAATTCTATAGTAGTCTTTCACCAAGAACCCCTTAGCTTTGTTAGGAATCCAACACATCTTGTCCTCACCAAACCCCCTAATAGAAGAACCATAAATGGTTTCCATGAAGCTTGATAAAGCCTCTAGTTCTCGAACATGCACACCCCTAAAGAAACTCACATCCCAAAAAAGGACACCATTGGGGGATTTCATGAGCTCAGCCACACTAGCCTCCTTATTCCTGCAAAATCTGAATAGGCCAGGGTAGCTAACAGCAAGAGGATGCTCTCCACACCAATGGTCAAGCCAAAACTTCACCCTAGACCCATCACCAATATCATACAGAATATGGCGAGAGAAAGAAGGCCAACCCTGACTGATACACTTCCATAACCCAACTCCGAAGGTACCCTTAACAGGTCTGGTGCACCATCCCCCCCAAAGACATCCATACTTCAGCTCTATCACTTACCTCCAAAGGGCATCCTTCTCAGACCCAAATCTCCAAAACCACTTCCCAAGAAGAGCTATATTGAAAAGTCTTATCTTCCTTATGCCTAAACCACCTGAAGAAATAGGAGTGCATACAGTAGCCCATTTAACCAAATGCAATTTAGGTTCATCACCCAAACCGCCCCATAAAAAATTCCGCTGATGGGTGGAGGCCTATCGTGGATGGTTTGGAATTTGATCGTATTGGAAATATGGAGAGGGTTTGGCTTGAAAGGAAGTTTGAGAGAGAGGAGATACTTCAAGTTGTAAGTGATTTGGAGGGGGACAAAGCTCCAGGTCGGAATGGATTTACTATGGCATTCTATCATCATTGTTGGAGGGTAGTGGAGAGAGATGTCTTGACGGTCTTTGAGGAGTGTTTCCAAGATTGTAAGTTCAAAAAATCCCTTAATGCTACCTTCATTGCATTAATTCCTAAAAAGAATGATGCCTCTAATATTACAGATTTTCGTCCTATTAGCTTGGTGGGAAGTGTGTATAAAATCCCGGTTAAGGTCTTAGCAAATCGTTTGAGAGTGGTTTTAGATCGGTTGATTTCTAAGAATCAGAATAGCTTTGTGGGTGGGAGACAAATCCTTGACTCAGTTCTTATTGCGAATGAGTGTGTGGATAGCCGAAAGAAGAGCAGGGTTCCCGGAGTCATTTGTAAGCCCGATATGGAAAAAGCCTATGATCATATGAATTGGGAGGCTTTGCTGTATTTGTTAAATAGGATGGGTTTTGGAGTGAAGTGGTGAAAGTGGATCCGTACTTGCATATCCACAATTCAGTTCTCTGTTTTGATTAATAGGTCTCCAACTGATTTCTTTGGTATTTCAAGGAGTTTAAGACAAGGTGATCCGCTATCTCCTTTGCTGTTTCTGATCATAATGGTGTTTAGTAGGATGTTGAGAAGAGTGGAGGGAGCTTGTTTGATCCGTGGTTTTAATCTTGAGGGTACAAGGGATGGAGGGGAACGTGTTTCACATCTTTTGTTTGCAAACGATACTATCCTATTTTGTGATGCAAATGTAAAGCAAATTCTTCATATTTGGTTGTTGTTACTTAGTTTTTAGGCGGTAACAGGTTTGAAGGTCAATGTGCATAAAAGTGAAATGGTTCCAATAGGGGAGGTTGTTGATGTGCATGCCCTGGCTGAAATTTTGGGCTGCAGAGTTGGAACTTTGCCTATGTTGTATCTTGGCATGCCTTTGGGGGCTTCACATAATTCCCCTTCAATTTGGAATCCAATCTTGGAAAAAATTGAATGGAAATTAGCTGGGTGGAAGAAGTTGTACTTGTCTAAAGGGGGTCGTTTGATGTTACTCAAGAGTACACTATCTAGTCTTCCGAAGTACTTTCTTTCGTTATTCACAATTCCTACTCATGTGGCTAAAAAAATTGAAAAGTTGCAAAGGGATTTTCTTTAGGGTGATAGCAAGATTCATTTGGTAGGATGGGATAAAGTTTGTGCGCCTATAGCCAATGGTAGCTTGGGGATAAGGAAACTTACCACCTTTAATAAGGCCTTATTAGGAAAATGGTTGTGGCGGTTTGGAAAAAAAGAGGATCGGTTATGGAGGAGGGTGGTAGCTTCAAAATATAGGGAAGAGTGGGGGGGATGGACCTCAAAGCTGGGGAGGGGAGCTCATTGGTGTGGTTTGTGGAGAGGTATTCGCATGGGATGGGAGGATTTCAGCAAAAATTGTCAGTTTGTTGTTGGGTTGGGGAATAGAGTGATGTTTTGGCAAGATAGGTGGTATGGGGATCAACCCTTTCTACTGGCTTTTCCAAGGTTGTATGGTATTGCCATTGATAAGAAGGTTTCTGTTGAAGCTTCTTTGCTAAGGCAGGGGGCAGAGGAGAGAAGAATTTGGAATGTTCGTTTTATTAGAGATTTTAATGATTGGGAGATGTATGAAGGGCTGCATTTTCTTCGTATATTGGTAACCAATACTCCTCCTATGGATGTTGGAGACCGAATGAGATGGAAATTGAAGTCTAATGGGGTTTTTGACATTTGGTCAATTTATAACAAATTAAGGGATTCTCCCTCAACTGTCTTTCCTTGGAAAGCTATTTGGGGAGCATTGGCCCCTAGGTGAGTTTCTTTTTTTGTTTGGTGTGTAGCTTGGAATAAGATCCTAACGGGAGATAACTTGAGATTAAGGAGATTGGTTTTTGTGGATTGGTGCATTATGTGTCGTCATTGTGGAGAGAGTTGACCACTTACTTCTTCATTGTGAGATGGCTTATCAGTTATGGAGCTTTGTCTTTATAACTTTTGGCTTGTCTTGGGTTATACCTAAATCGATTCCAGACTTGCTCTTTGGCTGATGGAATTGGCTGGGAAACATTCGTCTCAAATTTGGAACTTAATCCCGTTGTGCAACCTATGGTGTATTTGGAAGGAACAGAATCGGAGGACTTTTGAGGATTTGGATAGCTCCAGTGATTAGATGCTTGCTTCTTTTAGTGGAACTCTTTTTGATTGGTCTCAGGCGTGGGAACTCACGTCTAGTGATTCCCTCCCTTCTTTTCTTTGCTCCGTTTCTCTTTTGTAGTTTTTCTGTTGTTTGGTTTTCTTTTATGTTCTTCTCTTGTATTTTCTAGGTTTGCTCTATGTTCTTTATGCATTGAGTAGCCTTTCGTATATATATCATTCTTACTTATCAAAAAAAAAAAGTGTAGCAACTCTTGAAATTCAGATAGGGAATTACAATAGGTAAAACCCAAGAACAAGACCAATTAAACAAGGATATACTAAACAAAGTTATAAACTGAATCACCAAACTTTTTGTATCCTCAAAAGCACGATTATTTTGTTCCCTCCACAATGCCCACATCAAACATAAGGAACCAAGTTCGATATATTCAACCCAATTCCTCCAACAAAGAAAGGTCAATGACCTTTCTAGTTGCACTCAGTTAATCCCGAAATACCTAAAAAAAGAACTCCACAAATCCCAAGCAACAATACAATGTAATAGTAAATGATCCACCACCTCCCCATTACACATACACACCATCCTACTAATGTGTAACCTCTATTGATAGGATTTTCACATGTGAGATTTTCACCTTAAGTTTTCATGATCCTACCCGCTAGAACTATATAACAAGTTATCCAGGGGAACTCCTAGTGGGGATGGAACCCAAGATGTCTGGATCTACAGCTCATCCCAGGCCTCCAACCACTAGGCTGCACCCTAACGAGTAACCCCAACTCTTTCATGGGAAAAATACTAAACAAGTAACCCACAAGGCATTGTTGTAAGAGCAAACATTAAACTTACCACCCCCTTTAAACCTCCAACTCAGTCTATCAAAAACCTCTCTCCTAGGGGTATTAGAGTAAAGAAGATAAATAAAAGCATTCACCAAGTCCAACTCCTAATCATTAAAATCTCTTTGAAAACTAAAATTCTACCTTTGCATCTCCCCATCAATCTGACTAATCATCACAGAACAAACAGAGGCATCTATAGTTGTGGAACATGTAAACAAGTCAAGAAACAACACCTTCAAAGAATGATCCCCATACCAGGTGTCACACCAAAACCATTTCTTGATCACCATCTCCTACATCTAAGCGCACATAGTGTAAAAACCTATCCTAGCCCACTCTAATGCTTTTCCACAGACTATAAACATTAGTCCCTCAAACAAGTTTTAAAGTTCACCCACCCAATTCCTCCCTATACTTTGAACCTATTACATCTCCATAAAAGTGTTATCTTTCAACCCAAAACGCCAAAGTCATTCCCTAAAAAAAGCCTGATTAAAGGTCCATGTCTTCCTTACACCCAACCCACCAGTAAAAATAGACAGGCAAATTATATTTCTCACTCACCAAATGGTATTTGAACTCCTCTCCCAAACAATCTCACAAACATTTTCTCAGTGATCTATCCAATTTGTTTGCCACACAAGTAGGGATGGTAAACAACGAGAGAGAGTATGTAGGAAAGCTCAAAATTTTACTCTTCAGCAATGTTATCCTTTCCCCCTTAGACCAGTATAATTTCTTTCGTCTAAATAAACTGCAAACCATTTTTTCCTAGAATTGGATTCTAAACCATTTTCACTTTGAAGAATCCCATCAAGGACATTCCAAAATAAGTCATCGACAGATTCCCAATCTTAAAACATAAGATACTAGCAAGTTCCACCATATTGCCAACCTCCCTACACCGTCTCACTCTTACTCAAGTTCACCTTTAATTCTATAACAGCTTCAAAACACGTCAGTGCCATTTTGATATAAAGCATTTGTTAGGCATTTGAATCACAAAATAAAATAGCTTCACAAGCAAATAAAAGGTGAGCGACACAAAGCCCTATTTCAGCTGTAGTTCCCACCCTAAAGCCACTAATGTAGCTGCCCTGCTCTGTTCTCTTAAACATCCTGTTCAAGACCCCCATAACCAAAATAAAGAGTAACGGGATAAAGGGTCACCACGTTTAAGAACCCTCGAAATACTAAAGAAGCCAAAAAGGGATCTGTTCACTAAGTGTCCGCTTGGCATGGCTTAACTTTGTCAGCTTATTTTATTATTGAGATTATTTTTGGTACTATTCATGAGTTTCACTGTACTATTTCAGCTAACTTTTACCTTTATCTGTAGTATTTTCAGTAAAAAGTTTTTAGTTTCGGCAAAATAAGCGAACCCCAAATAATCCCTAAAACTGAGAATCAAATTGCAAAAATGCACTACAAATCCAGCATCTCTATTTCTCACTAAATCCTATCTCCTTTCCATCAAATAAAGTAGAGTCACCCAATTAACAGAATCATATGCTTTCTTAATATCCAATTTGCAAATCACACCCAGGATATCAAGTCCAAAATTTTCCTACAATCCATCAATGCATTTTGTAACTCAGAAGTTAGTTTGTCAAGTACTATTTTCATTCCATTTGCCAACACCTTTGCCTATTACAATTTATAAACACTCCCAACCTAAACAAATAGGCTGAAAATTCCCAATATTGATAGGAATGTTTTTCTTGGGAATTAGTGCAATAAAAGAAGCATTGAGGGATTTTTCCTTTTTTTTAATAGGTAATAAAACTTTTATGCAACAAGCTGAACATCATGTTCATGATGGTGAACATTCTAATCAAGAAAAAAAATACAAGAAGCTCAAAAACTTAAGTTAACAGAGTGTAAGAATTCAGAAATTGAAATACAATTCGTAAAACCCAAACACGCGCCCACTGAAACAAAGTACCAAAGAGAAGAACCTTTAAGAGGTCTAAGGGTCTCTCCTTGTCTTCAAAGATGCTTGTATTATGTTCCTTTCAAACCAACCACATCAAAAATGCTGGGACCATATTCCATGCGGTTGACAAGCGCTTTCCAAACCAATTTCTCCAAGCAAAGAGGAGAGAGCTAAAAGAAGCATTGAGTGATTTTTTAAATTGACAATGCTCATGAAACTCCTCAAAAAATGCCATAACATCCACTTCAACAACCCGCCAACACTGTTGAAAGAAAACCATGGTGAAACCATACAACCCTAGGGTTTTATCTCCTCCTTAACTCCTCCAATACTAGAATAATCATTTCCTTTCAAACTTCCTCTCAAGTAAATTTCTTTTAGTCTATTTGATTTTAGCAAAATGTAACACGTCAACTGAAGGTCTAGCTGTCTATTTCTTGGTACAAAGACTTATAGAAGTGGACCACATGCTCTCTTATGTAAAACTCCTCAAAAACCATGCCAAACCCCCCATATCGTAACAACACCTATGTGAATTTGCCTACCGCAACACTCCTCCTTTTCCCAGGCTTGGGACTGGCTATAAATAAATATGTGACACTAAGCATAGACACAAGTGTGGGGACAATGGATGGGGAAAAAAAAAAAAAAAAAGGATAGCTGAAAGTGTAATTATTTGCCAGTTAGTTGGATTCTCAAAACATGAATGTTATTTTTGTAAACAAGTTTCACAAGACTAAGAGAATTGTCATATCAAACAATGAGAGATCTTTGCATCTTAATGACACTTGCACGAGTATCTTACATCCAATCAGAGCAAACAACTCATCATCACACCACGCTAAAAAGAATGTGACACCATTAAATCACAAGATAAAATCACATGAAATCAAATATCAGGCTTAAAAACCGTAAGCATATAGCATTCTTACACTAGCTTTTACAATTAAAAAAACTATTGATCTCCCTTGTTTCTCAACTACATTTAAAAAAAAAAACAAACAAACAAACCCAGTACACGAAAAACCATTACCTCTTCTTATATGCAGTGTCAACTAATTTGCTACATGACCGCAACGACATCAATAATTTATCATACATCGATGCTTCTCTATGAATCACTTCTTCTTCAGAAGCCGCACCACTAGATTGCTCCTCCGTCGGCACCCCTGTAATAAAAAGTTTGATCCAAAAACATTCATTCTAGTACCAAAACATATATTACCTAATCCAATTTTTAAAATTTCCTCAATAATTCACAATAACTTCAATAGACAGTTTTATTAAACATTCTCATAATCCATAATTTATTATCAAAAATCAAAAAATTGATTGAATTAATAAAACGTACACAATGTATTAATTAAAAAAAAATGATTAACATGCCTGAGGGACTTGGCGAGGGGCTACGAGTACGAGTACGAGCAAGCTTTTGCTCGACACGGCGATTCTTAATTACATGTTTACTTTCTGAGCTGGAGGGCGCTTTGGATCGCTTCAATCCTAGTTAAACCAGTAAAATAAAACTTATCAGAGAAAAAAAAAATTAAACAAGCATACAGAGAGAATAGTTGAGCGTGTATTACAAAAAATGAAAACTAGAATCAAAATAATTTGGATTATTAGGGCAAATAAAGAGAGGCTGTAAAGCTAAAAAAGAAAGAGTCGGAGAGAGTAGCTAACCATGATTTTTGCCGAATTGCTTCCCCATTGAAAACCCAAAACAAACCTAAGAGAGAGAGAGGCGCGATGCTGCTTGGACTGCTACTGATGTGATAACTGAGAATTAAAAGGTAAAACCCTACTTTTCAAGGTTTTAGCGGGAGAACTTTCTTTTATATATATATATATATAATTTTTTTTTTTTCTTTTTTTTGGGGAAGGATTTTTATACTATTTTTTAGGAGAACCGAAAAAGTGGTTTTTTTTTTTTTTTCCGTGAAGATGTTTATATATATATATAATTTTTTTTTTTTCTTTTTTTTGGGGAAGGATTTTTATACTATTTTTTAGGAGAACCGAAAAAGTGGTTTTTTTTTTTTTTTCCGTGAAGATGTAGGAAGAAGCTAATAAGCTAAAATGCAAAATTTTACTTTAATATTTTATTTGAATTTATTTCCGTTCTTTAATTTTGTTTTCATTTATTTTGGCTCGGTAAAGTTTTAATTTTATTCAATTAAAATTTTTCACCAATTTTTTGATAATGTTGTGGTTAATTGAACAAATTTTTAGTTTTTTGAATTTTTAAATTAAAAAAATCAAATTGATAATTACAAATATTTCCTTTTCTTTTAAGAAAAAATTTAGCAAAAATTAATGAAAAACCTTAATTAAATAATCTTGAACTTAAAGAACTGAAATTTATAGAATGAATTTTACATTTTAACCAAGTTAATACGGTTATTCATATTTATTTTTGAACAAAACTCATATAAATGCATGAAAATTATTAATCTAAGTCACGATTTTAAATTTTAAAATGTGACTTAGAGGCACAATTTCAATTCATTTACATACTTGAATATGTACATATTAATGTGTAGACAATGTCTGATATTTTAACTACGAAATAATTTTTTATTAATTTTTATTGAACTTCTGTAAAACTCCTACTTAATAATGCATGTTGTATATTTTTATTTATATAAAAAAAGCTTTATTAATACTTTTTTATAAAAAAAAAAATTAATTTTCAATGTGGAACAAATTCTATAAATTAAAATTCGATCATATTTACTAGCCTTGAGCATGAAACTCTTCTATTTTTTGGATAGAGGTTAATAATTTGCATAAATTATAATTTGAGATTAATATATTTTCCAATCACAAAAAAAAAAAAAAAACCTAAGGGTGTGATAAGTGTTAAGCATTTATGGGTGAAATAATTTTTTTATTACACTCCTAGGTTTTTTTATAATTGAAAAATATATTAATCCCAAATTACAATTATAAGGACTAGATTTAAGTTCCTTAGCCCAAAGGTTGATGGACTCTGGCCCAATAAGCTTAAACAATGAATTTATAAACAGTGGGTTAGAAAATTGGGTTTTAATGAATCAAACAAACACTAGAGTAGATTCAGATGACAAAGGAAGAAGAATAAACGAGTTTATACTAAATAAAATCGTCCTCGGCACAGTCCGAAGAGATCAGTTCTTATATATTTCTTTCAGGTTTGATTACAAAATCAGTTCTTGATGTTACAGTATTTTTCTCTTAGTTTCTCAATCCCTTCTCCCATTGCTCCTTTCTTCTTTTATACTCTTATCCTCTTTCATCTCTACCCTCCAAGTGCTGGCCAGATGATTGGTATTAATACTTATCCCATCAGTCCCTTCCCAAAGTCTTCATGTAGTAGTTGTAAGGTTGAAAACCACTGTTCAGGTATCACCTCCACATTAATGCAACCAAAAAGTTAGCTGTAGAGCATTTAATGTGATGATAGCGGCTTTCTCTTTTGATATTTTAGTATTCCCCTCTGTCCTGCGTTTCTGCAATAATTATCCATACCAATAGAAGTTCCTGGAACGCTCCCCTGAATGGCAGACCACCCACTTAGACCTCAGCTTTGGTTAGCCGAGGTGACATTTGTCCTCGGCCTACCCTCTTGTGCCATTATGGCCAAAATCGACATCTTCATCTACCAACATGGACTCCTTTGATAATGCTTATTATTCCTCGGATGATCTCTAGTCCTCGGCTTGGGCTTTAAACCCATTATATACATAAATAATGGGCTCCTGGACCCAATATCTCTACAATAGCCTCTCGAGATTCTTCTTTCTAGCTCATCAGGAAGAAATGAGGATTCGATGTCACTATAGTTGCCCCCTATGCTCTTTGCATCCCACCTCTACCTATGAAGACGCCTTTTTAACTGCCCAAGGCATGCTCCTGATGGTTTAGCATTCAAGATGCTCCTTCATTAAATTTTTACGGCTCCATGTCCCCCACATTCTACGACGTGATGCAAATCCAACGGCTGATGTTTTTGTTGGGTACCGAGCGGGAATTTTCCCGCTTCTAACTCTCTCTTTGATATAAATACTTCTCAAATCAATCCCTTATCTCACTTTAGCATTCATTCCATTTCAACGCACATACACTAAATTTGCAAACCTCCCCAACTCACTCATGCCTTTACAAGTACCAAAAGCCCGTCCGAGGATACTTTTCTTCTTTTTGTAAGTCTTTATAAATCTTTTCACTTTATCTTTTCAAATAATTTTCTTTTCTTGGTGTATTTTCCTCCTCGGCTCCTCTTCTTTCTTATTATCTTTTCAATACCTCCAACTCCCTCCTAAGAATAGGTAGATTCAAAAGCTTGGTAGATTCTAAGGAGGGTTTAAAGAGTTTCAGAGCTCAATATAGGAACCCTCCCAAAGTAGGCATTAGATATTGTAAAGAAGGGCAGTGGTTTGAAGAAAGGCGGGAGGGAGAGGTAGTAATCCCAATGATCGCCTTCGTAGAAGGGGGGATGAGAATCCTTATGGGCACACTCACTAAGGATTATCTTAGGGCCTATAGGTTAGCGCCCACCCAATGTGCCCCCAATATGTTTAGAATATTAGGCTGTGTAGATGCCCTAAACGAGAGAATGGGCTTAAACCTTACCCACCACGATAGAAACTGGATTTACAACCTTCACCACCTAACCGGATAGGGGTACTACCTAAAATCTAGGTACCCTAAGGTTAGGCTCATTCAATGCCTTCCTAACTCTAATAAAAGCCTGAAAAAAGACTTTTTGATCCTATCAAGGGAGTGGTACGATGGCCTCCCTTGTTCGACGAGAGAGAGGAAACCAAGGGAGGCTCTAGGTTTAGATTCACAATTTCAAAGTTATCACCCTTTTCTTTTTTTTACTTTTGTTTATACCTAAAATCTCCTTTGATTTGCATGTTGCTAATGATGTCTTTCTGTCTTTCTTGATGGTTTTGCAGATCCACACGCTGCTGTGCCTGACTTCAACCTCATAAAAGAGCTTGGACAAGATCCTGAAGGCCAAGGTCTTTGTCCACCCAAACGACCAACTTAAGGTAGCTCACTTGATATTGGGCTACACTCCAATATCCAAAAGTTTCTAAGTGCTTAAATGCGCTATTAAAGCGAAAGATCCTCAGTTGCACCATATTAGCGTTACCACTCCAGGCTTCCTCGTCACCGGACCAATACCAGAAGGCACTCTTGCCACCACACCTATCCCAGAGGGAATACCAAGGGTAGCCTCACCCTCACAACACGTTGTCAAGGAGGCCACTTCAATATAGCCAATTGTCAAGGAAAAGGAAGAGGAAGAAGATAAAGGAGTGGTGGAGTTGACTAACTTTGAAGACGAGTTTGCTGTCTTCAACCAGCCATTATCTCCTGAGCCTCAGGTTGGCAATCTTAGCCACCCTTCCCTGGTTCAAGCAGACAACCACCAAGAAGACATCACTGTTCCTAAAAAAATGGGAATCCAATGTAAGCAAAGATCAACCCTCCAAGAGCTACTTGAGTCCCAACCTGGCGAAAAAACACCTAGGAAGGTAGCCCAGACTCGGCTTCCCACTCCTCCACCAGCTCAATCTACCCGAGCCGACCCTGTCGACCAAAAAAGGAAGAGGGAAGAGAAGAGGAAGGAAGTGGTGGAAGTTGGGAAGAACCAACCTCCCCAAGAGACCGAGCTCCAAAGGGGGGCTAAGCAGCCCAGGGGGATGTAGACGAGGTCAGCCAGTGAGGGAGAAAAAAGGGTTGACCAACAAGCTGTAGCCTCCGTTTGGGCCCCCCGCATAGAGCTGGATGAAGCTCCCCTTCTTAATGATGCCTCTATCCGAGACTTCCAACGAGGCACAACTAGGTACATTGTAGACGTAGTGGAACAATTCTTGCTAATGCCCAAGGATATGGCTGACCTCAGGTCTCTGAGGCAGCACAAAGTCTTCCTCGGACTGAATAGGGACTTGGCCATGGTAAGTAAAAAAAATTTAAGTTAAGTTTTTTTTTTTTTTTTTTTAACTGTACTCCTCTTCTTTTCTAGGTCATCTAAGCCACTTTTAGGGCCGAAGAGATGGTGAACTACTCCCATCGAAAAATGAAAGAGGAAGAAGGGAGGAGGATAGCAGCCGTGGATGCCTTCCACGTAGCTAAAAAAAGCGTCCAAGATCTCAAGGCCAAGTTGACCGTGGAGGAGGCAGAGAAAGAGTGAAAGAGCGATGCAGCGGCCCCAGAGAGCACTGAAAAACAAGCAGAAGGCCAAAGGGTGCTGTTCCGCAATGCTAAGGACCAATTGGTCGCCTCCAAGGAGCAAATCGTTGCTTTGACGAAAAAATTAAAAGAGGTCCTAGAGGCCAAGGATCAAGCTGAGAAGGCCAAGGAGGAGGCAGAAAAAGCTTGAGAGAAGACAGAGCAAAATGGATATGATATCGGAGTGGCCGAGACCGAGGAAGCCCTTAGGGTTGAGGTCTCAGGGGTATGTAGGACTTACTATGCCCAGACACGGAATAAAGCCCTCAACCAAGCTAGGGTTGAGTCTACTTCAGTACTTAGGAAGGCAGAAAGTGTCTACTACCCTCCAGCCATTCGTGCCTTCTCCTCAAGCAGCTCCAAGGCAGACACCCCTCCCGAGGTAGCAAATCCTGAAAAGAGTAGCCCCAGCAAGGTCCCCCCTTCCTAGCAGCCCTCCAAAAATAGCCAAGCAGCCTAAGGTGAATGGAAAAGTGACCAAGGAGACAAAGGAAGTAGCCTCTGACGCTACTAAGCCCCCGGCTGCTCCTAGGATCCTGCCAAAGACAAAGAGGCACCTAGGATAGAGCTTGTGCTTGCGCTTGAAACTCTTCCAATTCCTATCAAAGGCGACCCTAAAGGCACAGGCCAAGGATCCTTGGAGGCTAATGTCCCACTGTCCCTGGCCCCACCTTATGGAAAAATTGTAATAAAAAAAAGTAGGTTTAAAATAGCTCTCTTTTTCTTTTTCTCTTTTTTTTTTTTTTAATTTTTTTTATTTTTTATCTAGCAACTTATGTTTTGGTTTTCATAATTTGTAACCAAGTTGCACTTTTGTATTCAATCTGCCTTGCTACAAGGCTTATATTAATGAAAGATATGAATATTTTTCTTATTTCTGTGATTCTTACACAAGTGCTAATATGAAAATTAGATACAACTCCATTTATGTATACAAATGACAAGATACCTATTCATGCCAGACTTCATCTAAATTTCTTCCCATTACTAAGTTAAAACACCTAGATGCAATAATCAGACCTAAATCAGATCATGGATATACTTTCAAATGCTTTAAGTGATGCTTACAGGCACGCAATTGATCATCTCACTTCAATGGAGATCCACATCTTTTAGCAGGGCTGGTCCTATCAGACGCTTAAATAACCAATAGGAAGTGTTAACATACTCAAATAGGATCCAGATATAATGCAGTCTATATTTGACACTTTTGTGAATGACTTGAAACTTCAATTTACCCAAGGTATGTGCGAAAAGCCAGGCATGACCAAGATTTTGTTTGATACTTAGGAAAATAATAAGAAGAATTAATTTACCCAAAGCATATGGTCTGAGGAACCAGACATAGCTAAGGTTCTATTTAATACTTGGAAAAACGATTAAAAGATATCAATTTACCCAAAGTATGTGGTTCGAGGAGCCAAGCATGACCAATGTTCTATTTGATTCTTAGATAGATGTTAGGGAGTATTAATTTTTTCAAAGTATGTGGCCTGAGGAACCAAGCATAGCTAAAGTTCTGTTTAATACTTAGATAGATATTAAGGAGTATTAATTTTCCCAAAACATGTAGTCTGAGGAACCAAGTATAGCTAAGGTTTTGTTTAATACTTAAATAGATGTCAGAACGCATAACACGCAATATTAAAAACCCAAATAGGGTGAAGAGAGCGTTCATTAATAATAATACCTTCTCGGGTTATTTACATTCCAAAGGCGTGGCACAGCCTTTTCCTCTAGATCTTCCAGATAATATGCACCTATTTTGACCACCGATGTAATACGATATGACCCTTCCTAATTGGGTCCCAATTTTTCCCATGATGGGTCCTTTGCAATTCCTAAAACCTTTCTTAAGACCAAGTCTCCAATTGTCAGTGGCCTGAGCTTTACGTTGACATCATATCCCTGCTTGAGCTTGTGTTGGTAGTAGGCCAATTGGACCATGGCACTTTTTCTTCGTTCTTCAATTAAGTTCAAGCTCTTCTTTAATAGCCCATCGTTGCTGCTCAGAGTGAAAGAACTTGTTCTCAGTGTGGGGAATCCAGTTTCTAGAAGAATAACAATCTCGACCCCGTAAGTCACTAAAAAGGGTGTCTCCCTAATGGACCTACAAGGTGTAGTTCGATATGTTTAAAGGATGTGTGGCAACTCTTCCACCCATTTTCCCTCTGCGTCGTCCAATCTCTTTTTAAACTCACTCACTATGACCATATTGATAACTTCAGCCTATCCATTCCCCTGTGGATATGCCGGGGTGGAATATCTATTTGTTATGCCCAGGTCACAACAATACCTCCTGAAGGCCTTGCTATCAAACTGCAACCCGTTGTCCGAGATGAGAATTTAAGGGACTCCAAACCAAGTGACAATATTCTTCCAAATGAATTTTTTGGCATCCACATCAAAACTCAAATGGGACTTGGCTGAAGTGTTTGGTTGGAAGGGAGAGAGAAAAATTGTGGGACTTGGCTGTTTTCTCTCCAGCCCACCAAAACTCAATCTCCCCAAAAAAAATGAGAGCAAAAATGGGTTGCAAATTTTTGGACTAAAATGCCCACAGCCCACTGCTAACATGATGGTTTTTTATTATTATTTTTTTAATCTTTGCCATTGTTTATTTTAATTTTTCAAAAATACTTTCCACCCTTGCAACGTTGACAACCCTTATTTCATTAATTTTTTTGGTAAATTGCAAATTACACCCCTAAAGTTTGGGTGTGATTTGATTTTACACCCTGAAATATCAAAATTTGGATTTTACCTCCTGAAATTTGAGTTGTTTGGATTTTACACCCTGACGTTTCAAAATTTGGATTTTATCCCCTAAAGTTTTTGAATGTTTGGATTTTACACCCCAAAATTATGAAACTTTAGAATGTAAAATCCAAACACCTCCAAATTTTAGGGTGCAAAATCCAAACACCTCTAAAATATTGGAGCTAAAATCTAAATTCTGAAATATCAAAGTGTAAAATCCAAACATCCTCAAACATCAGGGGGTAAAATCCAAGTTTTGAAATTTCAGAGTGTAAAATCCAATTACACCCAAACTTTAGGGGTGTAATTTGCAATTTATCCTTTTTTTTGTTAGGTGCTATTCCTCTCTCTCTCTCTCTCTCTCTCTCGGGCTTTTGATGTTTTAGGGGTTAATGCGTTATTGGTTTCCTTTTTTTTTTTTCCTTAGTTTTTTTTTTTTTTGGTTTTATAGAAAATAATTTTGTATTCTTGAATTTCTTGTGCTTTTTTTTTTTTTTAAATGAGGTGTCCAATCATATATATATATATATATATATATATATATAAAATAAAAATATTAAAAAAAGTGTAATTTTTTTTTTATACAAACTACATTTTCTATCTCCCAATTTTCTTCTCAACCAAATAAAAAAGTTTTTTATCTCTCCACTTTTCCACTCCTCCAACTAAATACAAATGAAGGAAACTAAAATATTTTCTATTCTTTCACTTTTCTATCTGTTTTCTATTTTCTATCCTCTCACTTTTTCATCTCCCCAATCAATCGAACCCTTAATCCCAGCAAGAGTAGAGTGTTTTTGTTTGCTATGCCTTACATGTAATGAAGCAAAAGCTTGAATTCTTGCAATTTAAAGAGGAGTATCAGCCTGTTAGACATTTGAGACTTAATCTTATTTCTAGAAAATTAACACGCAGGGACTGCCATTCATTAATAAAGTTCAAGGTAGAATCAACTTATGGGCTTCAAGGAAGCTCACATTTTCAGGGAGATTGCGCAACTCCTACAATCATTACTGTATACTAACTATTCAAAGATACTGGTCCAACAATTACATCCTGCCAAAGAAAGTGTTGAAGCTTCTTGAACAAAGCTTCAACCATTTTATGTGGCAAAGGCAAAGAGTCTAGCAAAGGTGGAATCAAAGTTGCATAGGCTATAGTTTGTCCTCCTAGAAGTGAGGGTGGTTTGGGGTTGCAAAGCATTGAGAATTGGAATAGGGTTGCTATTTTGAAGCTTATCTAGAGCCTCTTTACTAATGCAAGCTCATTATCGGTAGCTTAGTTTCATTTGAAGTTTAGAAAAGCAGATGCCTTTGGATATTAAGGGTACCTAAGGAGTGCACTTGGGGGTGGAGAGCCATCCCTATTATTCAGGAAGGAAAGCTAGGAAGTTCATTAAATTTGAGATGAATAAGAGGATCTTTTTTGTGGCATCCTACAAGGTTGCTGTTTCAAAAATATGGTTTTAGAACCATACATGTTGCTGCTAGTATTTTTGAGGCTACGCTAGAAACTGTGTTGATGGCTGGGAAGCACGAACGCGGCAAAATGGCCACCGCACCCGCGTCTGATGCGACAACGCGCGAGGGACACAACTGCCTGCGCGTCGAACCACGTCTATTTTTTTTTTTTTTTTTTCATTTCCAGATTGGCGTCGACTCGCGCCGATTCGGGCCGAATCGGATCGTATCGGCCGAATATTGGTGTGTTTCAGCCGGAAAAAGGAAATCGGCCGGTAAGGGAAAAAAAACCTTAAACCGAAAATACCGGTGGACTGGACTGGATATTAATACACCACTGTCGCCGGTGGATTGAAATCATATCTTTGCTTCTTCATGTTCTTCTTTGCATCGTCTTCTTGAGTCTATACTTCTGTTCTATTTTTTTTTTTGGGGAAGAGTTTTGTAACTTTTGTTTCTCTTTTTGATCAGTATAACACTTAAAAGGCTCTTCTTTGTTTTTTGTGCCTCTCTAACCAAACGTGAGAGCCACATCTTCCCTTTTGTTTTTTAATGGGAAGCTACACGTGAGAGCCACCTACTTTTTTTTTTTATTTTTTTTACTTATTATTATCTATTTATTTTATTATTATTATTATTATTATTTCTATACTACTATTGTTATTATTATTATTATTATTATATGAGTTTTCTATTATTATTATTATTATATAAAAAAGTACGCTTAGCAATATATTAAAAATATAAATAAAAATATTTTTAATAATTTTTTAATCGCTGAGTTCCGCCGCACCCGCATGTACCTTTTTCAAAAATTGTCGAGTCCCACACCAGCACCCGAGTTTCGAAACGCACCCGTTCTTCATAAGTTGATGGGTAAAAGTGGGAATTGGAAGCCAGCTAAGTCAGAAGACAGATTTGATTGGCATTCAAAGGCAATCGTTTCTAGTTGAAATCAGGATGAAGATAAGGCTTTCTGGCTTGCCAGTGGCCACAAATATGGGAATTACGAAATACTCCTGAGTGGCAACAAATGAAGTCCTTAGAGAGAAGGCCGAGGAGGTAGCTCGGTGGAGACTTCTTTGGTTCCAGCCAGGGGCGGAGCCAAGGGGGGGCGAGAGGGGGCAGTTTCCCCCCCTGAGCTCGCCAAAAAAATCATGTATAATATACTCTTATTATAGTTGAAAGTAGTTTGCATCATCCACTGACAGAAAGCTTCTTAAAAGCAAAAAAACTAGTATTCTCCTCATGGTATGTCATGGACTCTAGAATCAAGATTGAATAGCAGGTGCTAGTCCTACAAATTTTAAAAAAATTAAAAAACTCTCCCATGCCTTTATACACGTTAGTAGAAGTACACTACTAAAAAGCAAGCAATGCTAACAAACAAAATATTTCGACCAATTCCACAACTTTTGAGATGTTATTTATTTTCATTTTGGTTTATCATTAACATTATTTTATTGTCTACATTTACAAATTGTCAGCTCAAAGATTGTGAAAAGAAAAAAAAAATGGTGACTCTAGACTAATTGTTAAAGAAAACCTTAGAGCATCTACTAATCTTTCTCATCAAAATTTCAAATTTTGAATTTTTGTTATAATCCAAAATTTTAACTACTTAGAAGAATTAAATAAGAAAATTGAATTTTACTTAGTTTTTTAAAAGCATTTCTTACAATGAGACATGTATACAACTTTGTAGACATATTGCTATATTCTTAACACTTTTTTATTGATTTATTTTTTCAATTTCTTTGAAGAAATCATCAAATATATGATTAAACTGTACGCATTTAAGTTAATTTTTCAATTTGATTATCATTAATTAACTATTTACATTAAGGGCATTTGAGTAAATTAAACTAAGTATAAAAAATAAATTAAAGTTTACATTTGTATTAGATTGTGTGTGACAAATGACAATTACATTAGCATATAATTTTACTAATACAATTACATTTGTTATTAATATTGAATTGCTATTTTTAGAATAATTTTACTTTCAGCCTTTTCTCTTTTAATCTTGCCCCCCCTAAATTGAAATCCTGGCTCCGCTCCAACATACTATCTCAAAGCATTCTATAGAGTACTGGCCTAATGGTGCTACACAGCGGAATGGGATTGCCATCATGTGTTCTGTAGAGGCTGCATTGAGAGTAGAAATCACCTATTCGTCAAGTGTTCATTTACGAAAAGAATCTAGTCTATCATTATGAGTTTCTGCCTTGTCTCTGATGCTAAATCCTATTGGGATAACTTGGTTGATTTGGGCATCTCTCATCTTAAGGGTAAAAGCTTTAGAGCTACAGTTTTTAACTTGGCATGGTGGTCCACAGCGTACCACATTTGGCTTCAAAGGAATGCTATAATTCATGGAAGAGTTGTTTGGTCTGAAAAGTAAATCATCAAAAGCATTAGGAGGAATATTAAAGGCTCAGCTGTGTTTCAAATTGAGATTCCAAAAGTGTGCACTTAATGACATCAATCATATGCTATAATTGGGGAATTAAGCCCTCTATGGTGCTTGTTAATTCTTAGCTAGGTTGAGGTGTTAGGGATCTAATGTTTTGGTTATAAATTTGTTCTTCTCATCAGCGGTTTTTGCTTTAAGTTGTGTTGGTCTTCCCCTATTTTGGTACAGGGGTAAGAGGTTTGTCCTTGTTCAGGTTGGTATTTGTGTTTTAGAGGTCTCCTTGTTGCGGTTCTTGATGAAATTTACTGATTTCCCAAAAAAAAAAAAATAAGAAGAAGAAATCCTGCAAATTGTACTATCAACATGTTTGTAATAAACTCAGAATAATATGTTGAGGCTTTGTATATGCAGTTTGCTCTACCTTGATGCTTCAAACATTGCAAATTGTATGGTCAACGTGTAGTTGTAGTACACTCAGAATAATAATATGTTGAGGACGTGAATATGCATTATTTTATGCTCTATCAAGCACTTGTTATATGTATAAGTTTTAATTATTCATGTTTTCTTGTGAACTCATTGTCTACCCCACAAAACAAAATGTGTTTTGGAGATTTAGAGCCTGTTTGGTTGTGTTATTTAAACAACATAATACGAATTTTCACAACACTTTTTCATATACACGTTTTTCTGCAACAATTATACAAGTTTATTTTTATGGTCCAATAAAAATGAATATGCATACGCGCACCACACAAAAACGTGTTTTGGAGGAGGCTAGTGGGATTTTTTTAGAAAATAACTATCAAACCCAAACAATATGATTAGTTAGACAACGTTTTAAACATATTTGGTTTATAATAATTTTAGTTTAGAGGGGATGATTTGTGGTTAGTAAAATCGAGTATACTGAATTCGAATTTTCTTGTTAGCAGCTGAGGTGGCCAGAAATCGAGTTTATTGGAGTGGTCTTGTAAGGCCAAAACACGAGTTTAGTGGACTCATTTTATAGGCCAACAAACCGAGATAATTGGATTCGTTTTCCAAGCCCAGAAAACGAATATGGACTCGGTTTGGTTGAAAGGAAATTGATTACAGTGTAGTCGTTTTCCTTTAAACCACGTCTCAGTCATCAAAAAAGCCACTGAGACCCAAAAAAAAGGGATTTTTAAAAAAATAATTACAAAACCCAAACAATATTATTAGTTAGCCAACGTTTCAAACATATTGCACTTCTAACAATTCGACTTCAAAGGAGTCGATTTTACTGTTCATATGACCTATTTTTTGCGATTTTTTTTACACAGAAACCGACTTCGTTGGAGTCGTTTTCTATACAAAGAAATCGACTTCAGTGAAGTCGACTTCTTTGTATAGGAAACGACTTCAATGAAGTCAATTTCTTTGATATGCCCAGCCCACAAACTTACACAATTTTTTCGTGTTCTTCCTTTCCTCCCCAAAATGCGCCTGGGTTTCTCCACTTCCAAGCCCCAAAAACCCATGAAAAAATCAAATCCAAAACAAATCAAACCTTCCACTGCTCCCGTGCTCATCGGGGTTTGGTGAATCGGCGCAGGTTCTTCGTTTGCTCGTCGATGTTGCTGGGTTCGTCGGGGTTTGGTGAATCGGCGCCTGGGTTCCTTCGTTTGCTCGTCGGTGTTGCTGGGTTCGTCGGTCTGAATCGGCGCCTGGGTTCGTCGGCAAGAAACCCAGGCGCTTGGGTTCATTCGTTCTTCGTTCTTCATTCGCCTGGGTTCGTTCGGTGTTGCTGGGTTTTTCTTCGTTCTTCTTCGTTCGCCTGGGTTCTTCGATCTTCGTTCGTGACCGACGGGGACTTTGGTCAGACTTCGTTCTGGTTGTAAATATATACTAAGAAATCGACTCCTCTGAAGACGATTTTTATGTACAGAAATCGACTCCAGAGGAGACGATTTCTGTACATAGAAATCGTCTCCAGAGGAGTCGATTTCTGTACATAGAGATCGTCTCCTCTGGAGACGATTTATATCACGGAACAAGCACAGAAAAATCGACTTCAATTCACTCGAATTGTTAAAAATAAAATTAGTTTGAAAGTTTGCCTAACTAATGATATTGTTTGGGATTGATGGTTATTTTCTTACAAAATCCAAAAAAAAGATTTCAAACCCACAAACGTTCACAGTACAGTCTCTCACTCTCACTCGCAGTCCCTCTCACTCAGTCTCCTCTCACTCTCATTCCCTCACTCTGAGACCCAAAAAAAATTTCAAACACACAAATTCACAGTACAGTCAGTCTCTCTCTCTCACTCTCACTCGCAGTCCCTCTCTCTCATTCCCTCACTCTGACACTGCCCTCTGTCTCACTCTCTCACTCTCATTCCCTCTCACAGTCTCACTCACCGAGCTCCGTCGCCGTCGCTGTGACTCTCAATCCCTCTCGCTAAGTCGCCGTCGCCCCCTCTCACTCCGTCGCCGTCGCCGTCGCCGTCGCCCCTCCGCTCCGTGCTCCGTCTCCGCTCGCTCAGTCTTTCTCCCTCAGTGGTTTGGCTCCGACTACCTCACAAAAGTAAGGATTTTTTCTGGGTTTATTGGTAATGGTTGATTGGCATGCATTGATTGTGGCCTTTAATAAAATGTGCTTGAGCTTTTTTTTTTTACACTTATACAATGTTCTACATGTTTTACAAATTTTTGTGGTTCAAATTTTTTGTTTTCTAAAATCTAAACTAAAATGTGTTTGCCGGAGTATTCAAAACCCACTCAATAGCATTAGAGCATTTGTAATTTCAGTATTTTAGTCTATATATATATATATATATTTTATGAACAAACTATTTCTATTTTTTGTTACAATTTGCTTCTCAAACAAAAAAAAAAAAAAAAAAGTAAAAACTTTTTTTTTGGTAAACCATTTATGCAACAACTTTTTAAAAATACCGTATTATATTATTTATTTTAAAATATATTTCATTAAAATATTAATTTTTTATTCTCAAAATATAAAAAAATAAAATGTAAAATGTAAAAAAAGAATAAAAAATTAAATGTAAAATGAATAATGACACAGTAAATTTGCATAGCTATTGTAAATATGAATGAATTTTATATAATTGCACATAATATGAAAGGTAAGTTTTTTTTAGAAAAAAATAAGAGCTAAGTTAGTTGAGAAAAATGTGGAGCTTTTTCTATTTTACAAAGATTAACATGAATGCTTCTATTGCTTATATAATAGAAGAAGTATCATCGCAACCAAACTTAAAATTCACTTAAGTTAGATTATGTAACATTGTGTAAAAATAAATAATTGCTATTATAATTGTGTAAATTTATAGGGATACTATTTTTAATTTTTTTTAAAGTTCATGCTGATAATTGTGTACATTTTAATTCTTCCATTGCCTTTAAAATTGTGAGTCATTTGTTTTTCCGTTGTCTAATTCCAAGTACAATTTGGTTTACTTTACTGTGTGGTTAAAATGGATTTTTCGCTACCCCAATCAGTGAGGGTTAGGTGCACTGGCTATATTTGTTTTCTTTGAAAATAATGTTATTTTCAAATTTTAGGATGTGAACAAAAAAAAAACCAAACCATAGGGATTCTTTGGATGGGTGTCTTACTTTCTTCACAAATGAAGAAATTATATATATGATGGGTGTCTTAATTTTGAACCGTCGTGTAATTTTAGGAATTTACATAAAGAAACTTGTGTTGTGTGAAAAATTGAGCAATGTTATTGATACATCATTTTTTATAACAAATTTCACACATGTTGAGTTCGCATATGATTATTGAATCTCATAAGAGTTCATCATTAAATACTATTTTACTATCCACTATTAACAACTTGCCACCTTAGACAGTTATATTTTTGTTTTGCTTATATTTTAAACAAAATAAACCAATAGAAATAAATTAAATTATACTAAATTACCACTTAAAAATAGGATTTGACACTATATATCCCAAAGAATTAGGATTATCCCAATTCAACTCAGCAGCATATTGAGTTTTTTATATGTATCTTTATTCCCTGTGGTTGATTGTCATACTTATCGTTTGCGCAAGAAATTAGGCTGTACATTGTGATCCTTGCCAATTTATGTTCAACATGTGCTTATATTACTCTTGTGTGGCGTTTGGTACGGGGGAATCCACATTACTCCTAGCATCCAGATTCCTAGGAATGTGATTTCTAGGAATCATATTCCTAAGAATGTAGCTATTCTTATGTTTGGTTTATTCCCAGGAATCTTAAACGAATTATTTATTTTTCCCATTCTATCCTTATATTTGAATGTGAACCACCAAGTCATTTAAAAAAAGAGGTTAAAATTGTCAATTTATAAAAAATGCAATTTTCTTTAAACTTGGGAATCTGGATTCCCACCTGTTTCAAAGGGAATCCACATTCCCACTGAGAGGGGTTTAAGGGGGGAATCCAGATTCCCCTGGCATTTGATTCCCTAGCATGATTTGCAACCAAACATGGGAATCTTTAAACATTTCTAGGAATCCTAAAATATTACCCTGTACCAAACGCCACATTGACTCCTTAAACTTTGTGCAGTATGGCTACTATTCCTGCTCAGATTCGTGATGAGTTCGGACCTAGTCCCATTAAGCATTCAGTGTTAAGGTTTCTAACAACTCATCGATTGTGCGCTGTTTGGGAAGGCAAGGTAAAATTAAAACCGACCACGTGTGCATATTCTCTTCTTATCCTTTTATATTATATTTTATCATAATTGTCCTTGAAAATTTTGGTTTTATATGTTTGCAATCGATGTTTAGGAAGTTATAAATTTTTTATTTTTTTTTTGATAAGTTGAAGTTGTAAATTTTATTGCATTGTGCTTATAATAGATTAACTCTTTTAATATAATTTTTGTATGTATGGGACAAGAGACTCGAGCATAAAACATTTTTTCAAATTTACTTCTGAGATTATTATATTAACCACCAATTAAAAAATTGAAACAAAAGCTCTCAATCTAGCTGGCAACAATAAAACCAGCATTGAAAACCTTCCAAGTTCTAAGTTCTAACATTGACCAGTGATAATTAAGCATTCAAAACTCCATTAAGGCTGGCTATATGTGGTCAATTATTTTATTTTTGTTTAATTTTTTTTTTTTTAGAGGAGAAAAAAAATTATCATAAAATTGTTTGTATGATATAAAATTGTAAGATAATAATTTCAAATGGGTCTTTTTATAGTTAAATATTACATGAATAATATTTGATTATTAATTATCAATTTAGTAAATGTTTGATAGCTCTGCACTGTGCGCTAGCATTCTATCAAATGTATCAAGTGCATTGCATCCTTTTATTTTGCTCCTGTTGTTGTTGTTTTTTTTTTTTCTTTTTTGGGGATGATATTTTAATTTCCCTTCATAACAGCTTTATTTTTGTTTTTAGGGATCAATAGCTACAATCACATATGCAAAGGTTATGGCATATTACATCTCATCACCATGGTTCTATCATGTGCAGGATCCGGGGGCACTGAAATGCCGTGGTCGTAATGATGAGCTCCGAAAACGACGCCCCATAGTGGTGGATGATCGCGTCATCGACATTGTCAAGAGAGTAGGATTAATTGGGTTGTATAAGACCCCATGTAGAGAGATTGATAATAATTTGATAACGGCCTTGGTTGAGCGATGGCGGCCTGAAACCCACACCTTCCATCTGCCATGTGGCGAGACAACAATCACATTGCAAGATGTGGAAGTTATTTTTGGGATTCCAATCGATGGTGAGGCAATTGTTGGAATAACTAACTTGACATGGGAAGATGAATGTCAGAGTATGCTTGGAATTCCTCCTAATGGAAATGTGCTTAAAGGACAAAGGATTCTAATTAAGAAGCTACTGGAAAAAATTGACCACGGGTTGCCTAATGATGCAGCAGAGGTGGTTGTGCATCAATATGCACAGTGTTATATTCTAGCACTGCTGGCAGACACAATTTTCGCCGACAAGTCTGGCGATAGGGTGCATATGATGTGGTTGCAGATGTTGAGGGACCTTCGCAATCCACGTTAGTATAGTTGGGAGAGCGCTTGCCTCGCATGGTTGTATAAAGAGTTATGCAGGGCAACCGACAGTGGTGCTAGTTAGATTGGTGAGGCCTTGCTACTGGTTCAGTATTGGGCATGGTTCATACTCCCTTTTTTTTGCCCAAGGAAGGAGGACCTCCCACCAGATGATGCATATGGCCCACCATTTGCACCTTCTCCACTGTCCATTAAGTAAGTCTCTTCCTTGATCGATTATGAAAATTGGAAATAGATCCATAATTTTAAACGACATGACACATTGTTAGACATAGAAAATAAAATTTTAACCCTGATATTCCTCAAATCTTGAAAATTAATAGGATTTTTATTTATTTTTATATATCGTTTTACAACCACTGAGGTCATATGTTATTATTGATGTATAATACAAGTGTTATTAATTTTTAGCTCCACCACTAATCATATGTTTAGATAATCATTGTTTGGTATAAACTTAGTGGTATGTAATGTTCAATTTACGATTGCCCATCATTTATTGTTGTTGATTACTTCAAATTCTCAATTCCAAGTATTGACTCTCTTTCTTAATTGTAGGACTGTGCGGGTCATGACCATGAAAAATAGCCTCCAAGAAATCTGTTTGGTTCGGTACCGTCAACTATTAGATTGTATGCGTCCGAACCAGGTACCCAAATTGTGTTCCTTCTATTGTTTATGACTATTGTATTTACTGCTTGTAAAATAGCTCATAGTCGAAAATAATGGAACATTGCATAATGTGCTGCTCTTTTATTTGGCTATTTCAGGTGGTGTGGAACCATATCAAGATGACTTAGCCCACTTGCCTCCGTTCTGTGTCGCAGGAAGGGACGTATAGACAGCGAAGGTGCCGCTTGTATGCTTCTGGCTAGTAGAAAAACATACACCGGATCGTGTTCTTCGTCAGTTTGGGATGGTACAAGAAATCCCCCCATATGTTGATACTGACGACGCCCTTCATGACATAGACCTGAGGGGGAAGATAGAGGTGAATTGGGGGGACAAACATTATGGGCATATCCAAGTACGGAATAGTCGAGCACGATCTCTATGTCATGGAGCACGACTACAGGGTGATATGTCGCTTGCTCATCCATACTTCGGTTGGTATAATAGGGTGACTTGGAGGTTCGTCGACCACACTTTCGCTTCACTTCTTATTATGGTAATCGCTTTGACCTTTCTTTTCATTTTTTGTTACGTATCACATTTTTTTTGTTAGATGTACTAATTGTATTTTTGTACTTGCAGCTTGCCAGTCACAAGCAGATGTTGACGCAGTATACAGTAGGCAGTCCCATGTACAAGCATATCTCAACTTTACTTAAATATGTGGAACGCCTTCATCGTATAACTGCCAAACTTCCCTTGGAAGAGACCGATGGGGCAAATCCAGATGCGGCAGAAGATACTAGACAACCAAGCACAAGTCATAGCCATGGTCACCGTGGTGCACCCCATCAGGTTGTCAGTAGGCCGGATCTCCCTCCACCCCCACATGCATCTCCTGCGCCAGAATTCCCTCCACCTCCACATGCATCTCTTGGCCCAGAGTTTCCTCCATCTCCACATGCATCGCCTTCCCCAGAGATCCCTCCACATACTGCTCAGCAGTTCCTGATCTAGAAATCCCTCTACCCACTACTCATGCATCTTCTCACCCCGAGATCCCTTCACACACCTCACCTACATTTTTTGACCCCGCTCATTTTTCATTTACTCCGCCATCCTTTGATCTCGGCTATGGCTTTAGTCAGACCCCTCCTGTCATGCACACTCAATTCCCCTTGGACAGCATTGGTCATATAGACCATGTACCACCCCATAGTCACTCCATGTCATTCATGCCCACTCCTAGACTGCGTATAGATCCCATGACTACGGGCGTCACTCACATTTTATCTGCTACACAATCCTCCTTTGCAATTGTAAGATCTCCAGTTGTTGGGAGTCAAGCAAAACAGCCAGATGTGCATGTTGATAATTAGCAGATAGTTGTTGGGTTACAGTCACCCCCACAAGGTCGACCTAAATGTACAACAAAAGCACCTCCTTATGGGACAGGTGGTCACAAAGCAGGACACAACGCTGGCCCCACGGTATGACAACTCATTTAATGTAATGAATTTAGAGTAATTGCTGTTATGGTTCGTAGTAGAATTCATGTAATCCATTGTTTCGTTGTAACTCCATCTTTGCAGCAACACAAAGAGCCTTACCAAGGAGATGCAGTACCCCCTCCCCCACATACCAGGCACTATACGAGACAACATAAGCGTATGCATTAGGATCAGCACCCCATCTGAATGTGTATGTGAATTTTATTATTAATTTATTACGTGGAAATAATTTTCCTAATCCTAGATTTAAATTTCTATTCACAAGTTTCCTTTGCTAGTGTTATGTTAATGCAAATTCTTTATGTTATCTTCTAGGTACTAGTAATGACACCCTAGATATTTTTGGATGTCTTAAGAAAGGCATTGTTGAGTCCATAAGCAGTATGCTTAATGATAATTGATGAATGTCATTGTGCTATTGGTAACCATCCATATACAAAATTAATGAAGGTGAATCTCTATTACTTTACATAACAATATTGAAGTTGCTCATCGTCTTGTTTTGGAGTTAACCATCAATGAAGTTGCTATGTACAGTATAAACAATGGGAAGGCTTTTTCTATTATCGATAAGTTTGCTGAGCGCGGACTTCGATCATTGGCTGTTGCTAGACAGGTTTTTACTAACAATCTTGATGATTTAATGACTAATACTATTTTGTATCTCCTCATTAATAATATTTATAATAAAAAAAATCTTATTATTTCTTCTCTGATTTTCTGTTTTTCACTTTTATTTTTTGGCAGGTAGTTCCAGAGAAAACTAAGGAAAGTCCTGGCAGTCCATGGCAGTTTGTTGGTTTGTTGCCCCTCTTTGATCCTCCAAGACATGACAGTGCAGAAACCATCCGCCAGGCTCTCAATCTTGGTGTTAATGTCAAGATGATTACTGGTAATAACAAATTTTTTCTTCCAATGCAATACACATTCTTTCTTTCTTCAGTAATGCTTACTTGTACTATTGTACTATTACTTCAATTTGCAGGTGATCAACTTGCCATAGCAAAGGAAACTGGCCGTAGACTTGGAATGGGAACAAACATGTACCCATCTGCTTCTTTACTAGGTCAACACAAGGATGAAAGCATTGCTGGCCTTCCTGTTGAAGAGTTAATTGAAAAGGCAGATGGATTTGCTGGAGTATTTCCAGGTTGGTGCTTTTATTATTTTGGCTGGCTACAAACAAGAAATTTGAATTTCAGTATATAGTTTTCTGGATAAAGTATTTCTTCTGGCACTAATTGCTCTTTTCCACTGTATAGAGTACAAATATGAAATTGTGAAGAAGTTGCAAGAGAGCAAGCACATTTGTGGAATGACTGGAGATGGTGTCAATGATGCCCCTGCTTTGAAGAAGGCAGATATTGGAATAGCCGTTGCTGATGCTACTGATGCTGCAAGAGGTGCTTCTAACATTGTTCTAACAGAACCTGGGTTGAGTGTTATTATCAATGCAGTGCTAACTAGCAGAGCTATATTCCAAAGAATGAAGAACTACACAGTTAGTTGCTCTCTTTTCTTCTTTACCATGTTCTAAGTTTTCATTTGAGTGAAGATTTTAACTTCCTCTAATATTACTTTTGCAGATTTATGCAGTCTCCATCACCATTCGTATAGTGGTACGTAGATGCTATTGCTTTCAAACTATTTAAGTAGTTATTAAAGAATGGGAGATGATTAAATGGTTTTTCTGTTTATTTGTAATTGCAGTTTGGTTTCATATTGCTCTGATATGGAAATTTGACTTCTCCCCATTCATGGTTCTGATCATTGCCATTCTAAATGATGGTGAGTTCTTAAAGAGTACTTTTCTTCCAATAAACTTGCATTAGCAAGGCAAGTACCAAGTGAAGAGGTAATTTAGAAGCATTCTCTGCATTCCTATTGCAAAAATGTGTATTTAATTTTTTTGAGATTTTAAGGATCATCATATAGCTGAAACAACAATCTTTTACTCCTCTGCTACACTGACAAAATTGAGAGAGAGAGAGAGAGAGAGAGAGAGAGAGTTTATTAGAAGAACTTGTTTGATCTAGCCATCTGCTGGCAGTTAGGATGAGATTTAGTTTAATGAAGTACTTATTTAAATTTCTGCTATGATATTTTTTATTATTTTATATGCTATAGTTCACTTGTCTTATAATTTGTTCTTTGTGAAGATATAAAGTTGGGCACCTTGAAGAACACGCATTTATTATTATTAATTTTTTCATCTCAAAAAAATTGTATGTAATGCAGCAGTTGACTTTATAGCACGCTCCTGCACCTTTTCCTCATAAAGTTGGCACTACTTGAATTAGTAATGGTTTTATGAGTTTATCTTGTTGCTGCTTTGTACTTGAAAATTTGTTCCTATATATTAACACTATGTTTTGTTAAATTTTCTCTTTAGCAAAATTGTGGCCTGGATAATGGTTCAATTGTTTATGGCTTTGCTTTTGTTGATTGTGCTGCTTTAAGAATTTGGGTTGGTTCCATCAATGATGATGTGTCCTCTGCTGCTCTGGGGGCTTTACTAATGCAAGTATGGTTAACGTACTGTTTCCTTTGTTTAATCTTTTTTCAAGAAAAGTCTATAAAATTTGAATATTAAAATTTAGTGCTTTTATTTGGATTTGATTTTAGGTGTCACCCAAAGAAATTATATATGAGAGTAGAATCATAGGATTTCTCTTCAAGCATTTCTTTAGCATTGAAGTCTCTTTGCACTTTACTTTTAATAATGGTAGATGTGTCTGAGCATTTTTTAAATGCTATATTGTTCCTTTTAACTTCTACTGTAAAAACCTTGTGAGGATGAATACTTTTAAAATGGACTTACTTTCTCTCTGGTTTACTTTGTGCTGCAAAAATATAATTATGCAAAGTAAATGTATGTGTCATGTAATCATTTGTTCATAGTTGCTTGTCACTGGTGAGCTGCTAGATATTTGGTCCTTTTTCTTTATTAAAGCTTACAAGTTACATGTTTTCTTATGCAATGCAACTAAACCTTCAGTGCGTGGAAGAAAGAAGTGGACTAATAAGTAATCTAATTAGACTGTCAAAACAGGTCAGGTTTTTTCCTCTTTTTTTATTCTCACTTGAATTATTGGTGATTAAATGGTTCTGAATTTTTGTGGATCATTGTAGCGGGTTGATATTGAGAAACCAAGACACCGAACTGTTGTCACCTCAGATGTTCAACAACAAATCATGACAATGAATAGGAAAGCTAGGGAGGAATGGGAAAAAAAACATGCTGAAGCAGAGAAGCTGCGGAGACTGAATGATGTGAGTTGGTTGGGCCTTGATACTGGAATATACAATAGGTGGTGCTGCTGTTGCTCGCGGAATATCTCCAAATCTGGTGCAGTAAATTTCTTTGTCTTTAAAATGTTTAATTTTGACATTGGAATGTCTTCGTTGAGCTTAAATCAATTGTGAATGTTTCTACTAAGCTAAAATTGGTTCATCTTGCTTGTTTTTTTAAGATTCTCCAACACAACTTCTTGATTTAGATTTATTTGCTCTAAGTCATGTTGTTATTTTCCACCAACTTCGTTATAGATACAAATAGATATGCAGGAAGTTCTTCTTAGATACTAGGAAATGGCAATATTTACATGAAACTGCTTGAATCATGGTGAAACAAAATGTGGAAAGTGATGCCATTTTTATCTTCATCTTTTTTTTTAATGTATTATTCATCATTGAAGGGAAGAAAATGTAGATTATTGGGCTTGAAAATAGTGATTTTTTTTTTTTTTTTTTTTTATATTGATTCCCATCCATGTGACTAAATAAATAATGTAAGTAAGATGGATACTCAATGTACATCCTGGTAATTATTATGGATAAAAAACATTTTCTAATGTAATCTTTTAGGAAACCCAGAAACTGCCCATGATATCAAAGTAGGACATCCTGTCTTCAAATCCTAAACCCTCCCTATGACTAAAAAATACAATGTCTTTGGTCTATATATTCTTTTATGGTCCCTTTGTAGTATTGGTACCCACTTAGATCAGAATTGTATATTTCTCAAGCATTTTACTCTAACCATTTTCTTAACATTTATGAATGAATTATGAAGATTAAAACACCTAAAATTACATGGTTATTACTATTGTGATACCATTCCCTCAGAAAACAAAGAAGTACCATAGATTTTTCATATATATAATAGCCAAAACTAAACCTGTGATTGCTTGAGTTTCTTCCACGTATCATGCTCCTTTGAAAGGGAATTAGAATGCTTTTCACGTAGCATTCTACCCTAGTAGGGTTTAATATCACGTTCGAATAACATCGTTTATTATTATTGATGGTTAATCCAAAAAGATCAACCTAACCAAAAAGATCAACCAAAGGAAGGAGGATAGTCACGGGATGCCACTCATTGTCATCAATGGCTGAAATCATTTTATGCAACCAAGCCACAAGCTTAATTAATAGGAGGAATACCTCTAATTCCAAAGCATGAACTGCTTGCAAACAATTTTGAATCAAAACACTCCATTGGCATCAATTATGCTCTAGCTTTTTGTCATTAACAATTAATATCTCTGACTATTATTTTACAATTCTGAATCAAAACACTCCATCTGCATCAATTATGCTCTAACTATTAGTCGTTAACAATGAATATCTCCAAATGTTATTTTACAATTTTGGTACCTAAGTCATGCCATCATTGAAGCAACAGAGCCTAAGAAACCATCAAACATTCAAACTACCCTTTTGCTATGCATCAAAGCATTCTTCCAATCATATTCCTCTCTTTTCATATATATATTTTTTATAATCTTAGTTAAATTGCATCAATCATCCCCCATTTATATTTTTTAAAATTAAATATTAACAAAGTAATTCTAATATGATTGTTATATACACAAATTATTAATTAATGACAATAAAATTAACAGAGGTTAAAAATTTGTACGAAAAACAAATTCTCTCCATAAATTTGTTCAATTCCTCATTTCAAATTAGATTTTTTTTTAAATCTTTTCATGACATAGGAGACTTTACTCATATTAATTGCACGAAGCAGAGCATTCTGTACACAATCCTCACGGTTAATCAAACTCCTATGGGCAACTAACCCCACCTGCCACACCTAGTTATCAGGTAATCTAGGAACTTTTAATCTATGACCATATAGATTTGCTATAGTGCACCCCCGCGCCCCGGGGGGGGGGGGGGGGGGTTGTGAATCTTGATTTCTTAAAACTATATCTAAACAATTACAAAATTGATATGAATAAAACCTGTGTATTCATTTATTTTTTGATAAGTAATAAAATAGTTCAGATAAAAATAATCTATGTATTGCATGGAATACAAGCAAGTGCAGGAGAAGTGTTAAGCCTAATAGCTTACACTTCTAGAACGAATGGCATTATCATCTTGTGAGAAACTAAACTGTTTTCTCTGGATTCTATATCAAGCGAAAGCTTCAAGAAATTCAATTGTGTAATCACAAACTCCCATGAAAATAATGTTCTAAGATAATCTGCAGCTAAACCCACCTGGGAAGGGCCAAATTTGAAGCTGCGTATGTAAGGAGAAAAGCCCCAACACATGTAAACATTATGGTCCAACCAGCAATTTTCTGCCTGTTTTCCTCATTTAATATGTCTGGCAATCAACACAAAAGAAAAAGAAAAAGAAAACCATTAAAGCAAGTTCTAGATGACAGAAAGTAAGGCATAACATTGTGTGGATTCTAGTCCAGATATGCATCTAGTAGCCTCTAGTTCATTTAATTTGGACCAAGTCCATGGAGGACATACATTACAGACTCCATAAAATGGTTTCTTCTTCTTCTTCTTCTTCTTCTTCTTCTTCTTCTCTTTTTTTAGAGGCAAGAATAATTTTATTGAAAAGAGACTACTTCATGAAAACAGGTGTATAAGCTCTCATTAAGCCAACAAAACTTAGCGTTCTAACTGTTTAGAATCAAAATCGATGCAGGAATATTCATACTTGGATATTTTTTAAATGTATTTGCTGGACTAGTGTGTCTTAGGTTGGCTCCATCATACAAATGCTAGAGATTGATATAGTGGACAGGGTGTAACTTACAGAAAGGATGCCCAGCATGCATAAGACAGAAAAGTGAGTGCAGGTGAGTAACTTACAGTTACCTAGAAATAGATGTTTTGCAGTAAGAGGATAATCACCTGATGCATCCTCTTTGACAAGTAAAGGTTTATCATCATCCATAGAAGTGCCAAACCTAACTTTAGATTGTTCTCCATTACTGCCCTGGCCATTCCTACCATATTCTAATGATACTGAATCAATTGACCCCTGAAGAGATGAAGGCAATGGCAACTCGTCTGGTGGGACATATCTGAGTATCAATACAGATATTGCTACCATGGTAAATGCAAGAAGTGTACCCACACTAACCTGCATATAAAAGGCAGAAACCAACAACTCAGTATACAATAACGAATCACTCTTATCATGCTTTAGGCAGCTTTTTTAAATTTCCATTCTTCAACTAATCTCAGAGGCTATTCAGGAGCCCAACAAATCCATTCAGCAGAGTAATCTACATTATGCCTTGTTAACATTGACATACGTTATAGGATTTTTTTCCCCAACAAAACAAAGGCTTTCTGGAATGGAAACATATTGGTATAGATGAAAACAAGGGCCTCTCCAATTGGATTTCTGTCCACTCCCAAGTATTAAAACAACAAATTTCCTAAACAGCCATTAATAAATGTAATCAGGGAAGAAGCAACATACATGGTTAAGAGAGCTATTGTCTCCACCTCACAACTGTTACAATATTTTTAGTTCCCCACCCGCCCCAACCCCCTCCCCAAAACAAAAAAAAAAAAAAACCCACATATTTTTGCATCATCACAATTGCTTTTACCCTTACAATCTTGAAATCCTGGCTGCAACATTGGATTTGAACAATATTAAGGATCAGAATTACCATGCCCCATTTTCCACCCTGATGCAGAGGCCCTGTCTAGTAACCCATAACTATGAAGCACATAAGTTAATTACACTACCATCACTACTTTGAAAGGTGATCACAGAAGTTAACTCACCATCCCTACCAGGTGTGAAACATCCATAATGAATGCTAAGATTGCAGCACCAATCCCAGTCACTATTGTGCCCTTCATAGGAACTTGAGTCTTTATATTAACCTCTGAGAAAAATGGCGGCAGCAATCCATCTCTAGCCATAGCCATCAGAATCCGTGGCTGAGAAACACAGAAAGATGGAAGAAATTTATATCTCATCAGGCAGGAGGAGAGGAGATAAAAAAAAAATTTTAAAAAAAAAAAAAAACCTCATTTGTGATCAAAGCAATGAAACATTTGGGAAGATAAACAAGCAGAAAGGAACTCAGCCCATACTAGGTGGGGTCTTAAGAGAAATATACAAGTAACCCTGTTGGAAGTTCATAACCAGCCCATCCAGTTGTGAATCCCAAGTAACCACCTGCTATTATGACAAAACTCATAGCACATACATTTGCTGTAGTGACAATGACTTGTGCCTGTGTGCTCTGCAAAATTTTAAGCATTCATGATGAAGAAAATAATTTCTTAAAATAGGAAGAAAGCCATTTGAAAAAAAGGAAATACGGAAATTTATAAAAAAAAAAAAAAAAAAAAAAACAAAAAATGATACACATATATACCTCCTTGATTCCAACACATAATAGTCCAGTAACAATAAATACTAGAATTGCTGCACATGGGTCAACGACGATATCAAGCCCAGGAATATGTTGACGGGCTATAATAGCAGGCAAACTATTCCCGCCTCCAAAAAGCAAAGCCTAGAAAAAGAAAGGAAACAACAAAATAGATATTGTAATAATAAAGCAGACCATTCTTCTATAATCTTTAACTAGAATTCAAAAAAGAAACAAAGGTACATCCTCCAATTATAGCCATAATAGTTGTAAAAAAAAAAAAGAGAAATTCTGAAATTTAAAAGAGAAACAAAAGAGAGAAAAGAAATGAAGGAAAAGAAAAGCCAAAGCTTCATTCTATCTATGTGTTGTAACGGTAGTGTACTTGATTGACACCTTATTCCTTGTGAGATATTGACTTTGATTAGACCAGACCATTAAAACCAAAGGAGAATTTGCCAACCATCCTTCTACCATGCATTTAAAAGGAGAATCAAAGCAACATTATACACATTGAATCTTGCACAGGCTTATTTATTTCATAATTGTTTCATGTCTAGCAGATGGCAAATGGAAAATGGATGAGAGTTTGGATTTTCAAGACTTCAAAAATCTCAAGGACAAAGCTAATGATGCTAGAATCACTTTACCAAATTTTTTTTNTAAAAAAAGTATCCAGCCCCCCCCCCCCCCCCTTCTCCCCCAGGATATTCTCTTGTTCTATCTATATTTAACATATGTGGTTTGTGTTAATTATCCGTGTGATGTAATACAGAGACATGAATACACATTGGAATCCATGTCACTATTTGTTTTCCAAAACAAGTGTTTTTAGAAATTTAATTCTTGATTTGGTCTAATAATTGGCTTATTAAGCATACATGGGGGACCTATATGTTACGCTTTATAAAGTTAAATCAGAAATTAGCACCAAATGTAAATTTTAATTTAATTTTTTATTATTTCAAACTCATAAAAGTTGGCTATATGGTGGAAAATAACTTGATATATTGACTATTTTTTCTCTATTACGTATGAGATGATCAATTGATCTCTTTTCAGGTTTCGTTTGCCCGTTTGTGCCACTGCTACCTATTGCTTGCATTCTCATCAACGTCTACTTACTGATTAATCTTGAGTGAGTAGCCAACTTGTTTGCTGTTCATAATTGATTTAGACCATCATGTTCTTTTTTTGGTTTGCTCTATCATGGAATGATTTTGACTTTGTCTGGAGAAAGGCGAATTCATCCTGAAAATCGTTTGTTCTTTTTATATTGGTTGCATTAAAACAAGTGAAAACAGTGTACCATCTGTGTTGACAGGAGTTCCTATTATGTAATCATAGATCTCATCCTCTTGCCTTCTTTTGTGAACAAATAAAGCATTAGATTAAGTTTGTTTTATGATGAAAATGTTGGTTTACAAATGCTGTCTTGCACTTGGATCAACCAAAATAGATATTAAGTAAATAAATAAGGACAAATTATCAGTATAATGAGGGTGAGAATAAGTAACAGGAAGGCTTTTGCGCATGTAGTGGGTAACCTAAGTGAGAGAGCCAGTATATTCATGTTGTTTCTTTTGAAAGGAGTTTACAGAAATTTTATTTTATTTTCTTTCACAAATGTTAGCTGCCAAATCTGTAATCTTCTAATTCCTATTCTTATGTTTATTATGATGTGTGTTGTGTTTTGTCAGAGCTGCCACCTGGGCCCGTGTTTCTATGTGGCTGATAATAGGAATACTGGTTTATGTATTTTATGGCCGAAGGCACAGCTCCTTGTGTCATGCAGTTTACGTGCCTGTAGCTCATGCTGATGAAATCTACAACAGTTCTGTGAGCAGTGTGGCCTAACTTTAACTGTGGAATGTTGTTTCAGCCCTGTATATGAACGGTCCTCAGTGCCTTCTTTTATAGAAGAATCTGTTTGTTGTATGCTTGAAATCTTAGACAGTTTATTCTTTTACTTCTCATTGTTCGTTACTTTAAATATTATTGTAAAACGGACTGAGATATCAGTCTCTCATTTGTATTATAGCTATCATAGGCGGGTGGATAGGGCCTTGTTCAAATAATGTAAATTGTCTGCAAATGAACTGTATTTATCAAAAAAGGAAAAAAAAAATGCAAATGAATTCCTTTTGTAGGAAGTATCTCGCATGGAGTCTTTCTTTGTTCTTTGTTGCATGGAAAGTAGATTTCAAAAAACAACCATGAAAAATGGAAAGCAGATTGCCTTTACGCTGTTTAATACTCCCGCCTCCATAAAATCTGACTCCACAAACCCTAAGCATAAGACAACGTAGTAGCCGGGATTCTCCTTCCAGCGACAGTTTAAGCTATTTCATTCTCTCGCTTTCTTTAGCACTGCTCGTTTGCCACAACTGAAAAATCAAGGTTAAACTTTTTCTTTTGCTAAATTTTTTTTATTGATTTCTAGGTTTTAGTTCAATAATCCTTGACAATTTACGTTGTGATAGATCAATACCTAACCCTCAGTGAGAGAGAGAGAGGTTTTTTCCTCTTTTTTTATTCTCACTTGAATTATCGGTGATTAAATAGTTCTGAATTTTGTTGGATCATTGTAGCGGGTTGATATTGAGAAACCAAGACAACAAATTGTTGTCACCTCAGATGTTCAACAACAAATCATGACAATGAATAGGAAAGCTAGGGAAGAATGGGAAAAAAATCAATGCTGAAGCAGAGAAGCTGCGGAGACTGAATGATGTGAGTGCCCCTGCACTTTATGAGACAACGAACTAAATTCTTAAAATATCCCTTCTTTAAATGAGCATATTGCAATATACTTCTTTTGAATGTGGTAAAATACACACAAATGTTTACTTTGAGTTTGATTAAAGTTCTATATATTTGATATTGTATGATATATCTCTCCAAATGCAGCCTGAGGGTAATAATGGAGTTAATGGTGACAAGGAGAAAGATGATGGTTGCGGTAAATCACCTAAAGTATACAGGATAATTCATTTATATCTTCACCACTCAACCAAATATCAAAATTCTTGACTTTGATATCTGCTTCGGTACAGGCAAACAAAGAGGAATATGACAAAATGAGGACAAGGTTGGCAAACGTTGTAGCCCGTGCTGCTGTTGGAGGAGATGACATGCTTTCAAAATGGCAACTAATGGCTGAGCAAGCCCGGTAGAAATGTGAAGGAGGGGTGGATACATCTGGTTCTCAACCAAGTAAAGATGTGAGTCGCAAGCCTTTATCAACATCTGGAAGAAAGGACAACCAAGAAACAGAGAAAAGGGCCAATGTAGCTCCTGTTGCTGCTTCTGGTAAGCGTGCCTTAATAAACCAAATAGTATTTTCACAATGAATAGATTTTTTTGCATTGGAATCAATTTAATTTCCAACCAGGAGATTGAAATAAATATGGTCCATAAGATAAGGGCTGGGTTTCTAAAGTGAAAGGAAAAGTTATATACAATTGCCATTAGATCAATGATGCTTTATTTTTTCTTTTTAATAGGTAATAAGACAAAAATTGGAAGAAATGAACATTGTGTAGTGGAAATGAAAAATGATACAAAGTGTTTAGTTGGTAAGAAGTAAGACATTCCTAATACAAGTGTAGGAATGAACATTGGTTTGTATTTTGCAGTTTAATGTATGGTTCCATGTTTTGACTGCAATTGTCTCCTTATAAATTCAACTTTATGACATTCACACTCCATGATGATTACTCTTTATCAACTACAATAGACTTTACCAATTGAGTTAACTGGAACCACTATAATTGATTATATCTCTTTTATCCTCAACAATAGCAACCAATACACTATGTTGAAATTAAAGGAAAATAGTAAATATTGTAGTGGCGTGGAAGGGATGAGAGAAAGAGAGAACATGAATTATGTGGTTTAGTCTAACGGCCTGCATTCATAGGATAAATTCCTAGTGGCTAAATCTTTACTGTATGCTCAAATCATGTGTACAATGTATATGTAGAGACTAGGAGCTAGGTTAGGTGTACATGGGGCCATAACTGAATGAAAATTATAAATTATTAGGCTTATTTTACTAGAAAGAATTGTTGTTTTATTTCTAAAATTGTGTTGCTTGAACAAGTCCTCTAACAACATATTGGCTAAAGTATTTGGGAGCATTCAAATCAGCTGCTACATATATATATATATATATATAGATCTGCCTGTTGATGGTTCATTCTATACCAGTATGTAAATTTGCATTGCTTATTTCTCTTGTGTTCTTTGGTGTAGGTTCAATAGTTCAAGCCTTTTGAATCTGGTTCTTAATATAAGATCGAAGTGTATCAGGTGTAGCTATAATAAACACATTTTTTAACATATGACACTGCAATCCTAAATCTTTTTAGCTCAGGAAAAAATACATCCACCCAAAGGAAAGACTTTCAATTTCTAATAGCATGAATAAAGTAACACCCGCTCTCTGAAATCTCCCACCATAGCTGATTGTATCACTATATTCACCAACGTCCCTTCTACCAGTGGCAAAAACATTGCCCACAATGAAATCGTTGAGACAAAATGAAAAATTCAGTTCCTCAAAATAATTTTAAGTATCTCTTTCACACAAAATAGGAAAAACAAGTTCATTAAATTATCCAATGATAATTCATTAGATATAGAATACTTCAATTACAAGTTCATTCAATGATAAACAAAATAATAATTGTCCGCATACAACATAGTAGTAATAATTGTCCGTATACAACGTAGTAGTAAGTTCAAATACACAATAAAGAGAACCTCAATTTACATCTACAATACCAGTCCAAATGCAAGTATCTACATGCCTGACAAAAATTCAAATATTGTCGTTAGATACCAAAAGCCAAAACATACGCACTAATCTATGCAACTTGGCTAATTGATACAATCATGGCATTTTATATAAAAGCATCCCTAGAGTATGGTGCGGACACAAGATACAAGCCCCCAATTACACGCACGTATAGGAGAAAGAAGATGGCCCAACCTGTGGCCTTATGGCTAGGGCCTATTAGTCATTGGGCTTGAGTTTCAGCAAGCCCAAATATTTAATAATTAGGGTTTCTTTATGTTAGCTATTTAAACACTTTTTGGGATTATTGTAATTAAGTTTTGATTATTATTAAAAAAACGTGTGTTTTCTTTTACTGGTGCCGACTCCAGTTTGCTTGGTGCTGACTCCAAGCAACCCCTAGGTACTGACTCCTAGGGTTTTACCTCTTATTCTATTGTTTTTGTGGTTGTCCTACGTCAGTTTTGGTATCAGAGCAGACTTTCGGTCCATTCAACACCACCGTAGACAACCACTTGAAGCCAAACCGTCAAAAGAGCAAACCAGCCAAGGATGACATTACCTTTCAAGTATTTGCCTCATGAAATCTTGAACAAGCCCAAACCAGCCCCTGCAATCCGTGTCTACCCCGCAGCCCCTCATGAGTTTTTCACCCCCAAGCCAGCAGAGAAGCCAGTGATGCCTCCCAAGCCGGTAGCCAACATCCGTGCTCGTCTCTGATCACAGAACCCACACCCACAATCCAAAAAAAAAAAAAAAAAAAAAAAAAAAAAAAAAAAAAAAAAAAAAACGAAGAAGAAAGAAGAAACCAACGCAAGCCAACAGCCACTAGCCGAAACCCACAGATCATTCACCTGCTGTCGACCCACCAACCACCTGCTGCCAACACCATCACCGCCACAGAGGACAAACCCATCAGCTAGCTGCCGCCGATACCATCACCGCCGTAAGACCCAGCCGCCGAAACCCATTGTTGACCCACCGTTGCTGCGACCAACGATCAGCTGCCGTTGCTGAGACCGACGAGCTGCTGCCACTGCCGAGATTCGTGACAAGCAGCCACCCGCCGCTGTCTGCGCCTCCTTCGCGCCGCCACCAAGTGTCAATCCCCTTCACCGGTAGAAGACTTCTCTTCACAGAGAAATTTTTTTTTCTTTCTTTTTCAGTTTGAGTCCGTGTTTGTCTCTTTAGTGTCAACTTTCTATAGTCCCTTTTCAGTCCGTAGCTTTACTTCAAGCTTTAAGTCCGTGTACTTTTTATTTTATTATTATTTCTTCTTTAAAAAAAAAAAAAAAAACAAAGAAAAAAGAAAAAAAAAGAAAGATAATGTGTTACTGCCAGCCCATTTAGGTCTGGGCCTTATATTACCCTTCACAGATTCACTTTTGTCCACTTTGCACCAGTCAATTGAGGAGCCCAGCACGTAACTATCCAGAAGTTGGCCACTAATAAGGGTACAATTCTCACTCTCTTTTTGGTGGATTCAATTTTGTTTCATTAAAAAATATTATCTTTATATTTTTTATGTGCATGTCCCACCATATCCCACTGGCCTACCCATTTTGTGCTTGAGTTCGCTATTTTATTATTTGTGCTTTCTTTCAGTACCCATTCTAAAAAAAAAAAAAAAGAAAGAAAAGAAGCCAATTCCTTGAAATATCTGATTCTCTTGATTAATTTTGGAGCTTATTGGAAATTGACTTTTATTTGGGCTATCTTTCAATATTGTGAATACTGTCACTACTTGACTGCAATTTATTCATGTGATTCATTGATCCAATCCCTACATGCACTATTGCCTGACCTTAATTTTACATTGAGAATTGGTTACTTGAGCTTTTGTGAATCTCAATTGCATTCATATATATATTGTGCATGCATCTACGTAGTGGTCGCATCATGTCAAACTCTGAACATCAATCTACTTCCGAGTCTAGGACCTCCTTAGAGCAAACCATAAGTGAACTAGCAAAAAATGTCCAAAATTTAATGGATAGGGTTGGACAAATTGAGGCATCTCAACGGGAGACCATTAACCATGAAGGAGATAATATGCTTAGGCAACATAACTTCGGTTACTTTAATAGGGCTCCAAACTTTGAACCTGATCACTATAATCACAATGGCCCTAGGGATTTTGATGATAGGATGTTTAAGGACAAGATAGATGCGCCCACCTTTGATGGCTGCCTAGACCCATAGGTTTTCACTGATTGGTTGCGTCAAATGGAGAAATTCTTTGACTATTACCATTGGGCTGAAAACAAGAAAGTGAGGTATGCTAGGATGAAGTTAATTGGTAGAGCTGACCTTTTTTGGGAAGACTTGGAGGAAACCCTTAGGCGACGACGTGAGCCCCCATTACTGATTGGCTTGAGATGAAGAATGCACTCTCGAGGAATTATCTTCCTTCAACTTATAGGAGCTCCCTTCTTGAGGAATGGGATCGCCTAAGGCAAGGCAATACTCCTGTGGCTGAATATATAGAGAAGTTCATGGAGTTTAAGAGACGTATTCAAATAGTCGAGGAAGAGGTTGTTACACTCAATAGGTTTAAGAAAGGTTTAAATGCTAGCCTACTAGGAGAGATTATCACTCGAGGAGTCACTACCTTAAGAGAAGCATATGAGCTTGCTAGGAATTGTGCGTTAGCATCCAAATCTATCTTTTGGCAACGTTCTGAGCCCCGGAGTGTTCCCACCAACCCTCAACCTTTTGGTAGTAAACCTAGACTTGCCTTACCCCCTAAGGTCAACCCCAATAGTACCCCAATAGAAAAGGAGGACAAAGGAAAAGGTGTGGTCAATGAGCCTTCAAGATTAGGCTTTCGCCTCCAATGCTTCAAATGCAATGGGGTTGGACACATCGCAGCTAGGTGTCCCTCTAGGGCCCTTGTCATTCAAGAGGGTGATGAAAAGGTTGAAGATGTTGAGGAGCTAGTGTATGATCCAAATGTTGAAGGAACCCAAGATGTTGAGGCAGAATGGGAAGATGATCCTAGCTATCTTGCATACATTAGAGCCATTTCTCCCCAAGTTGATGACTTCAAGGACTTTGGTGTCCCTAGAGTGAATGTGGTAAGGTGCGCTTTGACGGAGCAGAGAGACACTGGTGATTGGCGAAGAAGTGCCATCTTCCAAACTTACACTAAGTGTGGAGACAAAACTTGCAAGGTTATTATAGATAGTGGGAGTTGCATTAATGCGGTGTCCTCTAACGTTGTCTCCCGCCTAGGCTTGAAATTGACCCCTCACCCTAACCCATATAGAGTTTCTTGGGTGGATACTTCCTCTATAGCCATCAAAGAAAGATGTGTTGTCCCACTTCAATTCCTCACCTACAAGGCTGAAATATGGTGTGATGTAATTCCCATGGATGTAGGGCATATTATCTTAGGTAGACCTTGGCTTTATGATTTGGATGTCACCCTCTATGGGCGATCCAATTCTTGCTCATTTATGTTTGAAGGTAAGAAGATTGTGCTCAATCCTTTAAAACCTAAGCCAATCGACATGAGCAAGAAGAAAGAAGCACCAAAGGCGAAAGACCTGAACATTATAAGCCCTAAGGCGTTCGAAAGGGTAGCGGTTCAAGAATCTATTGTATTTGTCTTAGTTGCTAGGGAAGTTCATGGAGAGACCTGTGAGGAGCAGCCTGAGGAAGTGAAATTAGTGCTCCAGGAATTTAAGGATGTCTTCCCTGAGGAACTCCCCGATCATTTACCACCCATGCGTGACATACAACACGCCATAGATTTTGTGCCTGGAGCGACCCTACCTAATTTACCTCACTATAGGATGAGCCCTGCAGAGCATGCCGAGTTACAAAGGCAAGTAGAAGAACTACTTAGGAAGGGTTTTGTTCGTGAAAGCATGAGTCCTTGTGCAGTCCCTGCACTCTTAACCCCAAAGAAAGATGGAACTTGGAGGATGTGTGTTGATAGTCGTGCCATCAACAAGATCACTGTGAAGTATCGTTTTCCTATCCCTCGATTGGATGACATGTTGGATATGATGGCTGGAGCAACGATCTTCTCTAAGATAGACTTGAAAAGCGGCTATCATCAAATTAGGGTTCGTTCTGGTGATGAGTGGAAGACTGCCTTCAAGACGAAGGATGGTTTATATGAGTGGATGGTCATGCCTTTTGGATTGTCCAATGCCCCTAGTACCTTTATGAGAGTGATGACTCAAGTGCTCAAGCCTTTTATGGGAAAATTCTTGGTTGTGTACTTTGATGACATCCTTATCTATAGTAAGTCTAGGGAGCAACACTTAGACCACCTAACTCAAGTTTGTACTACCCTTAGGAAGGAGAGTTTATATGGCAACCTCAAGAAGTGCTCTTTCTTCACCGATAAAGTCGTCTTCTTAGGTTTCATAGTATCCTCTGAGGGAGTTTCTGCTGACCCCCAAAAGGTTCAAGCAATTGTGGAGTGGCCCGAGCCCAAGAATATCCATGAAATTCGAAGTTTTCATGGGCTCGCTTCCTTTTACCGCCGATTCATCAAGGGGTTTAGTACCATCATGTCCCCCATCACTGACTGCATGAAGCAAGGGGAGTTTGTTTGGACTAAAGCTGCTACTAAGGCTTTCCATGAGGTAAAGCAAAAGATGACTGAGGCACCTGTCATGCGTCTCCCTGATTTTACCAAGCCTTTTGAAGTGGAATGTGATGCCTCAGGTATTGGTATAGGAGGAGTACTTAGTCAAGAGCGCCACCCGATTGCTTATTTCAGTGAGAAATTGAATGACGCTAAGCAAAAGTACTCCACATATGACAAAGAGTTTTATGCCATTATTCGAGCTCTTTGGCATTGGCGCCATTACTATTGTCCCGAGAGTTTGTTATCTACTCTGATCATGAGGCTTTGCGCTATCTTCATTCTCAAAAGAAGCTGAATTTTAGGCATGGTAGTTGGGTTAAGTTTCTACAACGCTATTACTTTGTGGTGAAACATAGGGCGGGAGTTGAGAATAAGGCCGCTGATGCACTAAGTCGAAGGGTGTCTTTGCTATCTGTCATGATAGTTGGTCAGTGTCGTACCTGTCAACTGGCCAAACATCGCAAGCAAAACACTGGCCTGTACACGCCTCTACTTGTGCCAGACCACTTGTGGCAGGATGTGAGTATGGACTTTGTGTTAGGTTTGCCCCGCACCTTTAGGAATCATGATTCCATTCTAGTAGTTGTTGATCGCTTCTCTAAGATGGCTCATTTCCTACCTTGTTCGAAGACCTCTGATGCTTCTAAGATCGCAAAGCTCTACTTTGATGAGATTGTCAAACTGTATGGTCTTCCCAAAACCATAGTGTCTGATAGGGATGTTCGCTTCATGAGTTATTTTTGGAAGACCTTGTGGCATTTAGTGGGCACCAAATTGAAATTTTCCACAGCATTTCATCCTCAAACTGATGGTCAAACTGAGGTGGTTAATCGTAGTCTAGGCAATCTCCTTCGGTGTCTAGTGGGTGAAGCCAATAGAAATTGGGATTCAATTCTTCCTGTAGCCCAACTTGCATATAATAGCTCTGTCAATAGGTCTATAGGCGCTAGTCCTTTTGAGGTTGTGCATGGATATACACCTAGGAAGCCCTTAGATCTTTTGCCCATGTCCCCACATGTTAGGGTGTTTGAGTTTGCTGAGGCATTTGCACGACATATTCATGATTTGCATAATGAGATTCACAAAAAAATTCAAGCAAGTAATTCTCAATATAAAATTCATGTTGACACTCATCGGCGTCATGCAGAGTTTCAGGTAGGGGATTATGTCATGATTCGGATTCGACCTGAACGGTTTCCCTCTGGGACCGTTAAAAAATTGCAGGCTTGTAGTGCTGGACCATTCAAGGTATTGAAACGAATGGGTCCAAATGCTTATGTCATTGAACTTTCTCCTGATTATGGTATTAGCTCTTCCTTTAATATTGAGGATCTAGTTACTTATAAAAGCCCCACAGCTATTCCTGATACCCCTTTTGATGAGTCTTTGCCTAATCCTATTGATGCCCCTGTTCCCACCCCTTTACCTTTAAATCTACCTTATGCACATAAAGAATCTATTGATGCTATGAACAGATTGTTTCTACCAAGGATGGAGGAGTTCACTGTTTCCTAGTTCGGTGGCGAGGGTGACCAGATTCTGATTGCACTTGGATTACTCGAGATGAACTACAGCGACTGGATCCTGACTTGTTGGAGTATTATCAGAACTCTTCAGATTTCCACTCGACGGGGTCGAATTCTTCTCACCCGGGGGGAAGTTGGTGCGGACACGAGATACAAGCCCCCAATTACACGCACGTATAGGAGAAAGAAAATGGCCTAACCTGTGGCCTTATGGCTAGGGCCTATTAGTCATTGGGCTTGAGTTTCAGCAAGCCCAAACATTTAATAATTAGGGTTTCTTTAGGGTTTCTTTATGTTAGCTATTTAAACACTTTTTTGGGATTATTGTAATACAGTTTTGATGATTATTAAAAAAACGTGTGTTTTCTTTTACTGGTGCCGACTCCAGTTTTGCTTGGTGCTGACTCATTTTTGTTAAATATTATTTAAGGGATAACAAAAAAGCCTCATTTAACTATATCGCCTTAGGCTTCCAAATTTGTTGGGCTGCCCTTGATACACTATGAAGATCAAAACTTTTCAAGAAGCAATTGTTGGAGCATTTTAATTTTAAATTGTTATTTTAATATTTTAATGAATAATAAATTGGAAAATTTAGTAAAAAAAGATATGGGACTTTAATGTGGTAAATAAGGTCAGTGTGTTATCATATTTAGAATTCCACGATAGCCTTATTAATTTATAATATCGTGGAGATTAAACAAAAGATTTGGAAACTATAGAGGTATCAGTATGCTAAAGACTAACATCAATAACTATATGCATATTAGTATATTGACTAATATATTGACTAAATTTTTTTATAAAAAATATTAGTATATTAATAGGTACTAATTTTAGCAATTTTGTTTAATAAAATTACATTTTGCCCTATCTTAACAATGCCACCAATTCTTTTGAGAGTAATGTTATAGTCACAAACTTTTTTACAACATTTTTATAAACTATTGAAATAGCAAATTCTTATTAATTCACATACTTGCTTTTTATTTATCAATAACTACTCACCACATTAGTAGTTTGTAAAAATTTTGTAGTTTTAGCATTTTCCACCTTTTAAAGGCCATAAAAATTAATGGATTAAATCGAAAACAAAATATACAAGTCCAGAGAAATTAGTCCAGTAACAGCAATTATCAATAATAAAGCTAAAATAAATTAAGCTCAATCAATCTATTTTACCCAAAATAAACAACTTGGTCATTTAAAAAGTTCAAAACAAAAATTCTTAGTGATAAAATAGTAGAGTCAAAGGTTGGAGCTGCCACATATAGCTAGCAGAAAATAGCTCCCCTAACTCTAAGTCCTGGCTTCATCCCTGACCATGGCCTCCTAGCTTTTTGCAATTTTCAACTATATATACAGTATTCAAATAATAAAAAAAACACAAATTGTAGAAAAATGTAGTTATTAGCCCCCCAAAATGTTAGAATTTAGGCTTTAACTCCTCAATCCTTTTGAATTAGTTCTGAACACAAGTTTTATACATTGTAGAGTTGTTTGGGTTTTGGATAACTCCTAAACAATTTTTTTATATTTAGCTTGGCTGTAGAAAACTTTTCTGGCACTGCCACTGACTATATGGTCAATGAAGTAATATATAATGCAGAAATAGCTGGCCAACATTTTCATGCGAATTGCGCATCAACATCTCTAACTTCAATATATGTAATTTGTCCAAGGGCAACGGGAATATATGGATTCACATTGTGACAGAATCAATGCAAAATATTCAATCAAGACGGCTGACATATATAATATAGAAAAGCATTCCACCATCTACCTGTGCACTTCTGCGTCAACATCAATGTAACTTTTTTGTTTAATGGCCCATGCACAAATATATATAAGGAGATAATATTGCTCACACAGACATACACAAACATTATATATAGCTTTTTAATTTGTTTAATGGCCACCATTATGCAAGTAGCACGAGATGTCAATTTGCACAACTTAATTAAGTTAGTCGGTTTGTCTCTTTTATGTGGATGGATATCCTTTTCGAATATGGGCATAGCAGCAGGTATACGTTTCACATTTTTTATAGACTCATGTTCTCATGAACAAAATAATATACTATTGAGAAATATATATATAGCTGGCACCATTCAACAATACTTATCTTCTTAATTTATGTGAATTGTCCAAGGCTGATTCAAATAAAAATTCATTAATTTGTATTTAATTTGACAGCAGAATCAATAGTTGGTGAACAACCAAAAGTACTACAGACACCGAGTGTTTTCACGTAAATATTCTCATACTAGCTGCATGACTTCGCTGAGACTCAGGGACGGAGGCATATATGGACCTGTGGTGGCAAGCCACCCCCAATTTTTTTTTTTTTTTTTTTAATATTAGTATATAAATAGGAACTAATTTTATAAAAGTATACTTTGCCACCCTTAAAAGTATCATTAATTCTTTTAAGAGTAATGCTATAGTTATAATCTTTTTTTACGACATTTTTACAAATTTTTGAGGTAGTAAATTCTTATCTGTTTGCATTTTGGCTCATCGCTTATATAACTTTTTTTACTCACCAATAACTGCTAATCAGATCCGCAACTTGTAAAAAAAAATTTGTAACCCTAGCATTTTCCTCATTTTAAAGGCCATAAAAAAAATTCCCTTAAAAATATCATTGATTCTTTTAAGAGTAATACTATAGTTATAATTTTTTTTTACAACATTTGTACAAATTTTTGAGGTAGTAAATATTTTACTCACCAATAACTACTAATCAGATCCGCAACTTGTAAAAAAAAATTTGTAACCCTAGCATTTTCCTCATTTTAAAGGCCATAAAAAAATTCCCTTAAAAGTATCATTGATTCTTTTAAAAGTAATACTATAGTTATAATCTTTTTTACAACATTTTTACAAATTTTTGAGGTAGTAAATTCTTATCTGTTTGCATTTTGGCTCATCACTTATAAAACATTTTTTACTCACCAAAAACTACTAATCAAATCCGCAACTTGTAAAAAAAAATTTGTAACCCTAGCATTTTCCTCATTTTAAAGGCCATAAAAAAATTTATAAATCTAAAATCTAAAACAAAATATACAAGTTCAAAAAAAATTAGCCTAATAAAAAAAATTGCCCATAGTAAAGTTAAAAAGAATTACGCTTAATCAACCTATTTTACCCAAAACAAACAAACCAGCCGTAAAATTTTAAACAAAATAATTTTGCCCTTATCTAGTAGTAGACGCATGCAACAAAGACACAAAAAAAACTTTTAAAGGTTAAGTAGCAAAGTCGGAGGCCAGAGCCGTTGCAGTTACTAGCAGCAGAACTTCCCCCTAATTCCAACTTCTGGGTTTGACCCTACTGAGACTTGCTACGACACAAAATTATAGAACGAATGTGAAAATTTCAATAACAAAATCAGTGTCTTTAGACTTTTCTTGTGAATGAGTAATGGAAATAAGCCATCCCAATGTAGTTTTAAAAGCAATCTTGTTTATATTTTCTATCATTATCACATGATTACTCTCTATGGGTTTAATTGGATAGGTTGTTTTTAAAATTGTGTTTTATAAAATAATGTTTTTAAAATTACATTTTGAAAACATGATTTTGAAAGCCACAATTAAACATTTGGTAATACTTGTAAAAATTGTAGTTTGAAAACTCTAAAATTTTTGAAAGTGACAATTAACTGTATTTTTCTATTAAAAGAAAAAAAAGAGAGGCCAAACACTTATATTTTTTTTTTAGAAACAAACACACACACACACAAGAGAGAGGCCAAACAGCCCAAACTGATGTTGTTTTATGTTTTCATCATCTAGAAACACACGTTTGCTTTGCTAGGATGCAATTAAAATTAATTACAATTATATATGTGTTTGGGTTTCAAAAGTTTCTTCCTAAATGTAGTATTAATTCTGTTCATTTTTAAAAAACTTTGCTAACTTTTATAGAAAAACCTTAGAAGGGTATATTAGTATGCAAATTATTTATTTGTAATTATTCCAATTTAATCATTTAGTTGTGATTTGTTGAACTACTAATATATTTAATTTTTAACTTTTTATTTATTTATTGCAATACAATGAATTTTGTTAGTGTTTATTTTTCAAATAAGCTAAAAAAAATTATTATAAAAATCTACTGAAAATGCATAAGTATAGTAAAATTTTCATTGAAATTTATATTTGAGTTAACAATGAATTTTAGGAAAAATATTTTAAATTAGTTTGAAAGAGACAAAGTACTTTTAAATATATTTATGACAATTGAAGAGAAACTCGGTAGAAAATTAGGGTAGAATTGAAGCCTAACTTATGACAATTGACACATACAAAATTAGAATAAATTAGCTTAATCCTTAGGTGAAGTTTCATGGAGTATTAATTATACTTTAAAATTTAAACTAGTCGCATGGAATGCACGAGAATCACCTGCATAAACCCAATTTTATCTAGACTAACTGATCAAAAGCTAAAATAAAATGGACAAGACCCAAGCATCACATAAAATCTGAAGGCATGGGATGTTGAATTGAGAAAACATTTGAACAAATCAAGAAAAGGCAGAACACTCCTCATTTGTGAATTCTTGTTGTCCTTCACGGAGAGGGCCACCAACACAATTTTGAGAACTTTTTGAGTGTAGCTGGTCATCTTATGGAAGCAAAGTCACATGCTAAATTGTGACTGTTATAATATAGAGTATATCACAAAATGTTGGACTGAGAATTTTATTTAATATGGGTTGGGCTTCACTTGTTATATGATGAGACCATTGTTTACTTTTCAAAGATCCTTTATAATACTTGAGCAAATAAAATAAATCCTTTGCACTATATATATATATATATATATTTTGGGTGGCTCATGCAGGATTAGTTCAATGTTAGATCCACTAGTCCCAACTCCCAAGTGAGCCCCATAACCCATGTATTTGATATAGAAATATAAAATAACATAGCATGAGATATGTGTTTTTTTTTTTTTTTTTTGATGCAATAGCATGAGATATGTGTAAGTGTACTGAATGTACTGGATTGTACTACCAAATCTCCATGTACTCTTTTAAGTTATAACACTTGTACTGCCTGTACCAAAAATGTGTTGCTCTATATCTTAACTCTTCAAGTTCAGCCTATAGTTATAGGGCATGCATGACAGTTAATTTTTTTTTTCGTCTAGATGATAACAGAGCCCTTCTTCTAAGTTGTCCAATTATATAAGGTCCATGTTCTCTTCTTCTTCTTCTTCACATATCTGCTCAATTTTATAATTTCTAACTCCTCAATGTCTCAGCTATATGCTTCTGAAGGTAATACTTTAATTTGTTAATTGCATCATATATATATATATATATATACCACATCCGTATCTTTACATGTTTCTTATGTAGATTGTAGATCAAATTAACCGCAATATTGCTTTGCTTTGATGGTGTTTTGTCTTCTTTTTTTCCCAAAACTTTTCCCTTCCTTCAACATTCTAGTGCAAGGCATGCCTAAAAACATGAGCACATTAACATGTGCCAAAGCATAGCACTACCACTTTTTAGTTGGTAAAGTGTTATGTTGTCATACATAGGGTTTAGGATCGAATTCTTATTACACCAAATCATGTAGGTGTTAGGGAAGAAAAATGGCTTCCTTCCGATGTGTGGTCCATAAACTTAACTCTTGATTTTTTCTATAATAGATAAAATTTCGAGCTCATCTTAAAAGGAGTATCCAATCTTCAAGGTAACGAAAGATATTCATAAAGTCACACCTCTTCTCACTACTAGCTGTGTATAATATTTAATTCATATTATACATAAACATGTCCTATATCATAGTTTATATTATTCTTTATTTAGTAAAGTCTTTTGATGTCTCAGATTATTCAAATCTCTTGTACCTCAAGGGAGGGGAAGCTGTTGTAATTGGCTCATATTTGAAATTTTAATTTTTTTTGTTGAGAAAAGGCTCATATTTGATAGTGGGCCACTAAGTTGAGGGCTTTAAGTTATGATGCAAAGGAGTAGAGTAGGCGAGTGAAACTGCACATAGATACACTACTAGACCAAGTAAACAAATTATTTTACAACAAAAGGCCAATTCAAACATAGGGAAAAGCTAACAATCTCGTGGTGCAATTTGTAAACCTATGCAACCGATTTTTATTTTTTTATTTTCCTTCTAATAACAATTGTGAACCCCTCCTTGTGGTGAATCCGTAATTGTACTCAAATGTAGCTCAAAAATTCAACCCTCAAGAAGCAAATTTGCATCCAAAATGATAACTTTCTGGTCCCGTAAGCAAACATTTACGGCGATGTTGAACGGGCAAACCTAGACAATGTTGTTTCTTTTTTTTTTCTTCATTGACAAAAGTAAGCATGATAGGATAATTATGATCGATTTTGGTACAATTTTTCCCCCTTATTGGATTGCTTCTCGAGACATTAATGGCCTTCCAACTTGCCGGTTCGATAATAGAGGTCGAGCCAAGTAGTCAAGACAAACACCGAACAAGAGGTCAAACAACGTGCCCATCAACTTTTGGCATTGAAAGTTAGATGAATGCTCATTTAACTCGTGAGGGGAAAGACTATAAATAAGATCCAAAAGAAAAGTCAATCAAGGTGGCTACTCCATCCATTATGCTTATCGAGAAAACTCGTTTTTTTTTTATTTTTTTTTTATTTTATTTTATTTTTTTTTTAAGCATAACTCCATATAGTAGTAGAGTTTTCTGAGAAGACTTCTTTCCTTTTTTTTATGGCCCATGCATTGAGGGGCCCATTCGTTTTGGCTTAAAAATTGAAGCACACATATGTAGAATCTAGTACCCCACATATCTTGTTTGGTAACAAGATAATAATACTTTAATTGCCAACTTACACCCACAAAATCTTTCAAGCAAATTTTTTTAAAAAAAACCACAAATATTGTTAATTATATATTTTTTTATATAATAGAGGGTAATGTACTAATGTTTCGTTCATTCCTTTAAGCTCTTAAATCTAGATAAAGGAATAATTTGCTGAGAAATTTTGGTTTTTATGCATCATTTTAGTTCAATTTTTTTTTAAATGATGTACATGTAATTTTATTGATATTTAGAGCAGATACCTTCTTTCATAACGTTATCACTAGTCTACGCTGCATATAGATTATTCTCTTCGAATATACTGATAATTTGCATAAGAACTGAGAAGTCAAGAATGACAATTTGACAATTCCACTTATATAACATTAACATGAGAAAAAAATAAAACAAACTGGGTTCTTGTTAGAACAAAATATTTCAATCCAGGTACGTCACGTGCCGTTGTGTGTATCAGGGTCTTTATTTATTTATTTATTTATTTGAGAAGATGTGTCATATGTGTGTATGGGTCTTTATGTGTTTATATTTATAAAGTTCGGATATTATATACTATTGGTTTTTTTGGCCATTTGTCGTACTGTAATAGGCCACTTAGATTTCACTAAGACTTCTTGGCCTTATCTCATTTTTACTCTCAGGGTTACATGTATGATGACATATTACTATCTCTATCTTCTCTTCTTTCATTATATCAATCTCTTTCTCTCACTCTCTCTCTTCATAGCCGCCTACCGACTTTAATTTTCAACCTTATGTGGATGGTAATAATAAATGCCCTCGATATAGTAGCTCGGATTCTAATGTCAACGAAAAATCTAATCCTCTTCGAAAGTTCCTCAATTAATCTCCACATGGTGGTTATTATTTTCATTATGGATGAATAATAATGGTGCAATAGACCCAACTAATTTGGCAACTTTTTTGCATCTTATAAAGACGACACATTGAATTTTTGTCAATTTTTCGGTTCAAATTTTACTATATACTAATAATTTGTACTCAAAATGTTGTGAAATTTGACACGTTTCTGTATATGTGACCCTATATATTGAGAATCTAGTCTTGCACAGTTCTCTCATAACCACAACCATGGCTTCTCTCTCACAACCATCCCTTACTACCACCACCAAGACCCACATTCCCCCTTCCTCTCTATCTCCATTCTTTCCCAAAAAAACCCAACTTTCTAAACTTCCAAAACGCAACCATCACCTTGCTCCTAGAGTAGTCTCATGCAAAGCCCAAAATGATGATCAAAATGGACAACAACGATCTCCTCTAGAAATGTTTGATAGGAGAGATGTGCTCATTGGCTTAGGAGGTCTCTATGGTGCTACAAATCTTTACAATGATGGCCCTTTTGCCTTGGCAGCTCCTGTGTCTGCCCCAGATCTAACAAAGTGTAGCAAAGCTGATTTACCAGCTGGAGCAAAACCAGTCAATTGTTGCCCACCATCATCCACTAAAATCATTGATTTTAAGCTACCTCCACAAAACTCACCCTTGCGTGTTAGACCCGCAGCTCATTTAGCTGACAAGGAATACATAGCCAAATACTCCAGAGCCATTAAGCTCATGAAAGCTTTACCAGCTGATGACCCAAGAAATTTCACACAACAAGCTAATGTTCATTGTGCTTATTGTGATGGTGCATATGACCAAGTTGGTTTCCCTGACCTTGAAGTCCAAGTTCACAACTCTTGGCTCTTCTATCCCTTCCATCGTTACTACTTATACTTCTATGAAAAAATCTTGGGAAAGTTGATTGATGACCCAACTTTTGCTTTGCCATTTTGGAACTGGGATTCACCTTCTGGCATGAAAATGCCAGCCATGTTTGCTGACCCCAAATCACCACTTTATGATACTTACCGCAATGCAAAGCACCAGCCACCGACCTTGCTTGACCTTGATTATAGTGGCACTGATGAATCAACAACAAGTCAAGACCAATTGTCTAGCAACCTCACCATCATGTATCGCCAAATGGTGTCAAATGGTAAGAATCCTAAGCTATTCTTTGGTGATGCTTACCGTGCTGGAAGTGATCCTGACCCGGGTGCTGGATCGATTGAGAACATTCCACATGGACCTATACACTTATGGTGCGGTGACACCACTCAGCCTAATCTTGAAGATATGGGCAACTTCTACTCAGCAGGTAGAAATAAATTAATTAGTGATAAATTACTGATTCTTTCGTAATTTTAGTCCATTAAGATATAGTGAGTTCAATCATTTTGATCATTATTCTTAATATCTAGCCTTTTAACAATCACGGTATGTTATGCATCTAATTTTTTTTATAAAAAAATGTACATATACTAGAATTCGGTCAATTTTTTCTGTATAAGTTTTACAAAATGGTGTATTATCAATAAAAAAATAAAAAATAAAATGACTTATTATATTATTTAAATTACAACAATCACATTCATATATTGTCAGCTATCATAGTAAAAATTAGGGTCTATTTGGAATCTGCTTATTTTGCTGAAATTAGAAACTTTTTGTTGGAAGTGTTGCAAATAAAGGTAAAAGTTAGCTGAAATAGTGCCGTGGGACTCATGAATAGTATCAAAAAATGCAATGAACCTCATAAATAGTAGCAAAAATAAACTGAATAGTAAAACAAGTTGATAAAAATAACTTTGGCTAAACATACACTTAGAATAGCTTTAACATTTTTCTTAGATATTATTAAGGGGAATTTAATCATTTGAATGTTATTCTTAGCAGGTAGAGATCCAATATTTTTCTCTCACCACTCCAATGTGGATAGAATGTGGACTATATGGAAAACATTAGGAGGGAAGAAACGATCTGATCCAAAAGACAAAGATTGGCTAAACACTACCTTTTTGTTCTACGATGAAAATGCACAGCCAGTTCGTGTTAAGGTTAAGGATTGCCTTGAGTCTACAAACCTGAACTATGTTTATCAAGATGTGGAAATTCCATGGCTAAAGTCTAAACCAACACCACGTAAATCAAAAACCAAGAAAGTAGCCAAGTTGTTTCAACTAGGAGGAGGTGTAGGTGTAGCACAAGCTGCTGAAACATCATCTTCGAGTGTTAAGTTCCCAGTTGTTTTGGACAAGGTAATAAGCACTGTGGTGTCTAGGCCTAAGAAAAAGAGAAGCAAGGATGAGAAGGAAGAAGAGGAGGAAGTGTTAGTGGTTGAAGGGATTCAGTTTGAGAGAGATTCGGCTGTGAAGTTTGATGTGTATATTAATGATGAGGATGACTCGCCTAGTAGACCAGACAAGACCGAGTTTGTTGGGAGCTTTGTGAATGTGCCTCATAGGCATAACCATACGAAGAAGATGAACACTTGCTTGAATCTTGGGATCACTGAGTTGTTGGAGGATTTGGACGCTGAAGATGATGATAGTGTGGTGGTGACCTTGGTGCCAAGGTTTGGCAAAGGGCTAGCCACAATTAGTGGAATCAAGATTGAGTTTGTTTCTTGAAATTGAATTTTCAACTATTTTTGTGTTGTTCTGCTGCTTTTTTTTTTTTTTTTTATCGAGCAATAGGGCATAACAACTTTCTGTTTTGCACTTTACCAAAAAAAAAAAAAATAATAATAATAATAATTAATAACATTTTGTTTTGCACTTTGTATATTTTACTACTTTTTTTAAGTCCCGCTGGTGTAATGAAGAAGAAAATCACACTTTCCTTAAATATTTGCGTAGGGCTTTTTGTGGTTATAAAATGATAGACAGAAAGAGGATAAGGAGAGATTGAAAAAAAGCTATTTTTCCGTGTTATTAACCATAGTGTGCGAGAGAGGTGAAAAAATAAAGTGTAAAGGTGAAATAGTAAAACTTTGAGGGTTACAAAAATTTTATTTAAAGTTTGAGATTAAAAGTGATTTTTACAACTTTTAATCTCAACAATTGATGTCTGTAAAGTGTAATAGTCCTGATTATTTCACAGGATTTCAATCCGAATAAGGTGTGCTGAGAAAAAGGAGAGGTTCATTGAACAGTTTCACTTGGATTTTTTTGCCAAAAATGCGAGGGAGAAATTATGGGAGGTTAACCTACGGTACCTACTAGTTTACCACCAAAGTGGACCACCACCAACAATCATAAAGTGAAAAGATAAAGCAAGATAAAGATAAATTTTATATTTGGGTACACCTAGGTGTAGTAGTATACTTTTATTTTGAAAATGACTCGTATGAAATTAAGTACACTTTTATGGGGAAAAAATGGTGTAATATCAAATATGTCATAAGCATTGAATAATTACAAAGATGAGATGCGTAAGCCAATAATAAAGTCAAAAGAGAAAACAATGGTAGAAATTTATTCACTCTTTTCCGTATATTTTTTCTAACTCGTTGACGTCAAAACTTATTCAAATTTAGTTCCTCAAAAAAAGAGAAAAAAACTTATTCAAATTTATTAATTGCTTTGAATTTTTTTGTTATAAATAATTTAATAATTCGTTTTTTCTTTCTTATATAATATATAATTAACACCTTTACTAAAGGATACGATTTAGGTATAAATTCTTAAGTGTTCTACATATTTTAAAATTTTCAATTAAATTTAAACAATCTGACTTAGAGAGGCCAGTAGTTGGTGAGACTTATCCTTGACAACAAATACCTCAAAGTCATAGCTAGGGCATGCTAATGGGTTTGGGTTTGACCCGACGAAGTTTAGATTAAAAATAGGTCATCATAAATTGGTTGCAAAAACAACGATTCTTAAGGTCCGTTTGGTAATGTTGTTCTAGTAACGTTTTTTAAGTGTTGTGAAAATACGTGTAGGTGAAAATACATGTTGTGTTGTTTAAACAACACAACCAAACAGGCCTTTAACTACCTAATCTTTTGAGGATCGCGCCAACCTAATATCATCCATATTTTTTTCACAAGCCAAAAAAAATTATTAAAAATAAATAAGAAACTTGATAATTTTTTTTCTTCCTTTCGTTACAAATAATATAAAAGGATAAATAAACAACAAAACTCAAAATAAAAGTTAAGTAGGACATAGATCTTAACTTTAGAAGGTTCACTAAATTGAAAGCTTCAAGCATCAACTTCGTGAGGAAAGAATTTATGAGTGTAAGGGGAAAAAAAAAGGAAATAAAGAAAATAAAAAGAAGCGAAAACACTATCTTTCATGGGCTATACTATGTACAGTAGCTCAACAAAATGGCTTGACTTTGCTTTCTTTTCTTTCTTTCTTTCTTTTTTTTTTTTTTTTTTTGATAATCTAATAGTTACAACAGTTGAGACAAAATTTAAACTTTAGATGTTATGAACACATTAAAAAATGCTAACCAATTGAGTTAGGAACTCTTAGCAACTTTTACTGCTGTTGATTTTGAGTAATTGGGAATGGAAGATTCATTGAACCTCTATTTCTCGACTTTAGTCCTAGTTTTGATCCTTTCAAAGCAGGGACGGACCTATAGTAGGGCAGGGGGGGATATGTGTTGAAATTTTAAATTTTCATCCTAATAGCACCCCCCCCCCAAATTAAAAAAAAAAAAAAATGGTATACGAATGCAATCTGAAAAAATAACCGACAAACTCATCCAAAATAAATAAATAAATAAATAACTGACAAACTAAAAACTACAAAATAAAAAATAAATATGGACTGTAGGGACTCAGTTTAGAAAGGTTCCCCAACAATACATTTCTAGAGAGTGGGACGAAGGGTTAGGCCCTAACCGACTAGCAACAGAACACAAGCCACCTTTTACCATTGAAGGGGAGTGAGCCCAATTTACAACTAAGGGTAGCTCTTCGGCACTCGTTCGAGGAGGTTCCTCCCCCTCGAACTGCTTTGCTCGCCTTCCTTATATAGTTCTTTCCCTCCTATCCTCTTCTTCCTTCTGTTGATCATCCATTGGCCTTCCCTCTGACCGTCCGTCCCATCAGAGGCCTAATCAATACTCGAGTGGTTCACCATGATCAATGTTACCCTGTCAAGGGGTTATCTCCCCATTAATGCGGCCAGGGGGGGTTAGATGAGCACATTCAATGTGGAGGTGATAACCTGTTCTGGGCCTGTCCCCCACCTGAAATTAGCCTCGGAATGCCGAGGACAGAGATTTCCTCGGTGAGGTCCAAAAAGGCATAGGTCTTTATACACCTGCCTCGGACGATCATCCCTCCTCGGTATGGGCCTTAGGCCAAATGCAAGATGGGCCTAGGCTACCAGGCCTACGGGCCCTACAATAGCCCCTCAAAATCTTGCAGCCCGTCCCCTCGGACCGAGAGGGGGGGTTTTGATACCTACAGATCCTCGCCCTGGAGAAGTCTCTTCCCCTTCCCGCCTACATGGCTGAACTGGGGAGCAAGAGTGGGCCAGAGGTTGCCCTTAACGTTAAGAGACGTCTAGGCATGGTGGGTCCCCTAATACCTGTTTATCTCACTTGAACTTTGTTGCTTAGCACCTCCCTTCTCTTTACGGCGCACCTTTTTTGTTGGCAGGCCGTCCAAGCCCCTTTTTAGGCTGGACGAGGAGGCTTTTGCCGAGGTAACGCTCTAGTGCAGAAGGGTGACAAGTTCTTGAAGGTTGCGAGGACCCTTAAGAGATCTAAGGCAAATCTAAAAAAGTGGCGATTGAAAATCTGGAAGAGACGACAAAGGCTAGGGATAGTGCAGCCCTTGACCTAACCACGACTACGAAGCAGACCGAGGATTAGACCCAGCGGTGGCAAGATGTCGAGGGCCACCTATGAACTGCCAAAGAGGACATTGCCGACCTGAAGAAAAAGTTGGCCGAGACAGTCAGCGCAAGGGGTACTGCCGAGTATGCCAGGGACGAGGCTGTGAGGGCCAAAGACGAGGCGGTGTTTAAGAGAGTAGGTGTTGAGCTCTCCGCAGGACAGGCGGAAGATGAGGCTTTTGCCGAAGGGGTGGCCAAGACTGAAGCCACCCTCAAAGCTCACATTCCTGTAGTGTGCGGGCGCTTCTGTTATGAGACCTGGCATGGAGCCTTCAACCTAGCGAGGGTTGATGTCTTGTCTGACCTTAGGAGGGCAGAGAGAGTGTTTTACCCTTTCGCAATTTGCAAGGTTGTTCCTGTTGCTTCCAAGGAGGGGCCTGCATTACTAGCAGCAAATGAAGGTCATAACGGAGCCGCTAAGGACACATCTGCAGCTGACAGACCTTTTGAGGGGGCCGAGCCCCCTAGAGCGTTGGGGGGGGGGGTAGAACCGAGGGTCAAGAGGTGCCCCAAGAGGTGGTAAGGCCTCCTGCTAGCTCCCCAGCCGCACTCATGGTTCCTCCAATTACCCTTACTGTGGAAGGGCCCTCTAAAGTAGCCCCTCCGAGACAAGGTCCCTAGGTGTTGGCTAAAGCCTTTTAACAAGCCTCCTCAAGACAATTTACTTACCGAGTTGGAGGGAAATGGCTTATGGCATAGGACACTGTTATTTGCTTTCTTTTTCATTCCATTTTACTTCTTGCCTCAGAGGCATTGTAACGAAATTATATACTTTCTATTTGAACCTAACATTCATTATTTTGCTCCTAATTATTGATGCTTCCTTTTTCTTGCCGTACTTTAATATTTTGCCCAATACCTTGGTTCCGCTCTGGATTTGGTCTCATGAGACCATCAGCTATCCTTCAGGCATGAGTCGAGGATCGCATCACAATTCGGTTCTAGCTGACGCTTTGGTTCCTCTATAAATAGTTAATTTAACCTTTCGGTTCTTCTGTGAGTAGCTAGTTTTCTCATGAGTTTGAGTCCGAGGGCCATGTAATGCCCTGGTTCTGTCTAACACTTCCATTATTCTGTAAGTATCTAGCTTCCCATAGGTTTGAGTTCGAGGACCATGCAATACCTTGGTTTTGTTTAGTATCCAGGTATAGCCGAGTGGTTAGTTTCCCCATACGCTTGAGTCCGAGGACCATGCAATGCCCTGGTTCTGTCTAACACTTCCATTCTTCTGTAAGTATCTAGCTTCCCCATAGGTTTGAGTCCGAGGACCATGCAATACCTTGATTCTATCTAGTACCCAGGTATAGCCAAATGGTTAGTTTCCCCATAGGCTTGAGTTCGAGGACCATGCAATGCCCTGGTTCTGTCTAACACTTCCATTATTCTGTAAGTATCTAGCTTTCCTATAGGTTTGAGTTCGAGGACCATGCAATACCTTGGTTCTGTCTAATACCCAGGTATAGCCGAGTGGTTAATTTCCCCATAGGCTTGAGTCCGAGGACCATGCATGCCTGGTTCTGTTTAACACTTCCATTCTTCTATAAGTATCTAGTTTCCCAAAAGATTTGAGTCCAAGGACCATGCAATACCTTGGTTTTGTCTAGTACCAAGTATAGCCGAGTGGTTAGTTTCCCCATACGCTTGAGTCCGAGGACCATGCAATGTCCTGGTTCTGTTTAAGACTTTCATTCTTCTGTAAGTATTAGCTTCCCCATAGGTTTGAGTCCGAGGACATGCAATACCTTGGTTCTGTCTAGTACCAAGTATAGCTGAGTGATTAGTTTCCCCATAGGCTTGAGTTCGAGGACCATACAATGCCTGGTTCTGTCTAACACTTCCATTCTTCTTTAAGTATCTAGTTTCCCATAGTTTGAATCCGAGAAACATGCAATACCTTGGTTCTGTCTAGTACCCAGGTATAGCCGAGTGATTAGTTTCCCATAGGCTTGAGTCCGAGGACATGCAATGCCCTGGTTCTGTCTAACACTTCATTCTTCTGTAAGAATCTAGCTTCTCCATAAGTTTGAGTTCGAGGACCATGCAATACCTTGGTTCTGTCTAGTACCCAGGTATAGTCGAGTGGTTAGTTTCCCCATAGGCTTGAGTCCGAGGACCATGCAATGCCTGGTTCTGTCTAACACTTCCATTCTTTTGTAAGTATCTAGTTTCCTATAGGTTTGAGTCCGAGGACCATGCAATACCTTAGTTCTGTCTAGTACCCAGGTATAGCCGAGTGGTTAGTTTCCCCATAGGCTTGAGTCCGAGGACCATGCAATACCCTGGTTCTATCTAACACTTTCATTCTTTTGTACGTATCTAGTTTCCCCATAGGTTTGAGTTCGAGGACCATGCAATACCTTGGTTCTGTCTAGTACCCAGGTATAGCCGAGTGGTTAGTTTCCCATAGGCTTGAGTCCGAGGACCATGCAATGCCCTGGTTCTGTCTAACACTTCCATTCGTCTGTAGGAAGGGGTTTATCCTCGGACCGCTTTACTGGAGATGGTTCCTCCTTGGGTTGAACTATTAACTCTGCGGTGCTTTGGACAGGGGTGGTTCGGACTTTGATTTTACATGTAGCATTGACCTCGCCTTCAATTCAAGTTCCCATCTTCCTCATTTACGAGGCGCCCCTTGGTCGTTCGTGCTCCGCGCTTGACGCTTCGATGCGCGAGACACGTCTTTATTAATATCCTCATGAATTGATACAAATCTAGCGGTCTACGGTCTCCTTGGGATTTGGTATCCTTGTGATTAGTACGCTGATAATTCTCTTTTCGAACTTTATGTGGATTAATTCCCACAGTCTTCATCTCTATATAAGGCTTTCTGGGGGAAACGTTTCTCCACATTTCATGAACTTCTCAACACAACTAGAAACACGTCCCTTCAGCTCCCGAGCCCTTCAATAACCTGCTAGGATTGTGACCAGAGTTGGGAGATATGGGGCGGCCTGGGCGGGTGTGAGGACACACAGGCCAAAGGCCTACGTCCGGCCAAGAGCCGTTGTGACCGCAGCCCCACTAGGCTTCCGGCGCGGCAGAGTCTAAGTGTAACCCTGATAGTGCCATGCATGGTGGTCAGGAGGGATGTCCCTGAAGTACTAACGTTCCTCCCTAGGGCGCACCCCTGTCGGAGGAGACGCGTAAAATCACGTCATGGCTGATGCCCGAGTGTTGCCACCTCCGACGGCCAATGCTCGTGAGGATTGGAGAGAATCAAGGGAACATCATGAGGGAGGGCGTCCCGTTGCCCTGCGTCGGCTCCTCTCTTTGTTCCAGCTCCGCCGCACCGGACAAGGAGTTGTTGGTGGCCTTGGAGCATACTAGCCTCAGCCCCATTCCCTATAGCTAGTTTTAGAACAGGTCCACCTGGGCCTCTGTTTATAGAATTAGCTTGTAAAATTAGTTTTAAAACACGCCTGCCTGAGCCTCTGTTTGTATCTTGTACTTTTCCGTTTAATAAAATAATATGAAGTTCCTTTTCTTTTCTATTGAATCTTCTACTTTGAATCTTCTACTTTTCTGCAATGTTTGTTTGTTTGTTTGTTTTTTTTTTTTTTTTTCCTTTTTTTATGCGTCGCCACCAACCTTCCGTAAAATAACTACTTAGGAACGATTGCCCATTGCGCCTGCCAGTGCACTAATCCTTCCCACAGACGGTACCAATTGTAGGGACTCAGTTTAGAAAGGTTCCCCAACAATACATTTCTAGAGAGTAGGGCGAAGGGTTAAGCCCTAACCGACTAGCAACGAAACACAAGCCACCTTTTACCATTGAAGGGGAGTGAGTTCAATTTACAACTAAGGGTAGCTCTTTGGCACTCGTCCGAGGAGGTTCCTCCCCCTCGAACTGTTTTGCTCGCCTTTCTTATATAGTTCTCTCCCTCCTATCCCCTTCTTCCTTCTGTTGATCATCCATTGGCCTTCCTCTGACCGTCCGTCCCATCAGAGGCCTAATCAGTACTCGAGTGGTTCACCATGATCAATGTTACCCTGTCAAGGGGTTACCTCCCCATTAATGTGGCCATGGGGAGGGGGTTAGATGAGCGCATTCAATGTGGAGGTGACAACCTGTTCTGGGCCTATCCCCCACCTGAGATTAGCCTCGGTATGCCGAGGACAGAGATGTCCTCGGCGAGGTCCAAAAAGGCATAAGTCTTCATACACCAGCCTCGGACGATCATCGCTCCTTGGTATGGGCCTTGGGCCAGATGCAAGATGGGCCCAGGCTACCAGGCTTACGGGCCCCATATGGACTGAAAACCTAAATTACAATTCCCAAAATTTTACTCTAACCTCACTCTTCCTCCACTCAACCTCATCAACGCCTCCATCACTGCTGCTGCTATTCTTTTCCTCAGATCAAATGCGGTGTTACTGTTGTTACTCCTCCTCAGATCCTTGATCACAGTCACACACGAGTCTCATAAATCTAAGAAATTTCTCTCCTCTCTCAAGTTCATATTTTTGTTTTTTTTGTCTTTGCTATATTGCCNTTAAAAAAGAAATGGTTTTTATTCCCGTCAACCTGCTATTCTTATTAGGCCCAAACTTTGTACATTTGCCAATCCTTTTTAATCCCCAATATTGGCGTTTAATCTTAGTCCAGTGTCATGCAACCAATGGCCCTTTCTCATTTACATAAATGCTACCCATACATTTTGTTTTCTGAATTAAGTAATTTGGACTTTGGAGCACTTAATGGATTAGAGTACGAAACACTAGGCCTAGGGTTGAGAGTATAAGACGTCCGGAAACTGAAGTTTCAACATCATGTGAGGACAAGAGTTCTTTTTTTTTCTTTTTTTCTTTTTTCACGTCATTGTGAACTTGTGAATTCTTCTTAAAATCATATCATATGGCGTAAGAAATAGTACATATATGGGATCAGGTAATAGTTTACAACAAGTCTATAGGCACAATTAAATTCACTACAAGTTTAACAGCTGCTTAATGTAGCAAGTAGTTAATGATGGATAATAAAATAGGCGTCGATGGTGAGTACATATGAAAATCAATAATAACCTGTCAACTTAGTAGATATGAAACTTGCTTTAAAAACTATTGTATCTTAAGCATGACTCATGGTCTAGGATTCTAGTTGTAATAGTATACTCTATGACGTTTCATGTCTGTGATTGGAATCTCATCTCCCCTTCCCCATTATATGTAGCCTATCTACTACCTTGAATTAATGGATATAGGTTATAACCTACTCAAAGAAGTGTAACAATATTCTGTTATAAATTTTGGGGTTAATTTCATTAAAATGAGTTTCTCATTAGATTATAGTCTAGCCGACGCTTAAAACCTCAAAATGTCATTCAGATTTGATAATACACATCACTCAAATTTCAACATGTTATTTTGCTTTGTTAAATGTGTTAACTTTGACTGGAGAGTACGATCAAATCTAAATGATTTTAGTTTCAACATGTTTGCTAATTAACTAGACTTTTATTTACACGATTGTGTTTTTTTGTGTGTGTGAGCAGGTGATTAATTAGTTTTTTTGGACTTGGCATATATGAAAATGATGTGCTTCTTGTTATTCATGCTTAACTAGTGTGTACATTAGGTGCTTCTTGTTCTTAATTTTTCTTTTACTTTTTCTGAAGAAGAGCAAAAAAGAAGTTAACTAGTACAAGCTTAACCAATTTTCGTAGAGGACTTGAATGCCAAAAGAGCTAAACCAAGCTAATTATACAAACTTTTCTCTTGCTAGTAAATTTAGACACTTGATACAGTTGCTTGCTCAAGTACCAAATATCCTCCACTTATGCACAAATAAGTTCGGGTAACACTTGGCAATTCTTGGAGATAAAGAGCTTAGCAAGTCCCTGGTAGCTTTTGATTTTGTAGAGGATTCTTTTCCAAGACAGGTTGTTTAATTAAGGAGCCAAATCGAGTAGAGTATTATAAAATATTTCTCTAAAGCTTTTTTTAAAGAGAGTTTCAACCTATGACGTCCGCTCCTAATGATAGCTTTTTATCATCAAACGAAGACACCAATTAGTTTTTGGTGTGTGCGGGGATTGAATCTCAGATTTTTTATTTAACCAATTAGTTTTTGGTGTGTATGTATATTCTCCTACGTTCATGTGTAATAGTATGAAAGGTGTTGACCGAAGTGGATTGATCATATCAAAATGGACTAAAATAGACCAAACTAGATCGCAATGGAGCGAATTGACTAAGTGGATCTAAATGGACTGAAATAAACCAAAATGGAGCAAATGAACCGAAATGGATCGTAATGGAGCATATGGACCAAGTGGACTGTAGTGGATAGAAGTGGACCAAATAAACCAAATTCGAGTGAGTGGACCAAAATTAGACCAAAAATAAACCAAAATGCTATGTGGCTCAACTAAAACTTAGCAAAAATAATGCTAATTTTCAGTTTTTAGATATTATATATATGTAAGGATCATGCTAGGTATATTCTTAAAGAGAATCGTTATATCCACAACATTTTTACAACAAATCATAGATAGTAAGTTATTATTGATTTTAATTTAAATTCATCACTAAAATTATTTTGTTGTCCACCAATAACAATCTGCTACTTATGATTTGTTGTGAAAGTATTGTAAAAATGTTGTAGACATACCTTTCTTCATTTTGAAATATGTTCTTGCACACGCATGTTTATGAATTATGAGCTTCTTCTTTTTTTTTTTTTTTTTTTTTTTTTTTTTTTTTTTTTTTTGAGAATCAACGAAGTGCCTTTTATTCAAAGAAAACATCAGAGTCTGCTAGAAACAAAAGAAAGGAACTGTAGGGGAGCATCCTCTATCCACACCCTATAATCTAAAACAATCAAAACAAATAGAGCTAAAACAAAAACAACCATATTACCCTCTCTCTTAACATGAGAGTAGTGTAATTTACTTAAACATCTTGTCAAAACCACACCGAACCTTGGTTTTTGTCCCCAACTGAATTGTGCATCCTTAAGAAGGACCTTAACCATGTTGAAGATAGGAGCCCTCCAATGAACTCGGATCGAGGTGGACTATGGTTGGAGAGGTTGTTGCACTGCCTAGAAATCTGGTAAGATTTTGTTGGCCACGTTGACGAGTTGCTTTGGAATGCAACAAGGTTGGTTAGTTCTAACTCAATTCCGATGTGTCCCAAATATCCAAAACATGACCAAGAATGACTTTTTTTATTTTGTTTCGTTCTGATCATCCACATCAACAACTCTTTGAAATCCATGAAAGCTACTTCCACGATAGAATCACTGTTGATCAAAGACTTAGTCGTACTAAGGATGTGCTCTAGCCTTGCTTCGTCTTCCCATGTTTCGACTATGAACATGGTAGAGAGATCTTTTGCTCGTAATATTTCACTAGGCTCTCTCTCTGTCCATGGGTTCCCAAGCCCATGAGCTAGTTGTCTAACAATTTAACCGTAAATCATTTTTTCTTAACAAGGAAGTTTTTGTTAGTATTAATGAGATTTAATTTCTTTTACCTTTCATAAGACTTAAATAAAAATAAATAAATAAATCACCACTGTACACCCTTAGTGTAATGGTCATTTCATAAGTATAAGTGTTTATGAGGTGAGAGACAAGGTTCAAGTTTCCAAGAGGGAGCTTCACACACATTTACACTTAAATTAGATTAAAGTAGAATTTCTATCTTGTATTAAAATTATATATATATATATATATATATACCGACATTAACTTTAGAGATCAAAATAATAAAACCTTAAGGAGTTTGTAAGTGTAACCCCATTAGAAGTGGTCTCCCAGTGCTTATCCAATGTAACCCCATGTTTGTCACTTGGTGATTTACATTATGTTGAAAGCAATAAGAATAGAGAAATAATTTTTTATATAATTATTAAGGGGACCTACAGTGAATTTTTTTAATAAAAAAATTACTGTCATATATTGTGATGGATACATAATGAAAATAGTGTCACTAATAATTTTAAGTGAAAATGATATTATTTAAACCTAATATATAATATCTTTTTTTTTTCTTGAAATTAAACCTAATATATAATATCAACAATTATGAAAAATATTGTATTTTTAATATTAATCATTTACAAAAAAAAAAAAAAATTACAAAAAGTGTCATAATAAACTTAATTCTTTTAACAAGTACGAAAGTACATTTCATGCTCATTTACATGGCGAAATTCGCCAAACAGTATATTTTTGGGAAAATTTTAGGCGAATGCATGCGTTCAAATTTTATTAGTTAGTTGGACTGTTTTTTGGAAATCAAGCATAGCAAAATTGACTTCCAGCCAAAATTGAGTATACTATACTCGACTTTCTTTTTTATCCATCTCAGAGGTAATTTTTGGTAGGAAGTCAAGTATATTAAACTCGATTTTGGCAATTTTGGCTGGAAGTTGATTTTGCTATACTCGATTTCAAAAAAACAGTCCAATTAACTAATAAACTTTGAACGCATACCATCCGCCTAAATTTTTTTCAGAATCATACTGTTTGGCAAATTTTGCCTCATTTACATGCTCAAAAGTACATGTGTCAATTCTTTTTTTTTTCTTTTTTTTTTTGTGACTTTATATTCTATCAATTATAAAATGTTATTCTTTTTTTTTTCTTTTTAGAAGATAAACTTTGGTTATATATAAATAAATGCCAAAAACAATTTATGATAAATGTCAAAAAAAAAAAAAAACTCTATATTATATTATAGATAAGAAAAATAAAAAGAAAATGTGGTACATTGTGATGGAGGGAATATTAAAAAATAAAAATAGTTAGTGAGATCGAACTTTGGTACCGAGGAATCTGGTCGTGTTTTTGATAAATTACCGAGGAATCTACTCCTTTTTACTCCTTTGCCACATCCACAACAACTCAGTAACATTCCAAGATTGAATGTATCCTATAAGAGCATTCACATTAAAGTCTTGATTTTTAAAAGAGTGGCTCACATTTTTCATATAAAGCAAGCAGAAGCAGAGGCAGGGCAGAGGTCAACAACGCAAACACCAAGCGAAAGACAAAGCAAAGCAGTAAAAGAACAATGGCTGCTGCTTCGTCTGCTTATCTTATCAACTCCAAATCTGAACTCCTTGTTACCAACCCTTCTCGTACTTTGAGTCAAAAAACCACCTGGGTGGGCCCCACCACAACAAACACTTTGAGGTTGTTTAGGAACACCAAGAATTCTGGAAGCATCAGCAGCAGCAGCAGCAGCAGCAACAGCAACAAGCTCTCTTCTTCTTCAGGTTGTTCTATTGTCTGCAAGGCTGTGTCTGTGAAAGCCCCCACTGAGATTGAGGGTCTCAACATTGCCGAGGATGTTTCTCAGGTCAGATTATAAGCCCAATCTGTAGTCTTTTGTTGTTTTTTCAAGGATAAATTTGAGAATTAGGAAATGGGTCGCTTTGGTTTCTTGGATTTGGCTGATTCTGATAAGTATGTTATTCATATGAGAGTGAGATAATAATGTTGTTCTTGGGATTGTGTTTTGGAATTATGAATTGGGTTCTTTTACTTTGTTGAAAATTCATATTAAAGTTGTATTGTTTTTGGATGAAATGGTTTATTGGAATTGGAATTGGAATTGGAATTGGAATTGGTTGTTCTTATTATTTGGAATTTTCAATGTTGATGAAAATGTCATTAAGGTCTGGCAATAAAGTGTTTTTTTACATGATAATTAATGGAAACCATGAAATGAGTAATTCTGATTTGTTAAGAATGTGGATGGGAATCAGCTAATTTTACACATTCGTGATTCAGAAGAGGCAATTTGGAGGAAAATTTTATCTTTGAATCTTCTTTGTACTTTTTGTGATTATTGATGGTCAACTCTTTCTGTCACTATGGTAGCAAGGTTTTGAGGTCAATTTAAATGTAAAATAGGATGAAAATAGCAGCTCTTGAAACCAGTTTGAGTTAATTGATTATGCTGGGCCAATAAGAGGAGTGAGTTGTTATGTAAATTAATTATATTTTTAAGGTGAAGAAAATTGGCATTTTCGAGGATAAAATAGTGAAGTGGGTCAATCATTTTTTCCTTTTTATTTAATCCTTGAAAATTTTGTGTGAATGTAGTTCTATATACATATAGTTAAAAATAATAATAATAATAATAATAATAATAATAAAAGGGAAATAAAAGAAAAATGTGAGTCAATAAAATTCTGAGAACTATATGTAATTCTTGATCTGGTAAAACCATTACTTTTGTTTGGGAATTTTTTGATAGATAATTGCAATTCAATTAACGAACAAAAATGGGCACAACCCTAGTACATGAGAAGTATACATGGGAACACCCAAAAGGAAAGAGAAAATAAAAGAATACAAAATTAACATCTAAACTAAAAGAAGTCGATGAATTCTAACAGATTTGAAGAAGTGAATGAATTAGCAGTCAGCTAGAGTGCATGTAAAGACCACAGGAACAAGAGCTTTAGATGAAACACTGCTAGCTCATGACCCTTAAATTGTGCGTGTGTTTTCTCTCTCCAAATGCGCCATATCAAACACAAAGGAACCGCTCTCCGCAACACTACCTTGAGTTTTTATTATTTATTTTTCCCAAAGCTATCTTTCCAACAGGCCAATAGATCAGTCATTGTCCTAGGCATTGCTGAGTTGACTTGAAATAAGCTCCAAACAAACAACAACAAGCCTTTTATCTAACTCACAATGAAGAAAAATATGATCCACGGATTCTCCATTAAATCTACACCTTCAACACCAGTATGTAATAATTATATCCTGTTTCCTTAGGTTGTCCATTGTTAAAATTTCACCCTTTTCTGCTGTCTGGGGAAAAGAAAGCTACATGAGGGAAAGCTTTGACTTGCCAAAGAGCTTCCCAAGGAAAGTTTGCATTGCCCCTGTTGCTCAAAGCTTTATGATAACTGTTTACTCTAAAGCCTTGACTTTTGAAAGGCATCCAGATAATTCCATCCTCTTCTCCCCTTCTAACCTTCGTAGCATATAAATCATCCAAGAAGGATTCTATGGACTCTAATCTTCTACCACCCGAATAAAAGATGGATTCCACTGAACACTATATGTCAATAAATCCATATAATCTGCCATCATTGCATCTCTATTTCTAGTTATTAGAAATAGCATTGGATATTTTTGATAATTTGATAATTGGGGGAGGGGGAGGGGAGATTTGAACCCAGACATCTTTGTTGGAAACAACAAGAAGTGCAGTTAAGCTACATGCTTTGTGGTTGTTACAAATCTGAAAGTTAATTTGGATAAGAGTGAGGTGGTCCCCGGTAAGCAATGTGGGTAATATGGAAGAGTTGGTTGATATTCATGGTTGTGAAATTGGGAATTACCATTTACTTATCTTGGGATGCCTTTAAGTGCTTTCTTAAGGTGACATTGCTGTGGAATCCTATTTTGATGAAAAATGGATTGTAGGCTGTTAAAAAGTACACTTTCAAGTTTAATAAGTTATTACCTTTCCTTATTTACTATTCCTACTAGTGTGGCAAATAGGTTGGAGAAATTGCAAAGAAATTTTTTGTGTGGCACCTCAGATGTGGAGTTTAAGTTCCCTTTGGTGGAATGGGAACTGTGTGTTCTCCTATTACTTCAAACGCAAGAGGATTTGAAGGTTGGGAAACTTTAATCAGGCCTGATTGTAAAAATGGTTAAGTGATTTGGGACTGAGGGTTACACTTTTATGGAGACAGGTGAATGCTACAAAATTTGGGGAGCAATGGGGTGGTTGGACTTTGGGTTCCGTTAGGGTACCTCGTGGGTGTAGCCTATGGCAGGGTATTAGGATGAGTTGGGGCACTTTGCAGCAATATGTGTATTTTGAGGTTGGGGACAACACTCAATTGAGGTTTTCGAATGATGTTTGGTGTGGAAGTCAGTCTCTTAAAGAATTGTATCCTGACTAACTGCCTTGCTCAATTGATCATAATGCCTCAGTCCATTCAGTCATGGATAGCCCAGTAGGTGGGGAAGGCTGGATCTGGAACATGGAATTTCACAGAGATGTTCATGATTGGGAGTTGGAGTCAGTAGGTTTTTTCTAGATCTTCTTTACTCCAATATTCTTTGGAGAAATGGGCGTGACAAGATAATGTTGAAATGGAAAGAGGGTGGTGTCTTTACTGTTCGCTCTTATTATGATGTTATCCACAATACACCAACTAACTCTTTCCCCTGAAAGAGTGTTTGGCATTTTAAGGCTCCTAAGATGGTCTTGTTTTTTGTTTGGACAGTGGCATAGGAAAGATCCTTAATTGTGATAATCTCATCAAGCAAGGATTTTCCTTGGTTGGATGGTGTTGCATGTGCTGGTGTAGTGGAGAGACAGTAGATCATTTGTTCATTCATTGTGATGTAGCCTATGGTTTGTGGTGTCTGTTTTTAAGAACATTTGGGATCCATTGGGTACCAACAAGAGGGTGGCAAATCTTTTGTTTGGGTGGAAGAATTAGTTTGGGAGACACTCTTCGGAGATTTGAAATGTGGTACCATTATGTTTGATGTGGATCTTGTGAAAGGAGAAAAATAACCAGACTATTAAAGATTTTGACAAATCAAATATTCAGTTGGAAGCATTGTTGATTAGAACTCTTTTTTATTGGTCTTGTGCTTGGGGTCTTACATTGCAACACTCTTAAAGATTTCACAGAATCACTTCTATTTTGTGCAAAATTTTCTGTAATTTTTTTTAGTTACAGAGTGCTTATCATCCTGAGCATGAAGTAATCATTTTATTTGTAAACTTATTACTAATAAAAAAAAGAAAAAAAAAAAAGATTGCTGGAAAATATGGACAACAGTTGTGCTTTGGGATTTATGGCTAATTTGATATGTTATTTGGTGGATATTACTGGAGAAAATACGTGGGATTTTAAGGTTTTGATAGGTAAGGAGACAAGCATGATTTGGGGTTGTAAAGAAGAACAAAAGGAGAGTAATTTGTTGCTGTTCATGGACTGTATGAAACATGACGTGAACAGTAACTATGCACCAAAAAGAAAGAGAGATAAGAATACTCTAGGCACTTTAGCCTCATTTTCCATTAATGAAAGTCTGAATAAAAGACTCCTAATACCTTTAAGAAGCTCTTGAATAATCTAGATCAAGCACTACTTAAAAACTAACCCTAAGAAAAAAATTATGCACAGGACTTTTATGAAATTTCAATATTTCCCTCACATAAACTACCTGTAACTTATAAACTAATGACTCAATTTAAAACTATTTTAACCCTGAGACTCTCATTATATAACCTTCGAAAGTATATAGATTTGCTTCAATCGGATACAGCATGATGGCCTCACACATGGAAAGCTCTTAAGCTGTCAAAACTGAAAATTTCTCTAAAAACAACAACTTTGACTCTTGTTCCATGGCTACATCAATAAAGCTATGTCTTCTTTTATTGCATACATAAAAGAATACTAATCCATAAAAACATCAAACTGCTCTAACTTATTTTTTCTATTGGTTACTTTGTGACACAGCTTATTGGGAAAACCCCAATGGTTTACCTGAATAATATTGTAAAGGGGTCTGTAGCAAATATTGCTGCCAAGCTTGAGATCATGGAGCCATGTTGTAGTGTCAAGGACAGGTAAGTAAAAAATGCTACTTTAGGTATTAAAATTTTATGAGCATCTTGTAGTTAGTATTCAAGGTTTTCAAGAATTAAGGTAGAAGTGATAATTGGCATGACCCACTTTGAGAATTATGTGGTCTTATGAATGTTCTTACAAGGTTCCTTTATATTTTTCTATGTGGATAGTTGATTTTTTTTTTAATAAATTCCAGGATGTCTCATAAGTCAGATTGTCAATATTATCTGTTTTTATATATATATATATATATATAATTAAAGGTCATTTCTTAAGCCAGTAATCTAGCTTTCTGTTCTAAGTTCTAACAAGTTCACAATTTAGGCAGCAAATATGTTCATTTATAGTGATTAAAGACTAGATAGAATTCTTAGGCTAACTCCACTATTGAGTTCTTTTTTTTTTTTTGATAAGTAAGAATAGAATATTATTAATAAAAGAAAAGCAAGAGAAACACAAAGAGTTCACGGTAGTGAACAAAGGAAAAAAAAGAAACAACAAGACAAAAAAAATACAGCCCCTAATCTATTCTAATAGAGGAAATAAAATCCGTAAGGGTAGAACAATCTGAGAAACCCCAACATCGAGACCAATCAAAGAGGGTCCTTTGGCACAACTCTAATAACTGAACCACAGTTTTCTCCTCATCCTCAAAAGCCCGCCGATTCCGCTCAGACCAAATAGTCCACATTAAACAGCCTGGGACCAAATCCCAGATATCAGAACTATGCTTCCCAAGCCAATGAAACCAACAGAATAATAAGTCCTCAACTGAACCTGGCATGACCCAATCGATCCCAAACAACTGAAGCATATGCATCCACAAAGAATGAGCTATCGGACAAAAAAGTAACAGGTGATCCACAGATTCCGCATTACAACAGCACAAATAACAACAATTCACCAAAGGACGACCACGAAGCATAAGATTATCCAAAGTTAGAATCTGACCATGAGCTGCGGTCCACATAAAAAAAGCCACCCTATTAGGAACCTTAACTTTCCAAATACCCTTCCAAGGGAAGGTGGAGGGATCTGCATTACGAATCTTATGATAGAAAGATCGAGTATCAAACTTCCTACTGCCATTAAGATCCCAACAAAGCCTATCACAACCTCCACCCCTAGGGATTTGGGTTTGAATGAAGTGGAGGAGGGAGTAGGAAGCCGCTAACTCCCAATCATTGAATGCCCTCTGAAATCTTAAACTCCACACTCTGTCATTATCACCCGCTGAAGGGCTTAACACATCAGAAATACAAGCCTCTTTATTAGCTGAACACAAAAATAACTGAGGATAAAGACTTTTAAGAGTGACATCCCCAGTCCACTTGTCATGCCAAAAAAGAGTACGAGATCCATCCCCACCACAAAAGAGAAATACTTAGCGAAAGTTTCCCACCCTTCACTAATACTCCGCCATAACCCACAACCATGGGCCCTACTACAAGCTCTAGTGCACCAACCCCCTTTTCCCTCCCCATATTTCATGGCTATGACCCTTCGCCATAGATGAGAGGTTTCATGGCCATACCTCCAAAGCCATTTCCCTAAGAGGGCCTGATTAAACGGCGCCAACTTTCGAACTCCTAAACCACCCAGCTCACGTGGTAAGCAAACCTTTTCCCAAGCCACCAAAGGATATTTGAAACACTCAACTGATGAACCCCACAAGAAGTTCCTTTGAATGCGTTCCAATCTAGTAGCCACAGCTTTGGGGATAGTAAAAAGGGAAAGGTAATATGTTGGAAGGCTTGAAAGGGTACTCTTCAGCAAGGTGAGTCTACCACCCTTCGACAAATAAAGCCGCTTCCAACCTGAAAGCTTCTTTTCCATCCTCTCAAGGATCGGATTCCAAATGGAGGGTGTTTTATACACAGTTCCCAAAGGCATACCCAAGTAAGTCATAGGCAAACTGCCCACTCTGCACTGAAGGATATTAGCCAAAGACTGAATGTTACGCACCTCCCCAACAGGGACAATTTCACTTTTCCCCACATTCACCTTCAAACCAGTAAAAGCTTGAAAACAAGTCAAAGCCAACCTAATAGACAGAATCTGCTCTCTAGAGGCATCACAGAAAAGAATGGTATCATCAGCAAATAAAAGATGAGAAACACGAATACCAGTAGAATTAATAGGACCCACATGAAAGCCCTGAATGAAGCCACCTTCCTCAGTTTTCTTCATGATACGACTTAAGACCTCCATGATCAAAAGAAATAGGAGGGGAGACAAAGGATCGCCTTTGTCA
>NW_027069477.1:1033388-1132971 GCF_002906115.3 Quercus suber
CATGGTTCAACTTAAAAGTACAAGTCCGCGTGGGTCTGCCATTTATGACTGAGACTTTGCCTTTTAAAACTAAACCATTCTCTGCATGGCCTCCAGGACTCCTGTTCTGTTCCAAAATAGCTCCAAATTTTTCAAAATTCCTAAACTTACGCTGATGACCAACAGCAGACAAAATTTTCCCACTCCGGTCACCACCAGTAGACTGACCACCTCCTCCACCACCATTTTTGGAGGATGCTTCAGCCATAGAAACTGGTTTAGCACCAGTGAAAAATTCCCTCATCTCTCTCTGAAACAAAGACCAACCTGCACGATTGGAACTTGCTGGTATCATAACACACCCTCGGCGAGCCCCGCCATAGTATTCAGCTATGACCACAAAAACACCAGCCTTATTCGACCTTCCACAAAATTCCAACAACTTATTATTATCCCGGAACCGTCTGCACAAGGAAACTTTCCCCGGAACCCAATCACGAATATCAGCAAAGCAAGAAAGGATCCACTCCAATCCTTTTCGTCCTACCCAGATAGTATGCTTGACATGCCGGCTGCTCTCATGAATAGCATAAGAATCATGTCGCCCACCATTGAAAGAAAAAGAGAAGAGCTTTGCATCAATACGGAAAGGAAACTTTCTACCCCCCTGAACCGATACAGTGGGAGAGGTAAAAAGGTTTGAAGCTGGTTTGGTATCAGTTTTTGGTAGGGAGATAATGGTATCAGTTTTAGGTAGGGAGATAGCGGGTAACTGTGGAGGTGTAGGTACAGAAGGTTTAATAGGCAAAGAGGATGATTGTAAGGGGTGAGACGATGGGCAAAAACTAGAAGGGATAGAGGGATGACAAAAGGTGTATGGAGGCAAACCAAAAGGTAGGAGTTGAGGTGGGAATAGAAACGGATAGGGAGGGAGGGAAGGAATATGTGGTACAGCCGATGGTAGGAAGGGGGGGAGGGAGGGAGAAGGGGGGGGTTGATGGTGGGGGTGAGGGTGGGGGATTTAAACAAGCATTGACTATTACAATTTTGATATCTATTTTATATCATTGATGATGTGACAAATCTGATTCATTTATTTCACAATTTATGGATAGAATTTTAAAAACTCCATAATGGAATTAACTTAGGAACTCTATAGAGGATCTTAATCCTTAAGGACCCATATGTCTTGTTCCTATACTATGAGGATCACATAATCTCATCCATATGAAAAGCTAATATCCTAATTTCTGGCCTTAAAACTCTTTGGAATTAGACTTGGAAAATGATTTTTAATATTCTCACTAATGATTCTGATATTTGGCTGCAGAATAGGTTACAGTATGGTAACTGATGCTGAACAAAAAGGACTTATAACGCCTGGAAAGGTAAGGGGCAGTAGGTACTACTCTTATGCATATTGTTGGAATTGTAATGCGAACTTACTTTAATGGAAGAATTGTCTTATGGTTTTTCTCGATATGAGCACTTTGGGGCTGGAAATTTGGCCTCTTATAAAACAAGGTAGCCTTCCTTTGATTGGCTGCCTCAACAAAAATCAAATTGACAGGGAATGATGACTGATGCCGTATGCAAATTTTTCTAAGCATAAATACCGAAATACTTTTGATGCTATATTAGCATTGTTTCTATAAGCCTAAAGCTAGAGCTATGATTTACCATCAGACCTTGATTTTTAGTTTGAGGATCAATTTAGGGTTGGGTCTTTCTGTAGCTGGAAGTGGGCCTTGATGCATGACTTTTGTCATAGATGACAAGGGCCTGCTTCACACATACTTCTAGCCAGTAATTGGATATATCATTCAGGTTTGCATTAAATAGTTTTTGCTTTATAGTGCAAAGTTTGATATTATACTGGAAATGCCAATAGCAAACACTACTTGCAATTGTGGTGACAGAATTTTTTTGGGGTTTGACTATTGTGAAAACTAAAAGCCTCCAATAGACTATAGCGGATTGACTTAGTGAACCATTGAGTTGCTTATTTGTCACCTGTTAGAAACCCATTGGTAGAACTCATCTTTGAAAACCGACTTGCAAGGGAGGATGCCCAAGAGCTTATAAACACATGGTTAATCTTACACTTACTTCATGTGGGACACTAGGATCATAACATCACTTTTGTGCCAGAATGAAGTAAATCAAGTCCAAATGTGTTAGTTGTCTTTTATATTTAAATTTGAACAAACACTATTGTTTGGTATTTTTGTTAGAATTTGCATGAGATGACTCCCCACAAATAACTATTCACATTATTTTTTCGGCTTCCATTCTGATGGAGAGATTTTTGAATTTGAACTTCATCTAGTTGTTCTTGCTTAGTTTCCAAAGTCATTCTGAGATAGCTGTCCTCTTTTGTGTATTTTTTAGAGTATTCTGGTGGAACCTACAAGTGGAAACACAGGCATCGGTCTTGCATTTATTGCTGCTTCAAAAGGATATAGACTCATCTTGACAATGCCAGCATCAATGAGTTTGGAAAGAAGGGTTCTTTTAAAAGCATTTGGGGCTGAACTTGTATTGACTGATTCAGCAAAGGGCATGAAGGGAGCAGTTCAAAAGGCTGAAGAGATTTTGAAAAGCACACCCAATGCCTACATGCTTCAACAATTTGACAATGCTGCTAATCCTAAGGTTTGTGGTCACTGTATCCTCTTGACTTGCTGCACTTCATAGTTATCTTAGGAATTAGTGTATACCTCTACTCTGTCATTGCTTTTTACTGCTACCTTGTGTCATGGACTTGGTGAATACCAACTGAAGGGAAAACTCATGTCTGGTAGGGAGGATACCTGATGTACCCACACTTTGCTAGGATTATCGTTGCTTTATATTTTCTTTTCCAATTAAATAACATGCGGTGCAAAGTGTTGTTGACTGGTCATTAACTGAAACATTTCACAAAATCAGGGCAATCCCATCGATTCAGAATAATATGCTGATTTGTTTATTTATATTACAGAATAGCTGTGAGGAGCCATCTAAGTGTTCTTCATGTGTTGGACTGATGGGATTGACTTGCCAAAATGTTGTGAACCTTATTTTTGGATCTCTAAACAGGATTGTATAAAAAACCTGAAATGAGTATACCAGTCTAGGGTCCTTTCTAGATGACAACCAAGTCAAATATCATGTTCTTTTTGTCTTGGACAATATGTCTTTCAAAATGTATTGGTTGTGATGATTATTTTATTATTAATAAAATATAGAGTAGTGTTGTTGTTGATGATGATGTCAATGATGTTTTGATCAACTTCTAGCTAGCCACGTATATGAAACTGATGTTATTTTAGAGATTGAGTACTCAAATTCAAGACTTTTCTAAAATAGTTTTCTTAGTTGTTCCTAGAAGATATCTCTAGTCATGTAGGTCGGATAACACTATTAGGTTAATGTTGTGGCCTAGAGATCTTCTATGTAGTTATAGCTTGTTGGCTTTGATACAATGAGATAAAAATTTGGAAATTAATGTCTTAATGTGCAGATACACTATGAAACAACTGGTCCAGAAATTTGGGAAGATACAAGAGGCAAGGTGGATATATTTATAGCAGGCATTGGAACTGGTGGAACTATTTCTGGTGTTGGTCGGTTCCTTAAACAGCAAAATCCTAAAATAAAGGTAAATTTTGCCAAACCATATAGGATAATTTGTCTTCGATTTTGTGTATGTGATTGCCCCGAATGGTGGGAAAAATGTTTTCAAAGAAAGGGCTATCTTCTTTTGCCTTATTAATCTGTTTATTTATTTAATTTTGAGCATTTTCATTTGACTCCATGATGTATCAGGTAATCGGTATAGAACCTACAGAAAGCAACATACTTTCTGGTGGAAAACCTGGTGAGAGAACAAAAAACCTTTTGTCCCATTATCAGTTAAATCTAATTTCCTATTATTTAGTTATTAAATTTTTTCTAATCTTGCTGCTATCATTTATATGCAGGTCCTCATAAGATTCAAGGAATTGGAGCTGGTTTTGTACCCAGGAATTTGGATCAAGAAGTTGTTGATGAAATCATAGAGGTAAGTGTTAATTCTATGATTTGCCATATTCTCTTCAATTGGATTATTTCTTTTCTTTCTCTACCTAGGGAGGTTGTGGAATCTCCTTATGTTGTGTATAATTGACCACCTCAATACCAAGTAATGGGACTTTTGTTGATTTGGGAAATACAAGCTTTGATCATCTTAACATGGAATTTTGCTATTCCTGCATCTATGTATCATTATGCAATGGATTCTTGTTAATGTGATTGGTTACTCTGCATAATCAAGTTTATTACTTGGAATTATGCTATGTGCAGATGCTAACTTTCAGAATATACTAACTCTTTTAGTTATGGATCAAAGTTATCACTTGGTCATTATCTTTGTTGCTGCTATGTAATGCAGCTTAAACTAGCTCAGATATGACCTTTTTGCTTGTGCAAATGAAGACTGGAGACTCTTAATGTGAGGGTCTTTCACTAGCCTTATTTTTGCAGTACATACTCATACAATGATACCACCCATAGGGCTTTGCCTACACGTGAACATAGGTTGTCTTGGCCTTCACACAAACATTGGTTTTATTTAAAGCATTAGTATTGGTGGTGCTAAAAAGCTATATTGCTATTTTTAGCACCACCAAATACAAATTTATGGCTGCATTGGTGGAGCCAAAGCCAAATAATTTGGCTCCACAGCTACATTGCACAGCCAAAAGTGGCTGTGCACTGTAGCTCATAGGTAAAAAAAAAAAAAAAAAAAAGACTTTATGAAATTGCATGTTCACACTGCTTTATATTAAATATATTATCTTATTCATGTGTTTACACTGCTTTGTAGTGAATATATTATTTTATTGTAGTGGATATATTAGTTTATTGTGTTGTTTATATTATTTTATTATGTTGAAAGCTAAAATAAAACCAATGATGTTAGGTGTTTTGTAAAGTGAGAAGGTAAGATAAATAAAGTAGTTTTTTGTGGAGCCATATTGCTAAATTTATGGCTCCACCAATGTGGATGCTCTTAGTAAATTCTTCTTGTTACAATAACCTTTCAAAACAAAAGAAAAATGCTTAGACCACTGGCTTCAATGCCTTTCTTCCCTGATTTTTTAGTTTAGTTGTCCACTAGTAAAGCATGTATCTGTGATTAGTGAGCACATGCAGTATGTCTAGTCATGCAGGCACTAGTATTTTTCATGTAAATAAACTCTTTTCTGGTGTATTTTACTTGGTTCATATGCTGTGATTTGGCAGATATCCAGTGACGAAGCTGTTGAAACTGCAAAGCAATTAGCACTCCAGGAAGGGTTGCTGGTTAGTGATTTTTATTTCTTTTTTGACCATTTCAAAATTGAAGATGAAGCCAAATTCAAACAGTATGCCCTGTTGTATATGCATGCCCCTCTGTGTTCACATGAATGCACTAGAATTGCTGGAAATAAGTTTTTGTTAACTAGAGAAAGAGAAATGAAAACATAACAAAATGATTAAAGGTGGACTTTTTCTTATCAGGTTTAATAATTGATCAGATATTTTACTCATGTAAAGATACCGAGAGGGCAATTGGCACCTGCTCCCCATTGTGCCTGTGTAACTTATCATTTTATGTATACTAAAAGAGCAGTTACATTATAGTCATGAATGTCTCACTAGTAAGATCTACATCTAGTTCATTATAATATTTAGTTAACTGAAAGGAACCAACAAAACTTGTAAATCAACTGAGGTGGCAACAGATTGTTCTGCCCATTTTTTCAGTATCGTGCAGTTGGATTTTCCGAGTTGACAATGGCATAACCTCTTTATGTTTAGTGGATTTCTGTTTAATATATATATATATATATGGTACTTTCATTTACATTTAGCCCCAACACCCCCCCCCCCCCCCACAACAAAAATCCACCCCCCACCCAAAGAAGTCCCTTCATTCAAGAAGTTTCGGGTTTGATCCACTTGTAGGGTAAGGAATTGTTTACCAAATAATTAATTAAAAGAAGGAAGGAAGCCTCTCTCTCTCTCTTATATACACAAATATAAAGCACACATACATGTGTGCCTGTTAAGGTACGTATGCATGTATGTATTTGCTAAATTATTGCTCTTTTCTTAAATGGTATCTTTTCTAACCAGGTGGGTATCTCCTCTGGAGCTGCTGCTGCTGCTGCATTGAAGGTTGGAAAGAGACCTGAGAATGCAGGGAAGCTCATTGCGGTATGTCCCTTTTTTTTTAATTAACAATGAAACTAGTGAGAAATAAATCCATCTTGAGCTAGCTGCAGCACTAAAAAGCAGAAAGTTGCCCACTGTGGAAAATTAGAACATTATACTGAGAATAAAAACCAACTTCAATAGTTATATTAGTGTACATCAGGCCCATGCCTATCCTTGGGCCTGATGCACACTAAAAATTAAAATGATTAGCTAGAATCAGTAAATTGGCAGATATTGAGTAACAAGGCTTAAAGGAATCAATATAACATTTTTAGGAAGTAAAGGTTGTCCTGGATGATTAATTAATATTGTACCTTGCCTAACAAACAAACAATACCCACCCAACCATACAACTAGGAAATGATCTGGTGGACTATTGGATAGGCTGGACTTTGAGCTGGTGGCTGATTCTATATTGGCTTTGCTTAGGCTTTGGTTTTGGGAGATACTTTTCACACCAGCACATCTTAAACTGTGGCAGTTGTTTTCACATATCAGATAACTAGAATTATGCTTTGAGAATTATATTCTTAGTCTCTTTTGTTTAACCTTTTTAGAGCTTGTATATTAGTATGTATCTAGGATTTTGCAGTAACTTCTATGTTCATCTTCCATTTTTATATTATTTTCTTGAAATATGAAGTGGCTGTCATTGATAGGTTTCATTTTATCCAGTCAGACAAGTCGTCTACTCTAGTGACCCTGGGTTCAAATCCCAGTCATTGGAAATTACTATTTCCAATTTTATCTAGTCAGACAATATAATTTAATTTTATTCAAATTAGATGGTACACCAGAGGTAAAAAGAAGTAAAATGATGGCACTAGTACTATGGATTTTTGTATTTCAATTCCAGACTTCTTTTCTGGCTGTTAGTGACAGAATATCCTTAAGTTGACCAAAAAGAAAAGATGTTCAAGCTGCAGTGAGAGTTAGCAAAGTGAGGACATGCAAAGTTGGCACAAGGACCTTTCTTAATAAACCTATACTCTTCTACTGAAAGCCAACCAGTCAAATTTTGGTATCCTGGGTTTTGCACAATTGGTGGATTACTTTAGTTATAGTTGCCTCCTTTTTCTTTTGGTTCTTTTTGTTCAACAATGTATTTAAATGTTTTGCTTTTGGTAATGTTGAGCCAAAAAATGGAGCAGTCACATGTGAATCCATTCAGGTCTGTGTGTTTGACCTTGTTGTGGCATTGGTCATACCAACAAATTACTTACAGGGCTGGTAATTGGTTGGCTTGTATTTTTATTGACTGGTTGACTGATGTTCGGCAGTCTGGCCATCTAACACATGATATATTTCTTATTAACTTGGTTTCCAATGAGGTTGAAGCACTTTAAGAGTCTGGACCACTTAATAAAGGTGTTTTAGTTGGTTCTAGCAACTGTGGTTCTCATTGTCAGCACTTTTTGAACTGTGTCATCAGCAACTGGAACGGTCAAACTTAAATCTGCACTAACTAATTAAGTATTCATAAATGATGGACCATGAATTCTCTTTTTGGCGGATGGCACTTAAAGCTCCATATGTTGTTGAATATGCTGTTAGTTATTTAATTGCTCATTCCAAATAATCTTTGTCCTTATTCCCTCACATATCAACTCATTTGAGAATTTAAAATGCTTGTAGGTGGTGTTTCCCAGCTTTGGAGAACGATATCTCTCCACAATTCTTTTCCAGTCAATCAGGGAAGAATGCGAGAAAATGCAACCTGAGCCATGAAATCCCTTTGTTTGAGTTACTATTTAATGAAAACGAAGTATTGTTGACTCAAATTGTTTCTTATGTATCTGCACATTTGTATTCCAAATCATCCATTATGTACTGTATGTTCGATCTGGGTTTTAGGCTTGTGAATGGTATTCTTCTCTTTGAAAAGATGAATCCTAAAAATCGAAATTGTCCTATGTGGATTCATGTACATTTTGCAGCCTTTAAAGTTTCACCACTTAGAAGTCCTTCACATAGGAAAATTTTTATAGCTCCTACATGGTGTGAAATTATGCAAGTTTTGGATCCTGCTAGCTCTAGGATCGACCATGAAATTAAATTTCTAATTATCGGAAACTTCCAAGATGAGAATTTATCAACGTCACCAAAGAAAAAAACCACAGGAGAGAACTTAAAGGGTGGGTTGAATAACCATCTCTTGCCATCCACAAGCTTATCTTCCGTGAGTTTGCAAGCTCTTTTTGAGTATATTTATTATTATTTACAAAGAAGGATGATTTTGCAAATGGGTTACAATTAGCTCAAACTAATAAAAAATTTTATTGTTGAATTAGAGATCGAGGATTCATAAAAAACCAATTGGTTTTTTAGTCTAATAATAAAGAACAATTATCATGAATCAAGTGTCAGTCCAATAATTATATAGGACCCATATATTGTAAGATAAATGTTGTATATAAGGGATACTTGAAGTGTAAGTTAGGTTAATTTTGACAGGTAATTTTCCCATTCTCATTTACTTGGTTTGACTAGTCGTTTTCCATTCCCATTTACCTTTGTTTTATAAACAATTTCTTCGTCACAAAATGTGAATCCATTTTAATATTTCTTTGTAAGGTGTGTCAAAATATATGAAATTTTTTTTTTCCCTACTAGAATAGTAGACGATTAATCTTTGCACATGGATTTTCAAAGTTGATAGGTGAAAGGGTATATTTTATGTCGATCTTTTCATTCAATTCCATATACAATATTCTTATTTTTGGTTAAGTTTTTCTAATTTTAATACTTTCTTTTAAAACTTTGACTCAAAAGAATATTCATAAATAGTTGAATATTGTATGTCAATGTGAGAGACCAGAAATAAACTAGTGAAATGGAATAAAGGGTGTGGAAAAAAATGGAGATTGAACTAATTCTTTTAAGAAAAAAAAATGGAATAACATCACTAAACCACAAATCACTTTTCAATTTTTTAGATTTTTATTGATTATTTTTTTAAGTCAAGTTATTATCAGACTTGAACTTACGACATGTAACTTTCGGTAGAGGACACTTGTCATCGCACCAAGACTTGACTTCTTTTGTGTTATATTTTATTTATATAACCATGACCTATACATTATACATACACCTACCGAATATGGTTTATTTATTGCTTTTTTTTCATAATAATAATAATAATGGGCCCGCTTGCCCACACAAAATGCCTATTATAGTAAAAGAAAAGGGTATATTTTAATTTTATCACCTACTTTTTATTCAAATTCATATATAATATACTTATTTTGGTTTATGTTTTTTTTTTTTATTATCGTTTTCCTATTATGTATAAATGTTTAGATAATTCCTTGACCCAAACACACCCCCACAACACCCCACCCCCCCCCCCCCCCCCCCCCCCACACACACACACACGTACGTATTTATATGCTGTACTATAGATTTTCATCACGTGTTCTATTATGTCAATGTGAGTATCACGTTGCATATTTTAATCCTAATGAACCCATCTCTAGAAAGGGCTTGCCCTTCATCAATAAGCATTTTTTTTTTCTTGTTCACAAAGCAATAAAGACTCAACCATCTCGTCAAAAGAAGAGTCCCCTTCAGAAGAGAAAATGGAAGGAAACTGCATGCTTTTTTGATTCCTGGAAACCACACAAATTCTCATCTCATTCCTATTTATATACTATATAGTTGTTAACTGTAAACAATTAATTGAGTGGCGGCTTTCACATGCATTTCATAATTTTACTTAACAAAAGTCTATAATCACTTGCCTAATCTTGGCTTTTGGCACTTATAAAACTGATATATAGGCCTTAAAGAAAGTTAGAGGTCCCCAAGCTAAACTCAGCTAGGCATGTAAAGAAGGGATGGGAACTAATAGCAGAAAATGGTCAAATTTGATCATGACATGAATTAATATTAATTTAAATCAGTTTGTTAGTTTGTGTCTATTTATTATTCTCAGCTTTTTAAGCATGACACCACTTTACTCTATGGATTCCAAGCATGCAAAGCATAAACAGTATTATTTTACGTTAACTATCCCCATATGAACATTATTTCCAATGATTCCAGCACTAGACATACATGGAATCATATCTGATGTTATAGAGTGGCTCAAATAAAAATGAAAGAAAGAGATTAGCTAGGAATGTCTTGGGGTGATTGAATAGATGTGTTATATATTTAAGATGAGAAGAAAAAGGAGAAGATGATAGAGAAAGGGATAGCCAGAATATGCTAACTTACCCTCCGGACTTCAAACTGAAATCCAATTCTCCATAATTGAACCAAAGTGGATTGAATTTTTTGTAACCGATCGATGGACATACTTTAGAAGATAGTTGTAATTAACATCCAATGATTCGAAACGTAACTAATCGAACCAAAATACTATATTGAGGTGTATATATATTGGTTATGCTCATAAATTGAACGATTCATGTGTATCATACGAAATATATTATATATAAGAAACGATGCATAGACATGTGGGTTAAAATTAAGTTTTTGCTAAAATTTTTGCTTTGACTTAGTTCAATGAGTTGTTGGACTAGTTTGAACACAAAATTATTGGGTTATTCAGTCAAACCCGATAAAATAACATTTCCATGATATTTTTTTTCCTCTTAAAGAAAGCTAGGTATAGTTAATTTATATGAAAGTGCAAAATTCTTTCTATACCACCAATAAAGTATTAAATGATAATATAACTATTTTTTCAAATTTTATTATTATTATTATTGTTATAAGTTAAAAGAACTTGAAAGCCAATAAAAAAGGTACATAAAAAGTTATTAAAATAGAAGAGCAAGTGTTAGAGATAATGACTCATATTTTGAATGAAAAAGTGACACTAGTCTCGGCCTCTAATTGGGTTTTATTTAAGTTTGTTTGTAAACCCTTATTTTTCACATATTGGATTTATTAGTCATGAACTTAGGGACATTAGAATGGGAGTTCCAAATATACAAAGAAAATCTATGATCTTGGGGACAGAAATAGAGAGTAGAAAATAAAGGACTCAATAATTTCCCTTTGTTTAACTAATACGCCAGTGCATTTGGCCGGCAGGGATGATCCTATTTTTATTTTTGAAGTCACACCATTTGGTCCATTTCCACATGCAAGCAACGAACCAAGTACTTAGCTAGCACCAAAGAATAGATATAGATCTCAGGAAAGAAATTTCATAGAAGTTCGGGTTGTGCAATTTGGGGAAGTATATAAGTTACAAATTTATAGCTTGAGGGCTATAATAATTAATAACCTTCCTCGTACCACAGCATAAATAATATATCTACCACTTGTTCATTGGTAAATGATCTGTTCCATTGTTTTTATGTTGAATAAATAAATACCTGCTACAACATGGTGTGTGTGTATATATATATATATATATAAGTCTGTACAATGTGTTTGTCTAATAATTTGGAATCAAAATGGTACGATTTGAAATTTTCTTAGTGTCAACATGTCAACAGTCAAATGAAAAAAGCAGATTTTTTAAATCAATTTTGAAAGCAAGGCATACGAATGATTAATATTAATTCCTTACTCTATTAATTTTTTTTTTTTTTTGAGAAGTTTACTCTATTGAATTTGAGAGGTTTAATTGCACCTTTTTTTTTTTTTTCAAATTCATTTTAGAGATTTTTTTTTTGGAGAATATGTTGAGCTATAGCTCTTATTAGTCCATACAAAATATAAATGACACTATTTTGTCAATGTCAGAAGATTTGAGTGTCGTAGTTTTTTTTTTTTTGATAGAATGGAATATGTTATGTTACGGTGATAATCACATACTAACATACATTAGCCTATATATGGAATTTTCAAGATAGGAGCATATAATTTTGTTTTTTTTTTCTTTTTAATGAAAAATTTGGGCCAAAATGGGCATTTGCCTTTTTCACCAAAACTTTCCAACAAAATGCTCCTGTTCTGAAACTATTTAGTAAAATACTCATATTTTAAACTTGATTTCCTAAAAATTGATTTTCAATGAAAAATTCGATTTTTAAAAAATTGAGTTATGTGAAATCAAACTTTAAAAAAAAAAAAAAATGGAACTTGAGTTCTATGTAAAATTTCTCACATTACTCGATTTTCATCAAATCGGTTTTTTCATTGAAACTCGATTTTTAGAAAATTGAGTTTCAAAACAAAGGCATTTTGCTAGATCTCAAAATATTGACATTTTGCTACATCTTTTGGGCGAAAAGGACAAATGCCCATTTTGGCCTGAAAATTTGACAATAATGATAATAATTAACAAATGGTTGTGTGTGATGTAAAAATGAACAAAATTTCAACGTGAGGTAGGGCTGCTTTCCTGTTAGAATTCAAATAGAGTACAATAGAATACAAGAGCCTTTGATTTAATGTAAGGTAGGGCTACCTATGTAGAAATAGAATACAAGAGCACGTTGCCTTATGGTATAATATTTATTGTCAGTTTGTCACCGTGTCTCTTGCCTTATATTTTTTTTTTCCTTATATACTATATATAGGGCACCTCTCACGCTCTTCCATACACCAACACAAACTGCACCCATTTGTCCTTCAAACAATGGAGTACTCCAAAGAACATGAGGCACCTTTTTCCTCTCCTTCTCTACCCTCAAACAAGTAGGCACTAAACAATCTTTCTCTCTCTCTCTCTCAAAGTCTCAAACACACACACACACACACACAGACACAAATCTTTTTCCATGGTAACAAATTTTGTGTAACATATATATATTTTTTTCATGAAGGTGGTGGTCCAAGGATACTGTGGCTATTGTGACAGGAGCCAACAAAGGAATTGGGTTTGCTATGGTGAAGAGATTGGCACAACTGGGATTGACTGTGATTTTAACTGCTAGAGACATAGAGAAAGGGCACAAGGCAATCGAGGAACTGAGAAACCAAGGGCTTGATGATGTACACTTCTTTCGCCTTGATGTCTCAGAACCTGCTTCGATCAACACTTTTGTATCATGGTTTGCAAGAATTTTCGGAGCATTGGATATTCTAGTGAGTTTGTTTGCTATCAATCTTCTTTTCTTTTAAATTCTTATGCATATATGTTTATATACAGTTTTTTTTTTTTTTTTAATTACTATTTTTTTCTTCTATTTACAAGCATAAGGACAATTAAATTTCAGTAAATAATTAGCAAAAAGTTGCAACCAAATGCACCGAATGCAAAAGGGTCAAAGAAACTGACTTTCCTTAATTTACCATGGTAAGCAAAAGGGACAAAGAAACTGACTTCCTTAATTTACTATGGTAATTATGTTATTATTGACTGTTAATAGTTTCAGTTTATGTTGACTAAATATAGATCCGTTGTATAAGGTTGATTTTGCATGTGTTGCGCCGCATGAAGCTGATCAATCAATCTCACATGCATTACATATCATATCGGTTTTTTTTTTTAATTTTTAATTTTTTTTTTTTTGTAGTGGTGGAATTTTTTTTCCCCTATTAATTGTTTGCTGCAATGTTTGAGTTCATGTGTTAGAGTCTTAGAGATGACTCAAAGATATATGACAAGAAAGGTGGAAAAATAACCTTTATGTTTGGGTTGTAAGCCTGTAAGGTACTAATAATTAATAGAAATTTCAAAAAGCAACATTGCATTTAATTTAATTTTAGTTAAGCAAATATATTTTCATTATCATTTAGGTGTATTATATGTATTTTTGTTAAAACCCCAAGCCAATTGATCTTATGATAATGTGATCTGGTCCCTAACAGCCTAAACCAATTCGAGTCTTTAAATATACGATTTAAGCATTTAGAAAAAGCTAAGAGTTTTATAATTCATTTGATTAGTACCTTATTTTTTATTTATTTATAAGAAGATTGGTTTCTCTTAGAATATATGTCTATAGGATGAAATCCATCCTCCTCCATTGTAATACTAATATCAATATATAAAAATTAAAAAAAAAAAAAAGAAGAAGAAAAGTTTAAGCATATGATCACACAATCAAATTCACTCGAACTGTGTGAGTTTTTTTAAACCCATTTTGTAAACTGTTTTAAGTTTATTTTATGTTCTCTAAATTACATATCTACCTAATTTTTGAAATATTCTTTTTAAATAGTTTGGCATTTTGCATTCTAAGAAAAAAAAAATGATATATTAAGCAAAGAAATCAAGGGAAAATTTTGTGATAATTAGTTAATTACCTTACAGTTATTTATAAATTTTATTTAGTAAAAAGTGTTCAATTGTCATTATTGTTATTGTTTTTGTTGTTATTCGTTTATGTATTAAACAAAAGAAACATATGGTTAGCTTCAAGAAGGCTTTTGAGCCCTTAAATCTGATTAAAAGAATATATTTTATCATAAAATATGTAAATTATATCTCAATTATGAAATATTTAGAGAGAGAGAGAGAGAGAGAGAGAGAGAGAGAGAGAGAGATGATCTTCCCATGACATGGTTCTTGCTTGATTCCTATACAAACGATTAAAATTTTCGTATAATTCAATTTTAAAAAAATGATTAAAGATCTTGTGACTTATTCCAAAAATGAAGTTCTTGAAGATTTTTTTTTTTTAAAGAAAAAAAAAAAAAAAACTTTATAAGTACTGAAAGTGAATGCAAATTATGTAGTGAATATTTGATATTTGTAAACGTGGTTAAAAAAAATGCAGTTATAACCCACGTTTTTTATAGTGAATATAATAAATTGGTTATTATAATTTCATATTTAATAGTAGAGTAACATACTATACGATATTACATATTTAATTATATAGCAGTAATTGAGTGGTTATACATTGGGAACCAAATCATTACATGATTTGACTCTCGAAAGAATCTTTAGAATATCAAGGTTTGCTAAATATTTCTTAAATAAGATTGATCTACCATTGAGATCGTTACAATAATTAGGATTGAATCTCGTGAAATGTTAAAGTCAAATAAATCATTCTTTTAAGATGATAGTACTCATATTACTTCTCACCTCAAATTTCTTAGGTATAGAAATGTCGGTGTCAACTTTCTATTTTCTAATGCTACTATGCTAGGCTCAAAAATTCTAAGAATAATGTTGCCCAACTCACAATTTATACATAAAATAATACTTAAAAGATTTTTTTTTTTGATAAGATACTTTAAAGATGTTAAGTGTTACTCACAAAACCTGAAATGAGTTTTCTATTTTAAGGAAAAATCATAAGTATTTTATCTATTTTTCCCTAAAACGTAGCCTCTAATTAAACACACACATTAGAGCATTAGCATTGGAGAATGCTAATGCCAAATCTAAGAGAAATTTGAAATTTTAAGCCCCAAAACCATCTGCATTGGGGAATGCTAAACAGCAATATTGCAAATTTTTTTGCAATACTGCTACAGTGCAATTCTAAACATAGAATTGCACTGTAGCAAGTATTGTAAAAAAATAATAATATTTTATTTGGAAGAAAGCTAAAAATGAGAGAGAGGAGAGAGATGGGAGAGAAGATATAATTTTGAGATATATTATTTTATTATATAGATATATTATTTTAATGAGTAAAAGAGGAAAATAGAAGTTTGGGATGTGGAGGTATTGTAAAATGGTATGGTATAATGATAAAGTGGCTTTTTAGAATTGTAAAATAGAGTAGCATTGGAATTTTTCAATGCTAATGCTCTTACATATATGAAAATGCTAGTATTAACATTACTATCTTTAGCAAGATTTCTACTACATATTCGGTTTGAACTTGCCTATCACGCATTATTTTCTCAAAATAGGAACATCCCATATCAAATTATATGGGTCTTTTTCTTTTAAAAAATAAAATAAAATAAAAATGTTTTTATTTTTTCACGTCTAAGTAATTTGACATGACCATGATTCACATTGGACATCACGCAATAATTTGTATTTTAAAGGCAACATACGAGACCCATTAAAACTTGTAGCTCATTGAAACAAGTGAAAAATATTAAAAAGCTCATAAGAAAATAATGATTTGTTGTGCTTTTACTGTATAGTGTTAGACTAAGACCTTGGAACCCAAACTATTTTGACATCGTGTCTTTTTTTATTTCCAATGCGATTTGCCATTTATGAAAGTCATTTTTGGGTTTTTTTTTTTTTTTTTTTTTTTTTTTTTTTTAAATATTTTTAAGCATAAACATTAATGAATGTATCTGCAAGGATGTCAGAATTTATATAAAAAGAAAAAAGAAATAAAATCTGCAAACGCACTTTTTTTCTCTCATACCTTATTAGAGTACCACATCATCAACATTTTTGCTGATTTAGGTTTTTATTTTTATTTTCTGCTTTCTTTTTGGTGGTAAAAATCATTAATTACTTTCGATTGTTAAAACTTCATTCCTTTTCAATCAGCTTAATTATTTAGTTTATGTTTAATTTTTAAAGTTTACATTTTTAGGTACTATTATACTTTCTGTCTAGTTTATTTCTTATTCTTAAATTCAATAAGTTAATGAAAATAAGCTCTTTCAAAACAGCACTTAATGGATTCCAAATTGACAAGTATCTATACAATTGCTAATGGTTCAACTCTTTCCTGACATTTCTTCAATTTCTCTTTAATGACAAAATTATATCGTTTGAATATTCTTCAGGTGAACAATGCCGCTGTGTCATTCAATGAAATCAATGAGAATTCAGTGGAGCATGCAGAGACAGTGATCAAAACCAATTTCTATGGAGCCAAGTTGCTGATTGAGGCTCTATTGCCCATGTTTCGTCTCTCACATTCAGAAAGCCGGATTCTCAATATTAGCTCAAGACTTGGCTCCCTAAATGTGAGTGAAATTAATGCTTAACAGTACGTTTAATTATGTGCATGCAATCTGATATAAATCAATCTAAAACTTGAATAAATTAACTAAATCAGCTTTACTAGTGCCAAGAAAAAAATGTAAATAAGATTAAGTTAGTTAGTTTTTTTTTTTTTTTTTTTTTTTTTTTAATGTTGATATATATTAAGCAATTAGCTTGAGAACATTATCATTAGAACATGATATATTGGTATTTTTGTTTTCATTGGTAGAAATAGAACATGATTGATAATTAAAGAACAACGTGTAAGCTTGAAATAAAGAATTTGTTGAGTCCACGAATTGGTGTTTTAAGTATCTTATCATAAAGCTTTTTTGAGATAAAAGCAACTATTACATTGGCGTGTAAACTTGAAATAAAGTATTTGTTGAGGCCATGAATTGGTGTTTATCTTGTCATAAAGCTTTTTTGAGATGAAAGCAACTACTACACTGGCGTGTAAACTTGAAATAAAGTATTTGTTGAGGCCATGAATTGGTGTTTATCTTGTCATAAAGCTTTTTTACAATGAAAGCAACTATTAATTTGGAGTGGCAATGAATTGGTGTTTTAAGTATTTTGTCAACGAACTTTAATCTCTCTCCCTTTCAAGTTATTTACACCTAGTTCTTCACTTGCATTTTTCTCAAAAAAAAAAAAAAAAAAAAGGTTCTTCACTTGTATTGACACTCAATTATTCAAACCAGAAATTCTAATAGATAATGAAATTAGTGTAATTATTTTTTTCTGAATACATGCCCGACATTGATTACAATGTATATATCCGATCCTAGCTAACACATCTCCATGAATTTTAATGTTTCTAATTGAACTGCATATATGCATATACCGCTTTATTTTCTCAACTAGCTATTAATTACTAATTATTCCTTCATACATGCAGAAGCTGAAAAACCCTAATATAAAAAACATACTACAAAGTGAAAATTTGTCAGAGAAGCATATTGAGGCTATGGTAAGTTCGTTTCTTCAAAATGTGAAGAATGGAAAATGGGAAAGACAAGGGTGGCCAGAATTATGGACTGACTATGCCGTATCAAAGCTTGCACTAAATGCATACACAAGGGTTTTGGCAAAGCGCTACATGGGAAGAGGTATAAGTCTGAATTGCTTTTGTCCTGGCTTCACTCAGACATCGATGACTCGCGGTAAAGGCACACACACTGCCGATGATGCTGCTGATATTGGAGCTAGGCTAGCCTTGCTTCCACCTGAGGAGTTACCTAGTGGGAGATTTTACTTGAGTGGTACAAGTATTGTTAATTCTAAGTTATAGAATGATTAATTCTGTAAAGATAATAACTAATTGATCTTGGACATGTGAGGGCTCTCACTAATTTCAAATTTCAATGTTTGAAGTGAGATTTTGTTTGACCAAATGCTATTTTTATTTTCTCTTGCTAACTCTTTCTCTATCTCTCATATATAAAATGGCATAGCGTGTAACTTGTGACGAATATTTTCATGTGGTAATTGACGCTATGAGAATCATAATGCTATTTCACCCCAACCAATTAATAGAACCATAATGGTTGCCAACCATTGCACCCAATTCGCTCCCGTAGATCAGCATATATACATAGCATGTTAAGAGAACTACTACATGCACAAATAATGGAGCAACAAAATGTTAATGTATATTATGTTATGGGCTTTAGGCCCAGCTAGTTTACTTGTATAGCACACTTATACTTGTACTACACTTTACTTGTACCGCACACATATATGCCTCCTATATAAAGGCATCGTATGTATATTCCTTGATGATGAAATACAATACAATCATTCAGTATTTCTAACATGGTATCAGAGCCACTGCCCTAACCTTTTCTTAGCAGTTTTATCTTTATTGGTGTTACTCCACTCTCAACATCGCTTCCGCCATCACAACAGTCGCCGCAACCTCTCGCCGTTGAACCCCCGACATCTTCCAGGCGTTGTCTTCGGGTTCCGGACCTACAGCCGCTGTCGTTGAGGAGTCCAACACTACACAAGATCACTGCACATGTCATCCCGCCGCGAATATTGCTCCGATCATATTTCTGGAGGTATCACTGAGATCGTCTTGGAACGATCTACCCGTCGGTGAAAGCCTCGCAGTCATCGGAGAGCCCACACGCCCTCACGCGCCACCTAAAGCTTCTGTGTCTGCGCCCCACGCGCCACACGTGCCGTCCTCAGTTCAAGCTGACGTCACCCGTGACGTCATCAGTGCCACGTCAGCCCTAACTTACGTCAGCATCCAGTCACCTGCTGACGTCAGCGCCACGTCATCTACGTTGATCGTTGACCTCTGTTGACCGTTGACTTTGATTGGGCCGTTGACCATTGACTTTTTCAGTCCAGGTTCTCCTTACCCAATTTTTCGCATAGATTTTATTTTTGCAATCTGTTTTTGCCTATTTTGCTTCTAAATGAAGAATAAGGACAGGTCTTCTTCTTATTGCAATAATCGTCACGGCCAATCCATCAAACTTTTTTGCAAATTTTGCAAACGTTTTGGCTACAATATTGAGACTTGCTACCGTCGCAACAAATCAGCTGTTTCAATTGTTGATGCTACTGTTGCTAGCGCTGAGAGTGACCAGCCAATGGCTCCCGTCTCTGCACAGTCTAAGTCTTCGAGATCCACTTTCTCCATTTCCAGAGATGGCCTTATAAATATCATCGCCAATGTCATTCGTATGGTTGGTAATGCATCTTATTCCTCTTCTCTCTCAGTTTTATCTAGTATGTCTCCTACCTCTTGGCTTATGGATTCTGCTTGTTGCAATCACATGACACCTTACTCGTCTTTATTTTCTGACCTTAAACCTGCACTGCACCCTCTTAATATTTGCACAGCAAATGGTTCCACAATGTCTGGTTATAATATAGGTTCAGTTTCAACCTCTAACCTCTCGGTTCCTGGAGTCTTTAATGTTCTTGACCTTTCTTATAATTTATTTTCTGTGGGACAATTAGCTGAGTTGGGTTATCGCATTACTTTTGATTATTTTGGGTGCATTGTGCAGGATCCTAGGACGGAACAGGAGCTTGGGACCAGTCCCAGAGTTGGGCGTATGTTTCCCGTGGACAACCTTCGTCTTCCACTTGTTGCTCCTGTTTCTGTTGCTGCAACTGCTACAGTTTCTTCCACTCCTTCCCTTGCACTTTGGCATGCTCGACTTGGTCATGCATCTTCTTCTCGGGTACAACAATTGGCTTCTAGAGATTTGTTAGGTTCAGTGTCTACAGAAAACTTTGATTGTGTTTCATGTCAGTTAGGAAAACAACCAGCTTTGCCTTTCAATACTAGTGAATCAATATCTACTGATATCTTTGACCTTATTCATTCTGATATTTGGGGGCCGTCCTCTGTCTCTAGTATTGGTAGGTCTAGATATTTTGTTGTCTTTGTTGATGATTACTCTCGCTATAACTGGATTTTTAATATGAAACATCGTTTTAAATTATTGGAAGTATATTCTAATTTTGCAAAAATGGTTGAAACTCAGTTTTCTAGACGTATCAAAATTTTTCGATCTAATAATGCTCTTGAATATACTCAATATGCTTTCCAAGCTATTTTGCATTACTATGGCACTGTTCATCAACTAACTTGTCCAGGTACCTCTCAGCAAAATGGTAGAGCCGAACGAAAACTTCGTCATATTCTTGACACTGTTCGTGCTCTCCTTCTCTCTGCCAAAGTTCCTGCTCCTTTTTGGGGTGAAACTGTTCTTCATACTGTTCATACTATTAATCGCATTTCGAGTCCTGTTATCCAAAATCAAACTCCATATGAGCGCGTTTTTGGGTCACCTCCAGATTATCACCACCTTCGCTCCTTCGATTCTGCTTGTTTCGTTCTTCTTCAGCCACATGAACATAACAAACTTGAGCCTCGGTCAAGGCTTTGTTGTTTTCTTGGCTATGGCGAAACTCAAAAGGGGTATAGGTGTTATGATCCTGTCTCTCATCGTCTTCGTATCTCCCGCAATGTTGTCTTTTGGAAACATCGCTTTTTTGTTGAGCTCTCTCATTTCAGTGCTTTCCTGTCTTCCTCCTTTGTCTTAGATCTTTTTTCAGATGAGGAACATATTCCTTTTGTAGCTGCTCTTGATCCTCCTGTAGTTGCTCCTAATTCTGTTGCTGTAGACTTCTCTATCTAACCACCAGATATCACTGATCCCTTTTTTAGTTCACCCTTTAATGAACAAGTGGAAGATGAACAGGTTGAAGACGAGCTACCCAACCCCAATTCTGAGCTTGGGTCTCCTGCTCCTGCTCCGCCTGAAGATCTTGCACAAGACATTCCACCTCGTCACTCAACTCGGGTAAGATCTATTCCTACACATTTACTTGACTATCATTGTTACACTGCCCTTTCTACACTACACGAGCCTAACACCTATCGTGAGGCTTTCACTAAACCTTTATGGCAGATTGCAATGAAAGAGGAACTTGATGCATTATCTAAAAATCATACTTGGGATTTGGTGACACTTCCTCCTGGGAAATCTGTGGTTGGTTGTAAGTGGATCTACAAGATTAAGACTCGCTCTGATGGGTCCATTGAGCGCTATAAAGCTCATTTTGTTGCAAAAGGTTTTACACAAGAGTATGGGATTGATTATGAAGAGACCTTTGCTCCGGCTGCTTCTATTTCATCTGTTCGTGCCCTCTTAACTGCTACTGCTGCCAGTAAATGGGACATTTTTTCAGATGGATGTCAAAAATGCATTCCTAAATGGGGATTTAAGCGAAGAAGTGTATATGCAACCTCCTTCTGGTCTCTCTGTTGATTCAAACAAGGTTTGTCACATTCGACGTGCACTTTATGGCCTAAAACAAGTTTCATGAGCTTGGTTTGCCAAATTCAGCTCTACCATCTCTCACTTGGGTTACATGGCCAGTCATTATGATTCTGCCTTATTTCTTCGTCGCATTGACAAAGGCACTATATTACTTCTCCTATATGTGGATGATATGATCATAACTGGTAATGATCTCAGTGGCATTCAAGAACTCAAGACTTTTCTCAGTCAGCAATTTGAGATGAAAGATCTTGGACATCTTAGCTAGTTCTTGGGTCTTGAAATCACTCATTCTACAGATGGACTTTATACTACTCAAGCCAAGTATGCCTCTGAACTCTTGTCTCGAGCTGGACTCACTGATAGTAAAACTATTGACACTCTAGTTGAGCTTAATGCGCATTTGACTCCCTCAGGAAGGAAACCATTGTCTAATCCCTCTCTTTACAGACGCTTGGTTGGCAGCTTAGTTTATCTCACTGTCACTCGTCCAGACATTTCCTATGCTGTTCACCAGGTGAGCCAGTATCTGTCTGCACCACGATCGACTCACTATGCTGCAGTTCTGCGCATTCTTCGATACCTAAAGGGCATTCTCTTCTATGGTCTTTTCTACTCTGCTCAGTTTCCTCTTATTCTACGTGCATTTTCTGATGCTGATTGGGCAGGAGATCTCACTGATTGCAGGTCCACCACTAGTTATTGCTTTCTTCTTGGTTCTTCTCTGATTTCTTGGTGAAGTAAGAAACAAACTCATGTGGCCCGCTCCAGTACTGAAGCAGAATATCGTGCCCTTGCTGATACCACACCTGAGCTCCTTTGGCTACGATGGCTTCTCAAAGACTTAGGTGTGTCTACATTTTCTGCTACTCCTCTTTATTGTGACAACCAGAGTACTATTCATATTGCTCACAATGATGTCTTCCATGAACGGACTAAACACATCGAGATCGATTGTCATTTTATCCGTTTTCATCTTATCCATGGTGCTCTCAAGCTGATCTCAGTCTCCTCTAAAGATCAACTTACAGATATCTTCACCAAGTCACATCCTAAGGGACGCCTTCGTACTTTGGTTGACAACCTCAAGCTGGTCTCACATCCACCTTGAGTTTGAGGGGGGCTATTAATGTATATTATGTTATGGGCTTTAGGCCCAGCTAATTTACTTGTATAGCAGACTTGTACTTATACTACACTTTACTTGTACCGCACACATATGCTTACTTGTACCACACACATATGCCTCCTATATAAAGGCATCACATGTATATTCCTTGATGATGAAATACAATACAATCATTCAGTATTTCTAACAAAAAATAAATAAAAAATGAGGATATTGAAGAGATCGATCTGTAATGTAGTCCAACGAAGTAGGATTTGTTTGACTTAATACATAAGTTGTTTCTTTAGTCCAATTGAACTACTCATATCTTGTGTTTTCTATGGCATGTGATAAGGAAAGTCTTCTCCTCCAGAATGGATTCTGAATTTCTAATAAAATTTGATAAGTGAAAGCTGTTCCTTAGGTCAACAAAGGAAGAAAAAATGGAGTCATTGATGTAAATAAAAGTAGAGAATATAAACATGGTTTTCGATCCACAAGCAATGACAACTCATTGTTTGTGAAAAACAATAAGAAAATTTACATACCTATACTCAATTCAAAGTTCAAATAGTAATAATCTTTACTTTTTGTGAGACTTTTTGACGTGGCTATAACTTTATGTGAAGAAACTTTCAAGTTTTCCTTTAATAGAAAGTAATAGAGCTAAAATATGAAGATGAAAATTATGAGAGAAAACCTTTCACAAATAAAGGTTCTGCTTATGAGTTTTTTTTAATAGTTATTTATTTATTTATAATTCAATAGCTACAATATGGAGGAAGAATTTGAATATTGAATTTTAAAAACACTCTAAGAAGTGTCAACTAGTTGAGTTATAAAACTCTTGGCTTTCATGAGTTTCTTTAAAGGGTACAAGTTAAGAAATAATGAATATTTAATTATGAACTATAATGCATATTTTTCAAAAAGAAAAATACTTTTGTTAATAATTTATTGATTTGCATGCATATATCCATTGTAAAAAAAAAATTATACATTCAATATTTTGAAGTGGACGGATTTAAATACTAGGTGTCTATTGAAATCATCAGAAAATGTCAACCAATTGAGATACAAGATTATTCGCTATATAGTCTATATTCATTGCAGTTGTTTTTGCTTTTCTTGATATGTGTGCAAAATTGTTTTTTTTTTTTTGTTTTTGTTTTTTTTGTTTTTTTTAAGAATGAATAATAAATAGTATTTAATACAACATTAAATACATCTTAACTTGTACTCTTAAGGAACTCGTTAGTAGAAGCTTTCATTAACAACTCCCAATTTGGGTGTAGTGCACCTCTCCATGAGCTTGCTTTCGAGCCTAGATAAAAGAAAGAGCACATAAAATGATGAGGATATGTTGGAGTAAATTTTAATTTTTTTTGTTAAGTCAACTTATTTGTTTAAAGTCATTTTTTGTTTCTCTTCTAAGCAAATAAATTAGTCAAATGCATTGTAAGATCTCACATAGAGAGTGAAATTAGAAATTAAGAACTGTTTTGATTACCTAATGTTAGCATGATACTCATTAATTTAGTGAATGGAGTATTTAAGGTTTAAAATTTAAAAAGAATATAGTTCATTACAAATATAAGTTGCAAAATAAATGTGAAAATGATTTATGTATTTCAACTATGTTTTAAATGGATATAAATGCTAAACAAAAAAATCTAAGAAAGTACGTGGTATCATCAATGACATTAAGCCAACGCAAAATGTTTGAAGATTGAAAACTATCATCTCACAAATAAAGGGTCGTATAATTAATGTTTACATCTAATGATATTGCTTGGTCAAATTGACAGGAATTCTTTTTCAAAGCCGATTTCTTCTTGTAATTTCAACATTAGGAACCATTTGTAACTTGCATGCATGTTGTTTGATTTGGTACTAAACTACTCCGATCTCGTATAATTTCATGTCTTTGTCTTACGTAATTGGCTTTTCCTCGATCTTCGTCTTCTAAGTCTAAAAGGAAAGAAAAAAAATCTCCATTGTTGTCTGCGGCATTAATCTCTCTCAAGATCTTAATTATACATCACATTAGGTGAAAGTCAAGATGTTAATGTTATTTCCTATCTTTGCACTCATATTTTTAGGTCCAAATTGTCTGTAAGTTGAATGGTTTTATATATATTAGATTTATCTATTTATACATAAATCCAAGAAATAAAATTTTGAAACAAAAGTTAAGAATCTTGTAACTCAATTAATACTTCTTAGTTAATGTTTTTAATGAATATATTCATGGTTCAAATTTCCTCACTTTCAACTATTGATATATTAAAAAAAAAAAAAATTAATGAAAATTTTTATTTCTAATAACATAATGGCTTTAGAGATAGTTGGCCTTGAAAAGGGTCGTTAGATCGCTCTTGAAGTCAACAATGAACTTGGTAAAAGCTCTAACCTTAAACATTGTGGATACTTAAAAAGAGAGGATTTTAAGATCTTAAACAATTTTTTTTTTTTTTTTTTTTTGAGAAAGTTAAACAAATTAAATTCACCTTTCATGTAGCAAACATGGAAAAATCTTATGGACCCTCAAGCAATCAAAGAGTTCGCTATGCAACAATGTAGTTAAAAAAGAAACTCAACCGCAATAGTCACATGTATAAGATATTTTTCATGCAACCCAAGAACGTTAACGTAGAGCATAAAAGCCACAAACGAAAAGAAAAGGAAGAGAATTAACTATTGTTTTATTCTTATTTATATTGATATATGGCTCTTTATTTTTCTGAGTTATTCTATAACTACAACATTTATTACACTATTTTCTACAACTATTTTATGTGCAAATTGTAATTAACTACTTGTTATTGTCACTTTTACATAGAATTATCATTTTTTTCTCCACCACTTATAGTCTATAACATTAGTGTTGTGGCACAAAATGTTACTGTCCTAAATTTTCTCTATTTTTGTTATATTGTTCACTTGTTCTATTTGTTCTATTTGGCTTATATGGGGTTTAGCAAAAAAACAAAATTGGCTTCTATGGGAGAGTTAAGGTCAAGAGTTCTGCTATAAACACATAAAACTTCATAGAAATTTTCACCATCCTGTTTATATATCCAATTTATTGGGTCTCACATTCACTATATATAACACAGATATTGGTGAAAAGTCCATGCTTTTAGGCTTTCTTTAGAGTTAATTTCATATTCATCTATACTATTTATAAGAGAATTCTCCTCTTTGAACTGGACTTTTATATGATTCAGAAATACCCCTAAACCTTACGTTTAGTAAGGAAAAACTTGAGGACAACCGGTAAAAATATATCTCCAACTCTACTTAAAATGCCTACAAAATAGGATACTCGTCTACTAATCCATATCTTCAAAACAAACTTATCCAAAAAAAAAAATTTTAAAAGGAAAATTATGATACTAGACCCAAAAAAAAAAAAACTCATCGCACGCACAAAGTGCGGGTGATGAGGCTAGTATTTCATACTAATGTCATATTGTTGCCCTTCTTATGAGTACCAATGTTGTTAAAATCAAATCAAATTGAATTGAATCATTTTAGTTCTTACAATCCCAATCGATTACTACTGATTCAAAAAGTCTACTAGTACAACAAAAATCTCACAATAATTTTTTTAAGTTGTATTGATAAGTTTCAATTAACTTAACTAGTAAAACCTCTCTCGTCATTGAATAAGTGGTTCAAACCATGCCTATATGATAAACCAATTGACATCATATTCCATTAATAAGAGCAATCATCATAAAGTAGATGTTACAAATTGGGTGAAAGTTAGATACAATACTTTAGGCGTGGTTCCTTAAGTGTTCTTTGGTTTGTGTTAGATGTGTATTTATTTTCACTTTTCATTTTCAATACTCATTTTCTTTTTCTTTTTTTGATTAAACCAAGAGTCTATTGCAAACTAACCAGCAAGTAAAGGGGTATCAAAAGATACAGTAGCTTCAGTATTTATAGATACATTAGGTGCGTTGTCACTAACGCATTCAATACTCATTTTCTCTTTATCAAATCTTTAATCTTGTACTTATTTTCTATTTCCAACTCATTTTATATTTGGCACAAATTTTCTTGTTTGCTTTTCTCTCTCTCTCTCTCTCTCTCTTTTCACTTTTCAATTAAAAATTCAATACAAATTTTTTTTTTTTTTAAACAAATAAGCTACTTTATTCATTTTTAGTGAAAATAAAAGCAGCAAAAATTTGCATTAATTTTTTATATTCAAACTCTTTATTTTTTTGAATGCTGAAAATGAAAATTTGAGTGCAAATACCAACCAAACCCAGACTGAAACCCAGCACCAACGCACTGCCACCATAACCCAAACACAACACAACCTACGGCCACCCAAATCCAGCTAGGAAAAAGCTTCAGGCTCTAGTGATGAGTTTTTGGTTACAGATCGTGCGTGGATTTTAGTTTTACACAAAAACCGATCCTTGGGCTTGAGATTAATGCTGTGATTGTAGAAGAACTGAAACCAAAATCCCAACCCAATCCTACTTTTATATTTTAGGCCCTTTTGGGCCTTTTTTCACTGGGTCTAAACTAAGTCAAAATAAAAGAGATTCAAGCCCAAGAAAAGGTCCAATGGCCCAAAAATATTCCTTAAAAACCCAACCATGTCTACTCAAAACAGAATTCCCCAAAAGCACTCCAACAGAAGTAGAGAGGGCTGAGAAGAAGTTGCTGTCGAATCATCATCGGTGTGTATTTCTCTTTCGCTGTTAATTTTTTCACATGTTTTTTTCTATGATGTGTGGCTGTTTCCGACATAATAAGTTTTGAGTTCGATTCGATTGTGTCTCTTGTTTAGTTCAATCTCTATCTATGCCTATTATGTATGTATGTCTTAGTTTTACTTAGGTTCAGTATCAGTGTTTCACGGTGGCAAAAATTTCATTCAAAGATGCAGTCTTGTTGAGATATTATAGAGCAAATGGGTTTTTAGAAGTTATCTTGAATTTAAAGTCACCCCATAAGTTTTTTTTTTTTAATTTAATTTTTTTTATGTTGTTTATTAAATTTTCATTTTAACTTATTTTAGTTATTAACTTTATTGGGGTTTTGTGACTGTGAGCTTGGAAAACATTTTCCTTTTCTATGTATTGATAGTTGTTTGGTACTTATTTGTAACTAATTACTTATTGAATCTTTTGCATAAATTGCTCACTAATCACTTTTTGAGAAATTTATTGAGACTAATACCAAGAAAATTTTGATACATAAGTTTTTATTATTTGAAAATATTCATAAAATTCTCAAACGGAAATTCATTTTGAGTTTAATTTTGATTGACTGCCTGCCTTCAAATCTCCCTTGAGAACTCAAGTGAGTGACTGGCTATGGACACAACAAAGGCAATACCTTTTTCCCAAAACCAAGTGACGACTCTTGGAGTTATAGCTTTGATTATTGCCATGCAGCCGCTCAGGAATTAGTTTCCTTTTAGCAAAATAAGACAATTGGGTTTATTTGAATTTGAGAAAGAAGTAGAAGAGAGGGGAAAGAAAGATGGAGAGACATAAAATATTGTGATTTGTAAGGCATAGTAATTGATTGATACTAGGAAATTTTGCTTTTATGTACTGGTTGAAGAGTGGTGTCACTTTTGCTAAGCAGTTTTTAGTTTGTTAATTATGTAGATACCCTTGCATCTTTTCTTTTAAGTCAAATGGGTTACCCTATATTATAAGGGTTATTTTTTAGAGTTCAGAGGAATGGGCACCAAAATTTTTTTTCCCATAAATGAACTTGTTAAATTTCGTGTTCACCCTCATTTCATCAAAGGGTTCTACTCTCTTAATAATAGTATAGCTTCCTTACAGTATTAAAGTAATTGAGAATCATTCTATTTTCTTTTTTGTTGAGATTTACACCGTATACAATTTTATTTAGACTAAGAAGAAAGTTTTCTTCCAAACTTGGTTAGACAACTCTTCTCCAACCCATTACATGGGAGCTCATAAAACCAAGCCATCAACATTTATTTTAATCACATGGCTCATTAAGTCATAAGTCACATAGCTATTAGATAGGTCATGTAATAAAAGTACATGTGGGGTATTCATTTGAGTAACTACATATTAGGTAAGTTGGAGGGACTTTCCTCTAAATTTGGAGGAAAATTTTGTCCAACAGAGAAGTGGATGGTTGCTGGTAACTATTTTTCCTTTATATATTTACAAGACAAAAACAAGTAAACAACAATGATTTGGCTTGGTTTGCAGAAATTTGGAAATTTGATACATATGAATAAAGATGTCCTTTGTACTTATTTGGTGATAGTATTTTTTAGATCATAGTGATATTGAAACTCATGGAAAACAACCCTTCAAGAACCTACTTTTATTGATAACCTAAAGGGGTAACACAATCAGCTAGGAGCCATGCCTCATGAAGTGGAAGTCACTAGCTCAAAACGCCCCTTCCCCCTCCTCTTGGAACCAAAACTCACTTATCAAAAAAAGAATATACTACTGCTGACCTCTGTCTGATCCTTTGTGCCAAATTTGCCTTGTATCAGTGTATTTTGAATGGGTTTTCCAATGAATAATACCTCCTGACCCAACTTTTGTAAAATTCTAATGCTCGATCAAGTGTTCTCAACATATAAATTAGTTCTTCCAATATAACGCTACTTCATTTTGAGTCCTACAGGTTTTTAATAATCTTTAGCTCAACATTTTAAATCTGAATTTAATATATCAGGTATTACATTTTTAAATCTGTTATATGGTAGATTGTGTTGCTCTAGGAAGTTGTCTCTCAATAGAACAATTATTTCTTTTGATCTATTACTTTCTCATGCATAATTGTTGTATACTATTTGATTTTTCAAGATATTCTGGGCCGATGCGTCTTTCTAACTGTGAAATATATATTATATACAATTTCTGGGGTGTTGGGGAGAGGAGAGTAAGTTCAGGGCTTCTGTGATGCTATACCAGTACTATTTGCCATTTATTTGTGCTCAACCTTCTTTGTTTTTCCTTTCTGGGAACTCTCATATCCATATTTTTGCCCTTATGGCTGCAGTGTTTAGTATCTCGTTTCAAGCTTGGACATTTTCTGGCTTTCAGAAAATAGATTAATGCAATAAATTCTCTGTAATTGCAGGAATCAAAGATCACAAAGTGCTTTGAATTTTTGCTTGCAAATGGCTGGATTTAGTAGCCTTGCACCTAAGATGAAGAATCTAGTTGTTGCTGGAAGCTTGACAGGATTTGTCTTTAGTGTGTACTTCTACACCATGAGAGCTGTTGCCAGTGGTGATGAACTGCAGGTGGCTATTGATAAGTTTGAAGAGCAGAAAAGCAAGCCTGTGTCAACCATGCCACCAAAGGTTTAACTTAGTACACAGTTTAGTAATAATGTAATCAGGGGACACAGCTGAATTTTAATTCTGTTAGAGTGAGAGAGATCATCTGAGTTTATTGTTTTATCTTCAGACATGGCACTAAAGGTTTAAGAGAGATGCTACGTCTACAACAATTTTATAACATTTTTACAACAAATCATAAGTGATTAGTTATTATTGGTTCAAATTTGAAACTAACACTAAGATTACTTTTTTGCCTCAACAATAACAACCAGTAACAACCTGCCACTTAAGATTTGTTGTAAAAATGTTATAGACATATCATTTCTCAAAGGTTTAATAATAAAACCAGCTTTGTAATAATGTAAGCACGTACAAAGTTAAATGTTTTTTTGTAAGTGAGCATGCTATAGTTTTGTTCTTCAATTCTGTGCATGTGTGAGATAAAGAGTAGTTGAAAAGGGCAAATATAGTAGGGAAGCTATCAAGCTAAAGTTACACAAACAGGAAGTCCATTGGAATGAACAATACAGGAGGCAATGTGAATGATGAAGATGTGGTCATGTCTCTGACAGGCTGTGCGATGAAAACTGTTCTGAGTTGACAAATGTACCAATTCAAGTATGGAAATGGAAGACCTACCATCCATTCTGATCAACGATGATACTGATGACTAGGTTTTTGAAAATTGGGTTAAGCTTTTGGACATTAGTGGCTACTCAAAAGGTCTCCTCAGGTAGAAAAATTATGCAGTATAAACTATAAAGGGCGGACAGCCACTCCCAACCAATAAAAGTAAGTTATTTCTTATCTAGTATTAATTTCAAAGAGTTAAGGGAACATTAATTTTTTGGTGTTTCGTGGAAAGGCTTGTACACGGTACAAGTTGATTGAAGGAAAATAGAAATGGAGAAAGCAAGGAATCAAATACTTTATGATGTGCATGAGAAAATCCAATCAGTTTCTCATTATTAGGGGTAATGGTTAAATGCCTAAAATCTCATCCAAAATTAAGAGAATCCAAAATCAGCCCATGATTCTCCATAATGGAGGCAGCAATGGCCCTTATCATGGCCATAATTAAGAAAATAGCTAAAATTAAGGTAAAAGGCAACAGTATCATTCCTGAATATTGGGAACCCTAAAAAAAATGGGTTTCATGAAAAAATGAGGGACGTTAACTTAGGTGTCAAAGAGTCTCTCTCATGGCTCATCACGCTGTTTTCTTCAATCCCATCTCGCTTTTATGCAGGTATTCGGAATCCAAATTTGTTGTGTAAGATGTATGCTTCAACCCTTTGTATCGATTCCCATATCTTGGAATATAATGCAAAAGAAATCTTAAAGTATAGTGTCTTCTTTATATTTATTTATTTTTTTTTTGAAATTTCCTTATATTTAATATTATTGTGTGAAAATTGTCCAACTATCAAACTAGTATTTCCTTTTGCTATGTGGGGCAGCATATTGTGAACTTAACAGGACCGGCACTCGATACAATTTTCTTGTTTAACCATTTAACATCTACTTGTAAAAGATGTTCTTAATTCTAATGGTGTGCCAATCACTTGATAAGTGGAAAACCATCTTCTCGAATCTAAACTAAAGAAAGCATTGCACTTATTTTCACCTACATCAAATTCACTTATAGTTTGAGAAGGAAATTCACTTATAGTTTTGTGAGTGTTATTACTTCTCCAATTGACAAAGTTGGAAAAATCCATGATGGGTGAATAAAAATAAAGTCAAAATGAAGCGTTCTAATTCTCTACCTTTTCAGCAAATTTGAAATTATTGCCTGTATACATGTGGTATATTAGTAGCCTAGGAAACATTACACACTGAATTTAGGAATGATTAAAAAATTTAGCTGAAACGTGTTGGGGGTGATGAAAATATTGTGCAAGTAGTTGTTTTTCTACAGCCCCTGCAACCATTATATCCATATTTACATATTCAAATTTCTTGCATGAATCATATTTGATATTTCTATCCATCTATCTATGTAACTTCGCATCTGTATTTACAAAATTAGATGTCATCTTTCATCCATCAAAAATTGTAAGCAGCATTTTAATTTTGTTTGCAAAGACAACCCAAACTAGCTTATTTGAAAAAGTGCCCATTTGAGCTTCTCTAAACTTTGTCCTGCATCACAAAAAATTAATATTATATCTGAGTTCACAAGCAGATTTCCATTGTTTTCCATCATTCCTATGGTCATCATTCAGAGATCAAAATACATGCGCATCTGAAGAATTTCCAGCCATCCATATAAATCTGTTTTGAGCTAAATTTGTATATTATTCACTCATACATCTTCTTTATGATTCAGTGTCACCAAAAATATGACACTGACACTTAAAATTCCTGAGTATTTTAAAACATCAATTGTTGACTGCAATTTAAATAATATGAAACTAGTGACTGGTCTTGAGGCCTAAAAAGGAATTGCAAAACAGAGTTCAATATCCTTCACCATTATCTTTTTCAGTTTCCAAGGATTTGAATGTGATTAAAATAAGGTTACTCTTTCATTGAATTACTAATTGAAAAGGCAGCCTTCAACCTTTCACAAAGATGTGGCAGCATCTTGATGCCGTCCTGGGTTGATTGATCCACACAGGACTCCAAATCATTTAGTGCACCGGGTTTGCTCTGTTGCTTAGCTGTCTCATACTTGTCTTGGCAAACCATCAGCGATCTATTCAATTTTTCCTGCATCCAATAAAATAATATTTGAATAATATTTATTAGTATTGAGAAATTTCTTCAGCAACGGCCAGGAAAAGAAAAATATTCTGCAAACTTAAATACATATAATGACTTAGCAGGCATGCTCATGCCCACACACAAAAACACATACTTATACTCATACATAAAACTTCAGCTTAATAAGTTCAAAAGGGAAAATTGGCAAGGCACACAAATGTTTACAATATATTTTAGAATATTCCCTAGAAGAAAACCAAATAGCTTAATTGTTGTTTGTCTCACTCGCTTGTAGAATATCTTAAAATGTCTTGGGAAAAACTGAATTCTATCCAACAATTTTTTTTTTTTGATAAATAAATTCTATCCAACAATTAACAACTTTCTTTCCATGCTCATAGTATTCTTGAACAGTAGTTTCAATTTTGAGATTAATATCAACAACTCTAGAAGGTAGATGTGATTACATCTTTGTTGTAAGAGGAACCATCAGGCAAGCAAACTAAGACCTCTTATCAATTAACATTCCCTGAAATAGATTCCAAGGGTGCGAGACCATTAATACTGCCAGGTTTAAAAATGGTGCAACCACTCAACGTCAGGAATTTGCAATGGAGGTAGTACCTACCCATTGTCACCTGGAGTTATTTTCTAGTTACACAATTTGTCTAATTGAGTCAAGAGAAAAGTACTTGGTAATCATAACAAGAATAATCCTAATTAATTCTTATGGATCATTCATGAATGAAAATGGTGGCAACTAGTCACCAGAAAATAAAATTAGAAATTCAACTGAAGGTCAAACTAGACAAGATCCTAAATATTGAAACCCGGCCATTGGTAATTGGCTCATCCCATTAGGTAGTCTACTGCAAGCGAAAGGTTGAGCTAATAAACCATCTATCACATTTGATCACATTTAATTTGGAATCTCATACACCAAATAAGGTTGCAATTAGATTTGAGGATCCAAAATCAAGGATTTGAAGAACAGTTGCTAATATAAATTGCGTTATATGAATTTAACTACACAAGATGATTTGAGCTTTGGAACTTATCAAAAAAAAAAAGATGATTTAAGCTTTGGAGGTTTTAATCTAACAAAAACACTGGTATGTTGCAGGTTTGAAATTAACATTTTTATATCTAATCATTTCAAATCCACATATTAATAAAGCTCAAATCCATCCATAGATTTCATCAACAGGGAAAAAAAAAATTGCCCCCCATATTAATTCAAGCCATTTAAACTAGAAATTGAAATCGAAATAATTTTTTTTAATACTTCTATCCAAATGAACCATAAAGGAATTTTACAGTTCAATAGAAGAGATTCTAGGGTCAGGAAAAGAAAGAAATAAACAAAAGCATATCCAATAATGGGGGGAAGTCAATGTAAAGTGTAGATATCCTTAAGTACTTCCATGAAGGTTGTGGTGATGCAAAGAAGAAAGGAGGTAGAGAGATGCAAATACATGGGACTATCTTCAATCAATTTGGAAATAAAACAAATAAAATGTAGATCTAGAAACTTGTAAGTTGTCCCATAAAGGTGTTTTAAGAATAACAATCCACTAGTTCCACAGACTTTCCACTTATCTTATATTACTCCCCAAATATCAAGCAAATATTATCAATGCAAAAAAGGAGTAGCACATGGTTCCACATCATGACAAGTAACATTTAAGAAGGTACAGTTTATTACCCTGAATCCCTGATATATTGCAACAAAAAAGAAAATCATATGATTTGACAGTTTCAATTGTCCAGATTAAAACAAAAACCAAGTCTAGGAGCCCCATAAATTGAACTATTTCAAATCCTCAAGAAAATCAAGCGGAAAATATAGGACTGAGCATATATGAGACTCTGTAAAACCAATTAAAGCCGAAAAGAAAGATCAAATGTAAAACAAACTATAAAAGAATTTAAAGAAGAGGACAATGAGGCTAATAATAATCAAATTTATACATGCTTCAATTATGATAAATAAATATTCAGCCCCAATTAAAAAAATCATATAACCCCTAAATCTCAACTCAGTCTATTAACAAAGAAATTGTCCCCTGAAAGGTAATGTAGTATTTTACTTTTCTTCAGTTTGTGGAAATTTAAAGAAGAGGACAGTGAGTATAATAACGATCACATTTCATTGTACATGTTTCAATTATGATAAATAATATTAATCCACAATTAAAAGCAATCACATAAGCCCTAAATCTCAACTTAGTTTGTTCAGAAAGAAAATTGTCCCCTGATAAGGCAAGCAAGTGTTTTCCTTGTCTTTGGTTTGTGGAAACTCAATGCATATTCAACAAAACATCCTATTAACAAAGCTTCTTAAAATTGAATATTTGTAAATTTTTTCTTGGCAAGAAATTTTGCCCAGGGTATAAATCCCTCCGAAACAAATGGAATCAATTAGAGAAGCAAAATAAAAAGTAAATAATTACACAAAAGGAAAGAAAAACAACTTACTTGAAACTTGGCCATCTCATTCTCAACCATCTGTTGAGATCTAACAACTGGAACACTGCAATTTTCTACGCAATTGCTTATCTCATCTTGGCTTCTTCTCCTATCAAAGCACTCATGTGCACATTTGAAGTATGCTTGCTACATCAATCATCATTGAGAAATTCATTGTAAGAAAAGAAGTGCAAAAGGAACAAAGAGGAAGAAAGAGCCAAAACCCAAAAGGCCAAAACCCAACCCATCATTATCTTCTTCTCTCTTTTTTTCCCACAAATTTCTCAGCAACCAAACAGTAGAAACAACATTGAACCTATACCCATCAGAGACAAACTACACCCACATCATAAAAGTCCATAAATACATTAAAATTTAAAAATTTATACCCATTTGTACAACGTTTTTTTCCCTACAAAAAATTTAAAAATTGAAATCTAAACCGTTAAGCTGAGCTAAACAATGATACATTTGTGCTAGATATATTTTGAATTGAACTCAGCTGTCTCACACATAAAGTTGAAGACTTGGGAATTTAAATTAGTTTAATTTTCCTTTTTTTTTTTCTCAGAACCCAATACCCAACACATCATCATCTTTTGTTTTCCCACCAATTTCTCAGCAACCAAACAGTAGAAACAACACTGAACTTATACTTATCAGAGACAAAGTACACCCACATCAGAAAAACAACTGAACATCCCAAAAGTCCATAAACACATTAAAAAACAAAAATTGAACTTATGCCCATCTTTTTTCCAACCAATTTCTCCGCAACCAAACAGTAACAACATTGAACTCATACCCATCAGAGACAAACCACACCCACATCAGAAAAACAACTGAACATCCCAAAAAGTCCATGAACACATAAAAATCAAAAATTGAACTTATGCCCATCTTTTTTTCCCAACAATTTCTAAGCAACCAAACAGCATAAACAACATTGAACTCATACCCATCAGAGACAAACCACACCCACATTAGAAAAACAGCTGAACATCCCAAAAAGTCCATAAATCCAAAAAAAAAAAATTGAACTTATTACCATCTGTATTTTCACCAATTTCTAAGCAACCAAACAGCAGTAACAACATTAAACTCATACCCATCAGAGACAAGTCACACCCACCTCATAAAAACAACTGAACATCCCAAAAGAAGACCCTAAAAACAATAATACACATACATGCATACATACAAAGAAAGAGAGAGAGAGAGGGAGAAGTAGAACCTGAAGGGTGAAATTGACATGGTCTTGAATAGGAGAAAGATGTTCCTTAGCGGCTACATTGACTTGGTGAAGTTTTTGTTGCACTCTCTCCGAAACCATTCTCTCTTCAGCTCCTGCTGAGTAATCCATCTCTCTCTCTCTCTTTTGGTATTGTATTAGATTAATCGAATTCCGAATCAAAACAACGCAAAGGCTAATTGATCGGGTATCAGATTAATCAAATTCCTTAGCTCTGTTTTTTTTTTTTTTTTTTTCCCCCAAAAAAAGAGTGACTTTGGTAAACAAGCGCTAATTTCTACGAATTGAGAGAGAAAGAAAACCTAAGTGTAGAAGAAATTTGAGCTGAGTAAAAGGTTTTCCTGAGGAAATGGATTTCTCAAATGTGAGAGTAATTCATATTTTCCTTTCCTTTTTCCGAGATCTCTCTCTCTCTCTCTCTCTCTCTCTCTCTCTCAGGACTTTGCTTGCAAATTGACAATTGAGAATTTGTGGGGTTTAGGGTTTTTGCTTCTTACTTTTTAACTATTGCCTATTTTTACTATTACTAGTATTATAAGGATTTTAATTCTTGAGGTAGAAGTAACGGACCCCAAGTACCCGACCCATGCCTGAACAATTACTTTTTTTTTTTTTTTTTTAAATTACGTAATAATTTTGAGTTTATATATATATTTCAATTTTTTAAAAATTTTATTTATTAAAGTCAAAATATTATAATTCATTTTAATTTTCCGCTTCTAACAACTTTCTAAAATTGTTTCTCAAAAAAAAAAAAAAAAATCTAAAATTTAAAATGTGCATATCACTCCCTCAAAATTTCAAATACTACAATAAGCTTAGCACATATCCGATTTAGCTATAGCCACTTGGGACATGTGAAAATAGCCCTTAAAGGTTGGTTGGTCTTGTGCCATGTCACTCCCTCGTGTCACATTTGCATGCCATGTCAACATCTTTTATGTATTGCATTAGATTCATGTATTAATAATTTAATATTATAGTTCTCTAAAGGAAAACTTTAGGCTAGTTTGGTTACATGGAAGGGGAAGGAAGGGAAGATATAAGAAAAGAGTTATTTTGTTTGGTTAAAATGAAATTGAGGAAAGAAAGAAAAATTGGAGGAAAAATATTTTTGTGGGACCCACCATTTGTTCAATTCTAAAAATTGCTCTTATGCCCTTGAAAAGTTTGAATTTTTTGTGAAATTACTTTTATATCCTTATTCATTTGTAATTTTAAACACTGCTTATGTTTGTGCTTAGTATTATGTATTTAGTTCACAATTGATCTCAAGTCTAGGTAAATGAGGATGGTTGCGGTATGTTAATGGTCTATGTAAAATTTAGTTACTTTCTTATGAATAGATCCAATTATATAGAAAATTGTTGGGGAGTCTCCTATTCATATGGCCAATCCAATCAAATTTGTCGAGAATCCATAGTCGATCTCAATTTTTGGGACTAATATTTTGTTTTTGTTGTTATTGTTATTGTCATATTAATTTATAATTTAAAAGGATAAAAGTAAAATATATTTCCTCTCTTTCTTTTCTCTTCTCATTTACATCCAAACGCATATTTTTTTTTCTTTTTGTTTATCCTTTCTCTTTCCTTCTATTTTACTCTCATTCATCCAACCAAACATAGCCTTAAAAATTAAAACTACATTGATAAATAAACCCCATGAGGGGTAATTATGTAATTAAATTTTTAGTTAATTCATGTCCGAAACGGACACGGAGCACGTGCCCTATATAATTGTAGTCTAATGCTGTGGACTCGGATTCACATCAAGTACAATACCTAGGGTATTGCACCTGGTGCAATAGCTTATTAAAGGCTGAGATTGAAAGTTGAAAAAGCAATTTTCAATCTCAGCCATTAAATAAAATATATTAAAAAAGAATAAAAAAGTTAAAATTAAAAAGTGAAAAAAGTTAAAAAAAATTGTAAAGGAAATTGAGGTATTGCACCCTTGCAATACCCTAGGTATTGCACCTGATGCTGATCCCTGCGGACTCTGGTCTCAGGTTCTCTGTGCTATAACTCAGTAGCTTGCTTGCAGAGGAGGTTATCTCAATTATCAGTTTCTTCTTCTTCTTCTTCTTCTTCTTCTTCTTCAATCTTCACTCACAAGAAAACATAAACACATCATCTGCACTCTGAAAATCAATGGCTCTAGACCATGAAGATGTTCTCAAAGAAGAAAATATTATCCCACTCGACGAGGATGACATAGCTATCCTCAAGACCCATGTATGTGTACTCCTAATGTCTCACTCTGGGGTTTACTTATCTAGTTTTATTCACAACTAACATGTGTTTGATAATTAATAAATGTATAAGCTATAAAACGTTGATCTTTTGTACTTTGTAATCTTATAACGGAGGACTATTCTTTGTAACCCAGATGGGTATTTTGATCAATTATCAATGTTTTAATACTCTGGCTTGAGGACTTCGATTTTCACTTTGTTCAAATGTGAATGTGTTTAGGATTATGTAGTTATATAATATATTATAATGTTAATGCTTTATGCAGGGCTTACTTACCTTTTTATATACATTTAATTTACAACTAACATGCTTTCAATGAATCAATGATGATATAAACTATAAAAATTTGATCTTTTGTACTTTGTAATCTTACAGGAGGACTATTCTTTGTAACCCAGTTGGGCATTTTGATTATTAATCAATGTTTTAATACTCTAGCTTGAGAATTAATGATTTTCACTTTGTTCAACTATGACTATGAGTGTGAATGTGCTGGGGATTTTGTTTTTATATGTAATAATGTTAACCCTTTATGCAGGGTCTGGGTCCGTATAATACAAGTATCAAGAAAGTAGAGAAAGAAGTTAAGGACTTGGCTAGGAACGTCAATGATCTGTGTGGTATATATGCCTCACCTTTTCTCTTATTAATTAAACAATTTTTTTTTTTTTGATAAACTAATTAAACAATTTTTTTGAAGTTATTGATCTTCACTTGTAAAGAATTTATTTATATTTTTAAGGTGGCTGTACACATTTTTTTATTTATTAAAAAAATAAAGATTTCAACGTGATAACACTATGATGACTATATGAGAGGTGTAGTACTACTGTCTGGGCTGGCCCTTGGCCTAGGCCATGATTTTTTTTTTTTTTTTTTTATTAATATTATTTTTTTATTTTAAAAAAAAATACGTAACATTTTTTCTCCAATATTAAGAAGGGGAATTGACTAATGCTAGAGAATAGAGATATTTCAAAATTCATTACATAGGTCTTACAAATTGAAGTGTCACCAATCACAAGAAGTAATTAAATACTCATTTATGATTTTTTTTAAATCTTAAAGAAAAAGATTTAAATACTTATGTTGAAGTGCCGCTAATATAAGACATTAAATAATATTATTTAAGTGATATTTAAATATAAAAAGGTAAGTTATCATCTTAGGCTGCAAATTATATTTAAGCGGCTCTGACTATTGTCAAACTATTGTTGTTTTGCTCTCTCTGCATACGTTCTTAGGTCCACTCTGCCATCTTTTTCTTAAGTGTATGATGAACTATTGTCAAACTATTGTTGTTTTGCTCTCTCTGCATATGTTCTTAGGTCCACTCTGCCATCTTTTTCTTAAGTGTATGATGAATGGCTTTGATTTCTACTAATAAGAGAAGTATGATAACCAAGTTTTATATGTATTATTTTATGTGCATCATCAATTCCTTTTAATAATTTCTAGCATCTATTTACTTGGTTGCTGCTTTTCCTGGTTTGATTGCCTATTAATGATTCTCCGAGAACATTGGATTCTTGTCACTTATCAGAGTGTGTCTCAAATTCTTTTTTCGATATCATGTTTGTGTGTTACAGCATGGTCTATATGTATCTTGTTTTTGTGTTTGGCTTCTTTCTGTTCAATGTCTTCACTGCATGGGCTGGCTGTCAAAAAAATATCCGAATATGTGAAATCATAATGTTGATCTGCACTATTCTATAGGTATTAAGGTGTCTGACACTGGCTTAGCTGCGCCAAGCCAGTGGGATCTAGTATCTGGCCAGCAATTGTTGAGGGAGAAGCCTCTGGAGGTGTGTATTTTGCTTATATAAGGTTCTCTTTGGCAATAAAGTGTTTGTAACAATCTGAGAAGAATTCTTTGCTTTGTCAACCAGGTGGCAAGATGCACACAGATCATCAGTCCAAACACTGAAGATGCCAAATATGTTATAGATTTTTGTTATCCTGGAAAGGTATACTTCAATTTGGCCTTCACCTCATGTAGTACATTTTTTTGGAGGTGTTTGAAATATGAAATTTTTCTTCACCCACCAAAACTAATACCACCATTTTTCAAGTTTTGTCCATCTATTTTCATATTTTTCAAGTTATTTTTAAGCTTACATTGTCCCTATCAGTGCCTTTTCTTTTCTTTTGTTGAAATATGAACAAGTGGGAAACATTTTTGTTTTTAAACTTAAATGTTCAACTATGTTTTCTAATGATATCTGCATTTTGAATTGCTTCCGTGTCTTATATTTTATGCCCTGCAAACAGATGGTGGGATTTTATATGGACATGGCTTTTAGCCTAAACATACTGAGCCTGAATCTTAATTTTGTTTATTAACTCATTTAGTCATGCATGTAACAATTAGATCTGATATAATTCTAATTTATTGACTGCAGTATGCTGTTGCTCTAGGTGACACAGTTTCCCCAACTGACATTGAAGAAGGCATGCGTGTGGGGTGAGTTTCTTATTTGTTACCTTCTCAGATTTTACTAAAATATTTTGTATTTTTTTGCAACCTTCTCTGGTTATTCCCTATTTATACATTCTTTCAACATAAATTGCATGGAGTTTGTTGCCAAGGGGAGGTCATTTATTACTTTTTTGTATTAAAGTTCTATTTATATGATACTTTGTATATGCTGTTGGACAGTAGCAATGAAAGACATTTAGGCTAGTTTCTTGTATACCTGTGAGATGGATAGTATTAAAGAAACTGAACTTGTACTCTTTCTATATTTGGATTGACCTTCAATCTATCATTGCAGAGTTGATGATCGCGGTAGTGGACATCGTATACAGATTCCCTTGCCTCCAAAAATTGATCCTAGTGTGACCTTGATGACAGTGGAGGAAAAGCCTGATGTGACATATAATGATGTTGGTGGGGAGTCCAAATCTTTTGTCTCACTTTTCCTGCTCCACTCTATACTCCACCAATAAATACTTGCCACGTGTTCATCTAATTAATTAAATATTATTATTATTGACTTATTAATACTACAGTTATTAATTAATAATAGTATTTAATTAATTAGGTGAACACGTGGCAAGTATTTATTGGTGGAGTATAGAGTGGAATAGGAAAAGTGGGACAGAAGATTTGGACTCGTTGGTGGGTGCAAGGAGCATATTCAAATGATGCGGGAAGTGCGTATAGCATTAATTTTTTTCATGTTATTTTTCATTCTGTTATATTTCTTTCTCTGGTGTACATTATGTGCAACATAATAAGTGATTTCTTTGAATCCAAATAACAAAAAAACATAATTAGTGACTTCACATTCAGATATTAGAACTAGTTAACTAGATACATTTAGTATGTATGCCTTACTGATTTTGATTGTCTTTCCAGGTTGTTGAGCTGCCCATGCTTCATCCTGAGAAATTTGTGAAGCTTGGAATTGATCCTCCTAAGGGTGTCCTTTGCTATGGTCCTCCAGGGACAGGTAAGACACTGTTAGCTAAAGCAGTGGCTAACAGAACTGATGCTTGCTTCATTCGAGTTATTGGGAGCGAGCTTGTTCAGCGATATATTGGTATGGGAGCTAAGATGGTTCGAGAACTGTTCCAGGTTACTAAATGTGCATGTTCAGCAGTTTCATAACTTCTCTTTTTTATTCATATAGTTTTAATTATACACTTATCGTCTAACTAGTACTGCAATTTGCTGCAGATGGCACGTTCAAAAAAGGCGTGTATTATATTTTTTGATGAAGTGGATGCAATTGGAGGTACACGTTTCGATGATGGTGTTGGTGGTGATAATGAGGTGCAGCGTACAATGTTGGAAATTGTAAATCAGCTTGATGGCTTCGATGCTCGAGGAAACATAAAAGTTTTAATGGCTACAAATAGGTTGGTTAAGTTGGTTACCTACTATCAGGGCCATTTTTCTGCTTGATGTTGTTACAACACTCACGGTACTTAAACAACCTTGTTTTTCACTTTAGAAATAGAACTGGTGTTTTATAGACTAGCTTATGTTGTGGATTTCGATTGCTCCAATGCTCCCTTTTTCAGGCCTGACACACTTGATCCTGCATTGTTACGTCCTGGACGATTAGATCGAAAAGTTGAGTTTGGCCTTCCAGATGTGGATGGTAGGACACAGATATTTAAGATCCATGCAAAAAAAATGAACTGCCAACGAGATATAAGATTTGAACTTTTGGCTCGACTTTGCCCAAATTGCACTGGTAAGAACCATTTATTATGGATAGTCTTGCAAGGCATTGCTGTTTGTTATTTGTTCACTATGCCAAGGGTGTGTTATGACATTGGTTTTCTGACATGAGTTTCTCTCTTAGGAGCTGAAATAAGGAGCGTGTGCACTGAAGCTGGCATGTTTGCCATCCGAGCACGGAGGAAATCTGTGACAGAGAAAGATTTCCTTGATGCAGTGGACAAAGTCATCAAGGGATACAAGAAATTCAGTGCAACACCCACGTACATGGTTTACAACTGATTAAGCTGTTATGAACCATAAGGTTCTGCTAGGATTATTTCATTCATCTTTAGGCTGCATAGCTTGGAACTATTGTACTTATGAGGGAGCTTTCTCCATGTGAAGTTGTGAAAGTGTATCAAACCATGTTTTGCTAGAAATTTAAGCCGTTACTTCTGGAATCATTATAACTCAATGCTTTGAATGCGGATATCACTGAACATGCTTCAAAATTATTTTCCATGAATCTAAGGTGTACATGGTGCCCTGTTTCAAAGAGATTATTATATGAGGAACGGTGCAATTATGTACTCAATAGGTTATTGAAGGTTGTGCTTGAAAGCTTGTCCTCAAAATGTAAAATATGCTAATCTGGATGGAACCTTACCTCAAACTGTATAGGGCTTAAATGTAGTCTATGAAAATTTGTGAATTAAATTGTGATAAGATCAAATCAGTCTAAGGTAAATTATAATGAAGCCTCCCTAGTAATGAATTATCCAAAATTGAGAAATGCAACAACAATTTTGCCACCAAAGCGGATTGCAACTCTTCACATGTGCTTTCTTTCTTTAGTCAAATTGTTTTAAAATCCATTTTTATGAACTTAAACTTTTTTTTTTTTTTTGGGTATCGTCTTTAAAACCCTTGTTTGAGGTAGGGAGGCACTGGATTAATCTTACTGCAGGGTACCTAGACTTAAGGTAATATCCCTGATCCTTCAAATGATTGAGGTTATATACCCAGTTCACATCGTGATGGGTCAAACCTAAATTGTATAAGGCGTTTAAAGCCTCTATACTCCCGAGCACCCTGAACATATTCGAGGCGCACTGCGTAGGAGATAACCTAAAAAACCTAAGGTAATTTCTCGTCAGATTACCCATTGGGATAGTCATCCCTCCCTCGACAAAAGCTACCATGGGAATTACTACCTCCCCCGTCTTTCTATCGCGCAACCAAGTTTGGGAGGAAGCGTATCTCATACCTACTGTTGAGGGAATCCTATACTTAGTCCTAAATGATTCTATTTGTTCCTCAGAATCAACTAGATACTTAAATCTACCCATTTTCTAACAATAGCAGAGAAAAACTGATACAGAAGAGGGAAAACTAGGGAGGGTCAAGGAAACTTACAGGTTTGGAAAATAAGCTCCTCGGACAGGCTCTTAGTATTTATGAGAGCGTGGAGTAATGAGAGAAAGACAGATTCAATGAATATTGCTGAGAGGGAGTAATTTGTAACTGAAGAAAGATTTGATTTGAAAGACGCTTTACAAGAGCACAGAAAGTAGGAGCGGGAAAAACCCCGCCCATAAATGCAAAGGATCCCCCACCGTTAGATTTGCATCAGATCGTTGAACGTGTGGGACAACAGAGCAGTTATCATTTAATAATGGCGTGCTCATGACGCCGAAACATCAGGAGCGTGCCTTGGGCAAACCAAAAGACATTTTGAAAGTGGGGGAAACCTACGAAATAAATGAGGGCTGGATATCAAAATCTCCCTTTTTCCCGAGGTGGCAAAAAGCGAGATTTTGAGGGGCTATTGTGGGGCCTGTTAATTAAAAAGGTATAATAATCCTCAGAAGTGGGCTCGGGGCCCAATGGCCCAATCCGAGGACACTTAGTTATCCGAGGACAGCCTAAAAAAGGCTTTATTCTTACCAAATGGGTAATATAGGAGGAACGAGTAGATATTATATACAACGGCATAACACACGTCCGAGGACACCAATGTCCGAGGTGAATGTAACTTTCATGTTAGTGGAGAGACTCCGCCAAGTTGTATTTGAACTGGAAATTGGATATAGCTTAAGGAGGCGTCGGGGAAGGTAGCAAATATCTTCTAAAGCCATCACCTCCACATTAAATGCTTTCCAGCTAACACTCTGGCCGCATTAATGTGGAGGTGATACCTGAATAGTAACTAAGCAGCTTTATGGCCACTAAGCTGAAGGTTCCGGTAGGTACTGGATGGGACAGAAAGGAGCTCCCAAGATAAGAACTATACGTGTACGATGGAAACGGGGGGAAAACGGAGTATATAACATAGGAACGAAGAAAATAAGGAGGACTTCTTCTGGCAGAAAAAAGAAAAGAAAGAAGAGAGAGAGAGACTGATTGAAAAAGAGCTGAGGAGAGTTCTTTTTAGGAATAAACCTAGAGTTTCCCTTGTTACTTGAGGAGTAGAACATTTCCTATCATACAGTACTAGTTCTTGAACCCATACTCTAAAAATTTATTGTTTGGGCTTGATTGGGCTGAAAACCCATTCGTACAAAGGGTCAATCCAAATTGAGTCCCTACAGTAGCAAAAATAAGTTTTTTTTTTTTTTTTTGAATCCGTAGCAAAAATAAGTTAAATAGTAAAATAAACTAGTTTTTTAAGATGGAGCCAAACGCACACTTAAAAGTTGTAATAAAAATTATGATAAATTATACTAACACTTTCCATATCAAAAAACGATAGTTCATTGTTCACGCCTACATGATCAAAATAATTCACATCTCACTCCCTTTCTCATAAATGACTAAAATAATTAGCACTAAAGAGTTGGAAATTAGAATTTCAATTATTTTGAACATTTAGGACAGTGACATTCATTGAAAATCATGTATCATAAGTCTAATTTTTTCGCTTCAATAGAATTAACTTGGGTCTAGTGCTTCAGTACAAGCACATGCCAGACAGTCCTTAACCAATTTTTTATTATTTAGATGTTGACTCATTTGTAGTAGTTCTAGTCAATCCCAATATTATGAATCTATGATTGACAATAATCGTCTAGCACGTCTCCTCCAAGCCTTCGAAGCTCCACTTTGTTACATAATCAAAAAGCTCATCAGTCCTTCCGACCCCTACACTTTCGTCCCCATTGTCTCACTCTCAAGCAAACCCAATCCCAATACAAAACTCTCACAGACAAAAACACAAGCACCTAGACTACAAAAAAATCTCCTCATGGAAAAAGAAAAACCCAATAATATAAACTCAGCAACGTGTCAACAAGTCCCAAATCTTCTCTCCTCTTTCGTCGACACTTTCGTCGATTTCTCCGTCAGTGGCGGCCTCTTCTTACCAAATTACCAAAACACCCCTCACCCTAATGCCCCTGTAGATAACCAAAATTACGAAAATGACCTCAAAACTCGGTATCCTACTCCGCCGAGTCGACTCGTCGCGATCGGCGATCTCCACGGCGACTTGGAGAAGTCGAAGCAGGCGCTCCGTCTCGCCAATTTGATTAACGACTCCGGCGATTGGACTGGCGGGTCAACCACCGTGGTTCAGATCGGGGATGTGCTCGATCGCGGCGGCGATGAGATTAAAATACTTTACTTCCTCGAGAGGCTTCGCCGGCAAGCGGCGAGAGCCGGCGGAGAAGTCATCACCATGAACGGCAACCACGAGATCATGAACGTGTGTAGAGATTTCCGGTGCGTGTCGAAATCGGGCTTGGAAGAGTTTAGGGTTTGGGCGGAGTGGTACCGTGTCGGCCAAGTAATGAAAACTCTCTGCGAGGGTTTGGAAAACCCTAAGAACATATTCGAAGGAATTCCTAAATCACTTTGCCGAGTCAATCACGATGGTGATGAAGCTTTTGTAGAAGGAATCAGAGCGAGAATCGCCGCTTTACGACCTAGCGGTCCGATATCGGCGCGGTTTTTATCGAAAAACGTGACTGTTTTGGTCATCGGCGATTCAGTTTTCGTTCACGGTGGTCTCAAGCCGGAGCACGTGTACTATGGATTGGAGAAAATCAACGAAGATGTGAGAGACTGGATCAATGGATTGGGGGAAAACTACACGCTGAAGCATTTTGCTAGGAAGAAAGATGCGGTGGTGTGGATGAGGGATTTTTCGGATGATTCGAAGAAGAAATGTGATTGTACAGCTCTTGAATTTTTGCTTAACACAATTCCGGGGGCGAGGAGGATGATAATGGGACATACAATTCAGAAGAATGGGATCAATGGAGCTTGTGAAAATCGGGCGATAAGGATTGATGTGGGGATGTCCAAAGGGTGTGGTAATGGGTTGCCGGAGGTTTTGGAGATTAGTGAGAATTCGGGGTTAAGGATTTTGACGTCAAACCCGCAGTATCAGAATAAGTATAAGGCTTATTTGGATAGTGAGAGGAAGGAAGGGCTTGGGTTGTTGATTCCAGAACAAGGACCAAAACAAGTGGAAGTGAAGGCTTAGGAGTTTGGGTAATCTAAACTTTTAACATATACATACATGTCGTTTTATATGTTGGAATTGATCATTGGAGCTTCATTTTGTGGGGTATATAATTGTGCAATTGTTTTCTTATAAGCAATTGTTATTGTAGGAAAAATTAGATGTAGAATACAGATTGTTGTGGCATTCCTTGCATTTGAATATAAGTTATACCACTTTCTATTCAAAGTTTGCTCCAGCGTTGTGATTATTTGAAAATTTGGATTCATGTTTCTGTAGTTTCTGGTTTTAATAAATTGTACTTGCTAAAAAAAATGCTTATATCAATAAATTGTTATTAGTTTCAGGAACTCAGTTTTGCTGTTGTAGTTGAATTATAAACTACTGGGCAATTTCTCCTGACTCAAAAGTTAAAACTCTTTTACCTTCTCCTTGTGGAACCATGATATGAGTCATATCACATATTGATAATTTAAATCTGTGTTTCTAGATTAGCTTCATGAATTTGGTCTTGGCATTCTGCATCATCATTGTTCTTCATACATTCTGTAAAACTTTATACTGCTAGTCAATGTCTCATTGGCTTAGTCCGTATACTCTCTGTCTTGTCCTGTTAACACGAAAATATGAGCTCTAACACTTATGGGTGTGTCAATTCGCCTCTTTTATTTATTTGCATGGCATATTGGCTTAAAAAAGCAAAGCTTGGCATCATCAGGAATAGCTGCTGTGATAACAAAAAAACATAATGAGTGACTTCACATTCAGGTATTAGAACTAGATACAGTTTGTATGTATGTATGCCTTACTGATGTTGATTGTTCTTCTAGGTTGTTGTCTTGTTGAGCTGCCCATGCTCCATCCTGAGAAATTTGGGAAGCTTGGAATTGATCCTCCTAAGGGTGTCCTTTGCTATGGTCCTCTAGGGACGGGTAAGACACTGTTAGCTAAAGCAGTGGCTAACAGAACTGATGATTGCATCATTCAAGTTATTGGAAGCAAGCTTGTTCAGAGATATATTGGTATGGGAGCTAAGATGGTTCGAGTACTGTTCCAGGTTACTCATTGTGCATGTTCAGTAGTTTCATAATTTCTCTTTGTTATTCATATGGTTTAATTATACACTTGTCATCTGATTAGTACTGCAATTTGCTGCAGATGGCACATTGGAAAAAGGCATGTATTATATTTTTGATGAAGTGGATGCAATTGGAGGTACATTTTTCGATGATGTTATTGGTGGTAATAATGATGTGCAGCGTGCAATGTTGAAAGTTGCGAATCAGCTTGATGGCTTTGATGCTTGAGGAAGCACAAAAGCTTTAATGGCTACAAATAGGTTGGTTAAGTTTGCTACCTATCAGGACCATTTTTCTGCTTGATGTTATTACAACACTATGGCTCTTAAACAACCTATTTGCAAACTTCTAACAATACGCTAGCTTATTTTTTGGATTTCGATTCCCTTTTTAGGCTTGACACACTTGATCCTGCATTGTTATGTCCTTGACGATTAGATTGAATGGTTGAGTATGGCCTTTCAGATGTGAATGGTAGGACACAGATATTTAAGATCCATGCATGAACAATAACTGCGAACAAGATATATGATTTGAACTTTTGGCTCTACTCTGCCCAAATTGCACTGGTAATAAGAACCATTTATAATGGATAGTCTTGCATGGCACTGCTGTTTGTTATTTTCAACTTATTTCTTCACTATGACAAGGGTGTGTTATGTAGGACATTGGTTTTCTGACATAAGTATCTCTCTCAGGAACTGAAATAAGGAGCATGTGCAGTGAAGCTGGCATGTTTGCCATCCGAGCACGGAGGAAAGCTGTGACACAGAGAGATTTCCTTGATGCAGTGGACAAGGTATTCAAAGGATAAAAGAAATTCAGTGCAACACCAAAGTACATGGCCTACAACTTTTTATTTTTTTGAGATTGGCCTACAACTGATTAAGCTGTTATGAGCCATAAGGTTCTGCTAGGATTATTTCATATATCGTTTGGCTGCATAGCTTGGAACCAGTTTACTTCGGTGGGTTTCTCCTTATGAAGCTGTGAAAGTGTATCAAACCATGTTTTGCTACAAATTTAAGCTGCGACTTCTGGAATCTTTGTAACTAAAAATTTGAATGCTTTGAATACGGAAATCACATTGACCATGCTTCAAAATTAATTTACATGAATCTAAGATGTACATGGTGCCCTCTTTCAAATAGATTATATGAGGAACCTGCGCAATTATGTACTCTAAGAGGTTATTGAAAGTTGTGCTTGAAAGATTGTCCTCTAAATGTTAAATATGCTAATTTGGACGGAACCTTACTTCTAACTGTATGGGTTTTTTTTTTTTTTTTAATAGAACCGTATGGGGTTAAATGTATAGAGTGAAAATTTGTGAATTAAATTGTGATAAAATTAAACCTAACTAAGGTAATGGTAAATTGTAATGAAGCCTCCTTAGTAATGAATTATCCAAAATTGGGAAATGCAACTACAATTTTGCCACCATGCGGATTGTCTCTTCCCATGCGCTCGACCATTCATTACTATTTTTATTTTTTTGGAGAGGAGACAATCCATTACTAGGGTAGGCTTCATTACAATTTACCTTAGGGTACGCTTGATTGGAATGAAAATAGGAAGGCTTGATTGGAATGAAAATAGGAAGGATGGAAAATAGGATAGAAAATAACATTTTTCACTGTTTAATTGAGAGGGGGAGGGGGAGAGAAAAGTGGTGGGACCCACAAGTTTTCTCTCCTCCCCCTTAAAAATACAATCTCTCCAAATTGGAGAGAAAATTAGAGTGAAAAGTGAGAAAAATATTTGGACAAAACTGCCTCCACTTCTTTTAACGTTTCTGGCTTCTTCTTCTTTTCTTTTTTTTTTTTTTTTTTTTTTTTTTTGTGTTTTGTTTCTTATTTCTTTGGTTTTGTCAAGTGGTGGGTTTTTCTTCTTTCCTTCTTTTTTTTCTTAATTTTTATTTTTATTATTTTTTTAAGAAAACACTTTTGGATGATTTCTTATGCTATTTTTTGAAATATCCACTTTCATCTATACACAAATTTTTAAAAAAAAAAATTATAATGTATTACTTTTTTGTTTTATTTAAGAGGGACATGACGGTAAATTTATACAAACCTAATTTTCAACAAAATCAAAAAGTTTTCCATCCCTCCACTTTTCCACCATCTCAACCAAACATAAATGATGAAAACTAAAAACTTTTCTATCCTCTCACTTTTCCATCCTCTCCCCATTTTCTATTCTCTCACTTTTCCATCCTCCCAACCAAATGGAGCCTTAGTGTGGTTTGCCAACAATTTTTCCACTTAAAGGCTTTCTTTCTTCATTCAATTTGTGGGAGTGGGTGGGGTGGGTTTGAATTTGATGTAAAGTTTTAACAATATTGATATTTCAAACCATCGTTGGAGGAAGGCAATTTAAATTTTGGAACCTCTTGTTTAAAAAGGAAAATGCTAAGTTCGCTATATTTTTCTAACACTTTCACAATAAATTTTATGTGGATGTTGTTATTGGCTATTCCTAATAGGCAAAAAAATAATTTCAATAGTGGGTTCAAATTATAATTAGTACAATTTACCACCTATAATTTGTTGTGAAAATGCTGTGGATGTAGCATTTCTTTGATTTAAAGCATTAAAAAAAATGTTAATTGACTTAAAAACTAAGTAAAAACTTAGGATAAGTTACACTAACATTTTCCAATTTTCAAGAAATAACACTTCATTCCAAATGACCAAAATAATTCACATCCACTTCCTTTCTCACACTAATTAGTGTTTTGAGAACAATTTATTTAGCTTTTGTGGAAAGTGCCATGTATGAGAATTAAAATATAAATAAAATAAGTTGATTGATTTTTTTGTTAAAAGTATTGTAGAAAAAAAAATGTGAGGCCCACAATAATAAAATAGTACTTCTCATTTTGAGAAAAACCTTAACGTGAGACTTGTATTTAGGCTGTGTTTGTTTCAACTTCAAACCACTTCCAGAAATCAATTTCCGGAAAATTGCTGTGTTTGGGTGCTTGGGAAAATTGGGTCAACGGAAATTGATTTCCCTTTGACCGAAAATAAGGCCAAAAACGGGTGAAATTGATTTCCGGCCTTATTTTCACTTCAAATCAAATTTTCCGGAAAAGAGAGAAAGGAGCACGAAGAGAGACCCAGCAGCTTCGACCCAGAGAGAGCACGAACCGGCGCTCCAAGCCCAGAGCCCATCGCCGGCGACCTTCGAACCACGAACCCACCAGTCGCACCGCGTCGACGAGACCCACGAGTCGCGCCATCACACCTCGCTGTCTCCTCGATCGCGCCATCGCGCCATCGCCTCCTCGATCGCGCCATCGCACATCGTCGACCAGTCGATCGCGCCATTGCCTCCTCGATTGCACCATCGCACGTCGTCGACCAGTCGATCGCGCCATCGCCTCCAAGCCCAGAGCCCATCGTGATCGCGCCATCACACCCATCGCCTCCACGCTCTCTCTTCCTCGATCTCTCAGATTTTTTTTTTTTTTTAATTTGATTGTTGTTGTTGTTGTTTTTTTAATTTGATTGTTGTTGTTGTTTTTTTTTTTTTAATGAACTGATTATTGTTGTTGTTGTTGTTGTTGTTGTTGTTGCTGCCGGAGTTTGGTTATGTTGTTGCCGGAATTTGCTGCCGGAAAATAGCATTTTCCTAATAGAACCAAACACATAAAAATATTTTCCACAACAATTTTCATAATTCAACCAAACACTTAAAAATATTTTCCTTTTCTGGAAAATAGCATTTCCGAAAAATATGTATTTTCCGGAAAACGTTTTACACGAAACAAACACAGCCTTAGTTTTTTTTTTTGATTTTTTTACCTCACAGCCTTAGTTAATTGTATTAACTTCTTTTAACAAAAACATAATAGTGGGACCCATAAAAAAAAAAAAAAAAAAAAAAAAAAAAAACTCCTTTGCTTGGGGATTTGCAAACAGTAAAAAAAAATAAAAAATAAAAAAACTAAAAGCAAGCATATAATCTAATCCTAAACACACACTAATGACCCGAATAATTTACACTCTACCTCAAAATAATTCAAAAAGGGATAGATTGTCATTATTTTTAAGAGTTAGAAATTAGAATATCAATTATTTTAAACATTTAGGATAGTGTCCTTCGTTGTAAAGCATGTGTAAAAAGTTTAATTTTCCTTTACCTCAATCATGAAAGTAAGTATAATTTACCTAAAATATTTAGTGGAATTGGTTTGGGTTTGTTGGAATTTAGACCAGGATCAAACACTTATCATGTGTTCACATCTTAATTCACTAGACTCAATCTTTTTCTAGTGCTAACTATGGGTAATTACACTCATTTCTTTTGAGATTTGAGGGAATTACATTTCACCACAATCTTGAAGGAAAAAAAAAAAAAAAAACACTTCCCTTAGAATTTGAAGAAAATAACATTTTACTATTAAAAAGAAAATGGTAAAATTTGTTGTGTAAATCCTTCTAAAAAAGAATGGTTTGTAAATCCTTCAACTTAAATTGAGGGCTGAACTGTATATTTAATTGAAATTATTCAAGTTTGATATCAAGTTTGAATTATTAACATTCTCAAAAAAAAAAAAAAAAAAAAAAAAAATTGAATTGTCAAGCATTTTAACTTTAGTGAGTTCATTTAATTCAACTGGTAAAGTTTCTGCCATTGGATTAGTTCGAGGGTTTCAAAAAAATAAAATAAAATAAAATAAACTAGTAAAATCTCTTATAGTCAAATAATAAATCTAATTTTTTATAGGCGAAACTACATCATTAGTCTTTGAAGTTTACCTTATGGGCGCATTTGGTCCCTTAACTTTCAAGTGAGTGCTATTGGTCCCTTAAGTTTAAAAAATAAACACTATTAGTCATTTTATTAACTCTATTAGGATTATTGTCTACATGGATGTAATGACAAAAACTGATGGGTATGTAATGACATGTCTAGGGATGGCAATTTTGCCCCGCCTCGCTCTGCTTAACCCACCCCTCCCCACTTTGCCCCACGCACGTTTTCCCTGCCCCGCAAAGGTGGTGGGGCAGGGATGAGGCAAGATTTTAGCCCCGCACTACGGGGTGGGGCAGGGATGAGTTTAGACTTTTTAGACCCGCCTCGCCCCTCCTCGTTCTCGCCCTACCCCACGTTGCTAAGGGTTATAATTATAAATTTTTCATACTCTAAAACCCTACTATTTAAACAAACGTATCAATATTAGTTTATTTGATCCTACCCAATGTGGTTCTTTGCTTTTATTTTGTTATGTATTATACTATAAGATTTTTTTGTGATTATCTTGTTAAACGCTTAGATATATTATTATTCTTTTTTTTTTCGTTTTTTTTTTTAAATTGATTTAATTTGATGGGATAAATTTAGTTATAATTTCAAATATATTTTTATTAATAAAATAGGTTTCATTAAAAAAATTGTACTAGTTGTAGGGTAAATTAACAAAAAGTAGAATTTTATGGGGTGGGGCGGGACTTCGCGGGGCTCCAAGGGGCGGGGATGGGGTTAGAAAGTTTTCCCCGTCATGTGGGGGGCGAGGACGAAGACCCCATCCTTCGGCCCAGCTCCGCCTCATTGCCATCCCTAGACATGTCAACTATTTAATTTTGCTACATAATATTTCATTAATATTTATATATTGGGTGCAAGAAACCCAACAAAAGGATTCAATGAAGGGAAATGTTATCGAGTGCCGTTAGGGCATTGGTTAAGAATCCAGTTTTTATATCACTTTTATGGGAAATGAAAAAAACTGTCAAAACATTAATTTTTTTTTTCTTTTCCCATAAAAACTTTTTTTAATTGGATTGTTAACCAATGCCTTACAGCACTCGTTAACATGACCCTTCAATGAATACAATCTTTCTTGTTAAAAGGCAACCGTTGATCCCCCACAAAGATCGGTTGGGTTGGGGAAAAAAAATCTTTAACATTTTGCAAAAGAAAACAAATCTGAATATAATACTTAAACCTCTTTATTTTATTTATAGATCCATTGGAAACAAATCTTAAGAACAAAGATACATAAAGATCCTTCAAGATTAGCCATGGAGATCCGTGATGATAGGCGAAGGACATAGAGATGTTTTATGCTGTTGATGTAGTGGCAATGACAACAGTTTGAATCACCAATGGTTAATGGAAGTGTGAGCGGCTGAAGCAACAGTAACGATAGCAATAGTGATAGCACCACCAGTTGGGAGAGGAGGAAGATAAAGCGTCGGGGGAAGCTACTGGAACACAAGTGGAATTTTTTTAATAAAATAATAAAAAAATAATGATTTACATGCTAGCCTGGCTAATTCATCAACGTGGCTATTGTCATATAGGCTTACACTAAAGTTAAAAAATGTCACAACATTTTTTCGTTAGCCACATAGACAAATAATAGTAATGACAATTAACTAAAGGATTAACATTTCTTATTTTTTAAACTAGAAGGACGAATAGCACTCATTTAAAATTTAAGGGACGAATTACGCTTACAAGGTAAGTTTTAAGACCAATTATGTAGTTTCGCATTTTATATATATATATATATATATATAAAATGAGTGAATTTTCAACTAATAAAACCTCTAATGGTTAAATAAGAGATATTTATTAGGTAAAAATGCAAAACTGACCCTCTAACTTTCATCGTTTTTCATTTCAGTTTTCTAACTTTCAATTTTGTTAATTCAGTTCTCTAACTTTTAATTTTTGTCAATGCAGGGCTCCGTTACAATTCAGTTAGTGGTTGCTGTTAGAATTCCTGAAATGACACTGTTTTGCATTTTTTTTAATAAATTCGGAATTAAAAGAAAAAAATTCTGAAAAAAAAAAAAAAAAAAAACCCATTGAGGGGAACGACTTCTATGAAACAGACAGACCTTTAGAACTTCTTGACAAATTCGTTGACTCATGGAATAATAAAAATACAAATAGTCCCTTGATTCCATGATTCCATAAGTATATCTGCCTTATATGCCCATTTAAATATTCTTTACCTAGTAAGCAGCCTATTCTTAATCGCCAGCCAAGAGATAAAATGAATGCTTGGGAATATGCCCAGGAAACCAGATGCTCTTCCACCAGTTAATGCAGCTGTGTTTTTCCCTAATCATTTCCCAAGTTTCAATAAACCTACATCTGCCATTATTAACAGGAAAATGTACCACGTTTTGTATCACACCATACAGTTACTGAACACATTACAAGTGAAAAATTCTTTGAGAGGAGATTACTTTTGATTCCGGGCGATGTCGTTCACCTTAATGTTTTTTTTTATAGATTTTTTTAATTTTCTTTTAATTCTGAATTTATTAAAAAAAATATAAAATGACATTGTTTTAAGAGTTTTAACAATAGTCACTAACTGAGTTGTAATAGAGTTTTATATTAACAAAAATTAAAAGGTAGAGAATTGAATTGATAAAATTAAAAATTAAAGAACTGAAATCAGAAATCATGAAAATTAGAGAATAGTTTTACATTTTTACCTATTTATTATGTACGGATGCGATGACAAAGACAACAATCTCATGTTGACTTATTGACTTACTTGGAGTAGTATGGTACAGTCTACATTATGATAGACAATCGTGTAACCTTCATTCTCTACATCATCGAAACCCCTGTTTGTTATATCATCACAAAGCTTCGCATTCAATCTCTCTCATCCCTGCTCTTTCGTCTTCATAGTCTCACTCGCACCCAAATCTCTCACAGACAAAAACACAAACACCTAAACTACAAAATAAAAAAAAAAAAAAAAAAAACCCATTGAGGGGAACGACTTCTATGAAACAGACAGACCTTTAGAACTTCTTGACAAATTCGTTGACTCATGGAATAATAAAAATACAAATAGTCCCTTGATTCCATGATTCCATAAGTATATCTGCCTTATATGCCCATTTAAATATTCTTTACCTAGTAAGCAGCCTATTCTTAATCGCCAGCCAAGAGATAAAATGAATGCTTGGGAATATGCCCAGGAAACCAGATGCTCTTCCACCAGTTAATGCAGCTGTGTTTTTCCCTAATCATTTCCCAAGTTTCAATAAACCTACATCTGCCATTATTAACAGGAAAATGTACCACGTTTTGTATCACACCATACAGTTACTGAACACATTACAAGTGAAAAATTCTTTGAGAGGAGATTACTTTTGATTCCGGGCGATGTCGTTCACCTTAATGTTTTTTTTTATAGATTTTTTTAATTTTCTTTTAATTCTGAATTTATTAAAAAAAATATAAAATGACATTGTTTTAAGAGTTTTAACAATAGTCACTAACTGAGTTGTAATAGAGTTTTATATTAACAAAAATTAAAAGGTAGAGAATTGAATTGATAAAATTAAAAATTAAAGAACTGAAATCAGAAATCATGAAAATTAGAGAATAGTTTTACATTTTTACCTATTTATTATGTACGGATGCGATGACAAAGACAACAATCTCATGTTGACTTATTGACTTACTTGGAGTAGTATGGTACAGTCTACATTATGATAGACAATCGTGTAACCTTCATTCTCTACATCATCGAAACCCCTGTTTGTTATATCATCACAAAGCTTCGCATTCAATCTCTCTCATCCCTGCTCTTTCGTCTTCATAGTCTCACTCGCACCCAAATCTCTCACAGACAAAAACACAAACACCTAAACTACAAAAAAAAAATCTCACAATGGAAAAACCCACAACAAGCTCAACGTGTCAACAAGTCCCAAATCTTCTTTCCTCTTTCGTCGACACTTTCGTCGATTTCTCTGTCAGTGGTGGCCTCTTCTTACCAAATTACCAAAACACCCCTCACTCCAATACCCCTGTAAGTCATCGAAATGACGAAAATACCCCTGGAAAGTTCAAAACTCGGTATCCTTCTCCGCCGGGTCGACTCGTCGCGATCGGCGATCTCCACGGCGATTTGGAGAAGTCGAAACAAGCGTTACGACTCGCTAAGTTGATAAACGACTCCGGCGACTGGACCGGCGGGTCAACGACCGTGGTTCAAGTCGGCGATGTACTCGATCGCGGCGGCGATGAGATTAAAATACTCTATTTTCTCGAGAGACTTCGACGGCAAGCGGTGAAAGCCGGCGGCGAAGTCATCACCATGAACGGTAACCACGAGACCTTGAACGTGGAAAGAGACTTCCGGTACATGTCGGAATCGGGTTGTGAAGAGTTTAGGGTTTGGGCGGAGTGGTACCGTGTTGGCCAAGTCATGAAATGTCTTTGCGAGGGTTTGGAAAAACCTAAGAACATATTCAAAGGCATTCCTTCATCTTTTCCCGAAATCGATAACGATAATGAAGCTGTGGTCCAAGGTTTCAGAGCGAGAATCGCTGCTTTACAGCCAAACGGTCCGATTTCGGCACGGTTTTTGTCGAAAAACGCGACGGTTTTAGTCGTCGGCGATTCGGTTTTCGTGCACGGCGGCCTCAAGCCGGAGCACGTGTACTATGGATTGGAGAAAATCAATGAAGATGTGAGGGATTGGCTCAATGGATTGGGGGAAAATTACACGGTGAAGAAATTTTTGAGGTATGCGGATGCAGTGGTGTGGATGAGGGATTTTTCGGATGATTCGGCGAAGAAATGTGATTGTTCGGCTCTTGAATTGTTGCTTAGCACGATTCCAGGGGCGAGGAGGATGATAATGGGGCATACAATTCAGGAGAATGGGATTAGTGAGGCTTGTGAAAATCGGGCGATAAGGATTGATGTGGGGATGTCGAAAGGGTGTGGTGATGGGTTCCCGGAGGTTTTGGAGATTAGTGAGAATTCAGGGTTAAAAGTTTTGACCTCGAACCCATTGTATCAGGATAAGTATTTGCATAGAGAGAGGAAGGGAGGGCTTGGGTTGTTGATTCCAGAACAAGGACCAAAACAAGTGGAAGTGAAGGCTTAGGAGTTTGGGTAATCTAAACTTTTAACATATGTATACGTGTCATTTTTAATGTTGGAATTGATCATTTGAACTTCATTTTGTGGAGTATAGAATTGTGCAATTGTTTTTTAATAAGCAATTGTTGTTGTAGGAAAATTAGATGTAGAATAAAGATTGTTGTGGCATTCCTTGCATTTGAATATAAGTTATACAACTTTATATTCAAATGTTGCTCCAGCATTGTGATTATTTGAAGATTTGGATTCCTGTTTCTGTAGTTTCTGGTTTTAAGAAATTGTAGTTACTAAGAAATGCTTATATCAATAAAATGTTATTAGTTTCACGAATCCAGTTTTGCCATTTTAGTAGAATTATAAACCACTTGGAAATGTCTCATGACTTAAAACTCTTTTACCTTCTCCTCGTGGAACCATGATATCAGCAACACCACATTTTGATAATTTAAATGTATGTTTCTAGGTTAGCTTCATGAATTTGGTCTGTTCATACATTCTGTAAAGCTTTTATTTTCTTGTCAATGTCTCATTAGCTTAGTCCATATAATCCTTTGGCTTGTCCTGTTAACACCAAAATGTGAGCTCTAACACTTTTTAGTGTGTTAATTCCTCTGTATTATTTTTGAGCATAGTATATTGGCTTTAAAGTAAATCATGGTATCATCAGGAGTAGCTGCTGTGATGACCCTGATATTTGCCTATTTTATTTCTTGATTTAATGATTGCATTTCAAATATATTTTTATTCACACAACAACAAAAAATCTAAATATATTGTTTTCTGCTTTTGATTTGACTCATGGGATTGCCTCAGCAATTTGTTATTCTGTTATTCTATTGTATTTGTTTATTCTTGTTAAAAGTATGGTTGCAATTTCACTCTTAGCCCTTATTAACAGTAAACATTGTAGTGTATTCAAAATGGAATGTATTTAATTCACCCTATACCAAGGCTTTGGATTAGTTTGCCAAGAGTCTTATAGTGTAGCAGTATTGCCTGGTCTTCTTTGTAAGAAGAATCATGGTTCAAATTCCCCTCCCCACTTGTAAGCATTATCAAAGAAAAGTTATGGATCGGTTTGTGTATTGTGTATACTGGTCCTTGTTAGTTTAATAAAAATAATGCATGGTATTGAGGGTAACTTTGATTTTTTTAATCAAAGTAATATATTCAATATCAAACTAATTTCTGCCAAAAGCTTTGTACTTCAACAAAGACATCTAGGATTCAAATCTCCCCTCCCTCAACTATAAATTTTATAATATCAAATTAGTTTTTCATGGTGCAGTTGTCCTTTTTTTTTTTTTTTTTTTTTTTTTTTTTATCAAACAATGTTGTCTACTTATTTTCTGTTATCCACCAAGTTGGGTTACAGTGAATGCTATCCGATTCTCTTATCCACAAGCACAGATACTGGCCTTTTAGTTGTTGATTCTGAAGAGTTTACCAGTAATGGAGATTACTTATTTTATATTCATCAATCAAATCTATACATCATTTTGCTTTCATTTTTCATTTTGTGTTGGGCAACATTGAAAGCTTTAATAATCTAATTTTCTCATGGATGGATATTTTGAGAGTGAAGTGAATAATTATTGGCTTTATTTTTTTGCTGATTCTGAATGGTTTGACCAATCATACTTACTGCACAGTTATTCAGGTTCCGCAACTGTACAGGAGAATGGTTCTTGGACAAGCTGTTTTGAATTGTGCTTGTTTGGCGTCAAACAAGTGCTTGCCATTACTCTTGGAGCAAATAGGATGACAATTTTTTTGTTTTGTTGGGGGGGGGGGTTGGTGGTGCATGCGATTCAAGAGATTGGGATCAATGGGGTTTGCAATAATCAGGCGATATGGATTGATGTGGGGATGTTGAAAGGGAGCAGTAATGGGTTGCCGGACGTTTGTGCAATTAGTGGGAATTCAGAGTTTAGGATTTTGACATCAATCCAGTTGTATCAGAACAAGTTGGTTTTGCATACTGAGAAGAAGGAAGGGTTTTTGGCACAAGGACCAAAACCTTTCATTGGAAGTGAAGGCTTAAAGAGTTTGGGTAATCTGAATTTTTATAAATAATGTTTATGAGGAACCCTCTGAATATATTATTCTTTTCCGCGTAGGAATTGATCATTGGAACTTCATTTTGTGGGCTGTAGAATTGGAACTTGTTTTTAGGTTATTAGGTTAAGAAAAGATTGTGGCAGCATTCTATGCATTTGAGAATTAAAATATAACTTTTTATTCAATGATCAATCAAGCATTTTGAATATTTATACAAAGAAGTCTAGCCTGCCAAGGAGCAAAGTGTGCTCATGTTAACATATTTGTAATTATAAAAAAAAAAAATCTTAAATCAATAGATTGTATTAGTTACATGAATTCAGTTTTGCAATTGTCAGTTTTGTAATTATAAACTACAGGCAATGTCTCATGTCCTTTAGCTCATTTGCCTTCTCTGGCCCCAGGATATGAGCCATGCTGTTTATCGACCTGTCGGTTGCTCTTTGTTGCTTATATTAACAAATTAGATCTCTAGCATTCTGATTATTTGATAATATAAATTTGTGTTTCTCTAGTTTCTTTATCAGAGGATCAGGTTACCCATGCAAATTCAAACTTGGCATTCTACTTTATCAATGTTCTTACATTTTGGTAAACTATAACATTCGGGGCCATGACTCTTGACCTTGGCCCATGTAGTCATCTACTCCTTCGGCTTGTCCTTTTTACTCCAAAATATGAGCTCTACGACTTATTGGTGTATTGATTCGTCTCTGTCATTTATGAGCATTGCATATAAGCTTGCAAAGCATCTGGCATCATAAGGAATGGCTGCTATGATGACCCTGTTATATATTATTTCTTGATTTAGGGATGTCATTCTAAATATATTATTCTTTGCTTTTGGTTTGACTGTAGGGGAGGTCCTCAGCAATATATCTATCTATTTCATTTTCCTGTTGGTTCATCTGCGGTTGGGGATATAATTTCATTGAGAGTCCCCAAACCCCCACACCACCCCCCCTTTTTTTCCCTTTCCCTTTTCTTTTACTGGAGGTCATGAGATTAAAGTTGTGAGCATAAGTCAAGAATTTGATATTGATTACCAGAGTGCATAACAGGTTGCGAGTGCATGAGCCGGAGTCTGAGTTCTTCTCCATGCACCCACACCAGCTCTCTGACTCTCTCTCTTACTCTACCAGTTGAGGATAGAAAGCCAGAGTGCAGAGCAGATCGCGTAGTCAGAGATCAGTTTCTTATTCTCTACACACACACGCTCAGTTTATCACTCTATATCTCTCTCGTGTGTGCTTTATTCTTGATTTAACTGGGATCTAGTATCTTTTTGTATTGAATGAGACGTGAGTCCAAAGTTAGGATACGAGCAAAACTTGGTTTCTAGGAGAGCTGTGTACCTATGACTAAGGTTGCGTAGGCAAGCCTCCGAGGGTGCATATGTAGGGTTGAGGCTGCATACGCTCCTTGATGCAAAAACCTTAAAACTTCTACATTTTAAACCTAAATTGTATTTTTTTTTTTGGGAGAAACAAACATGCACAAAAGGGAAATTGAACGAGGTATTAACACAAATGAGTCCAAATCTTCTGTCCCACTTTTCCTGCTCCACTCTATACTCCACCAATAAATACTTGCCACGTGATACTATTAATTAATAACTGTAAGATTAATAAGTCAATAATGATAATATTTAATTAATTAGGTGAACACGTGGTAAGTATTTATTGGTGGAGTATAGAGTGGAGCAGGAAAAGTGGGACAGAATAAATCTTCTGTCCCACTTTTCCTGCTCCACTCTATACTCCACCAATAAATACTTGCCACGTGATACTATTAATTAATAACTGTAAGATTAATAAGTCAATAATGATAATATTTAATTAATTAGGTGAACACGTGGTAAGTATTTATTGGTGGAGTATAGAGTGGAGCAGGAAAAGTGGGACAGAACTTTACTTAAAAGTCATGATAACTATTAAAGGGAAATAAGACAAATTATATTACACACAATATACTCTCTTAAACTTTTGGAATGTACTTAAGTCAATATAAAAGAAATTCACATTCTTTTTCCAAATGAAAATAGAAAATAATCAATACCTATGTACATACTACATATTATAAAGTTTATGAAATAGAGGACTTTTTTTTTTTTTTTTGAGAGAAGTTGGTATGGATTCAATTGGCAGGATTGTGATAATTGATAGTAATGTACAATAGTAACGATTTTATATATATTTTAAAATTTATTTATAATAATTTGATAATTATAATAGGAATGATTTGAATGATGGATGTTTCGATTGAAAAAAATTAGGAAGTTTCAACCAATTCAATTACAAGACTTTAGGCACAATTTTAGTTTAATGAGAAATGAGGTATTACCTGTACTTGTAAATAAATTACTCTGTGAATAATTATGGACAAATAAGTAAGTTGATAAATTAAAAACCGGCCAAAAAACATAATTTATAGAACAACACGAAGTTGATGGATCATCTCAACTTGCAGTGAATCACCGCAAAAGTGCGGTAGTAGTTTTATATGCATTTTTTTTTTAATTATTATAAATAATTTAGGGATTTTTCATTGAAAGAAAAATATGGTAAGACTAGGGCTGGCTCATATTGAGACCTAAAGCGAAATTTTAAGTGGGTATTTTCTTATATTTAAATATTAGTTAAATAATATCTCTTAGTTTTTTATATCATTTTATTTCAATCTATTTTTAATATTAAATTGCAGTAAATAAAGTGTATAGCATTAAAAAAAAATGTAATTTTTAAAAAATAACATTTAATTATTGATTAAATTTGTTTGGGGCATTGCATTCTAGGGGCCTTAATTTTATTATTATTATTATTATTTTTGGGAAAAGTAAGATCTTAATTATATTCTATTAGGTAACGAAGGGAGCCTTATTTAATTTGGAGGTCTTAGGCCACTGTCTTAGTGGCCAATAGTGTTGAGCTGCCCCTGGGTAAGACAACATAGGCAGCATATTGAATCAAAATTTAAGTAATTCAAGGAATTTTTAAGACAACATAGACAACATAGTCTTATTTAAGGAATTTTTTGTTTAGGTGCCAAGACTAAACTATTATATTGAATCAAAATTTAAGTAAAATTCAAAGTATAAACATATATGTCTTTGTGCATTAGTTTATATCTATCTATCTATCTATATATATATTAAATTTAATTCCAAAGTCATTAGTAGTGGGTACCAAAACAAATACCACTAGCTAGCAAGGGTTTGAAATATATCATGGTCAAATTTCCTTAGGTAAATAAACCATAAGCATCACTACCATATCCATTTTCAGCGGCTCAAAATTTCTAAGACATACAGCAAACACGTTTAGAAAATTCACAAGCTTCACATTTGAATTGCATATTATAATAGTCCTATAATTCTCTTTTATCCTATATTAATTAAGTTGCACATGACTTCTTATTTAATGCTTACTAAAGTTTTTGATGGGATATCTAAGTCTTAGATCAATAATTATTGTATGTTTTTAGGCCACTTCAACACAAGTTGTTTAACCTAGTTATTTAGCCAAGTGATTACTTAGATAAATTATTCAATTTTAGGTTAACACATTTAAATCATATCTTGTAAATAATGCGGAAATATAAAGAACACAACGATATGATAACCCATGAAAACCTAATTGGTAAAAAATTTGGGGAGGATTTAACTTAACTATCCTCAAGGTAAAACAGATCCACTATAAAAGAATTGAAGTTTTTACAATAGAACTTAGACCACTAACATCCTATTACTACCTCAATTAGAAAACTTACTACCACAATCACATGACAGCTCCGAGTCTACGAACTACTTCTTTCTTTGATTTGCAACAACCACAAGTTCTCTTACTTGTGACTTTGAGACCCTACTCAAATGTTTCAGATCTTCTTTAAAATTCTTTATGCAACAACTGAAGAGATCATCAAGTTCTTGACGCGAATCTTGATCTTGATAACCCAAATTGTGTGTATGAAGGTAAACACCCTAGATCACATCAAATTAATCCCAATTGAATAAAATCCCCATTTTCACAAAGTTCCAAGCCCTAGAAATTTCAATTTTTCTTAAAACAATAAATTAATCAAATTAATGCATGGGAATCATGTTAATGACATCTAAGAACAAAAACCCATTGAACAAAATTGATTAAAAACAATTGAAATGAACAAAAATCCCTAAAATGCTATGTTTGAATTTTTCAAAGAAAATGCATGAAACAAGTGATTAAATGAAAAAAGAAAAGGTATAAAAGACTTACTAGTGCTTGAGGACAAAAGCCTTGGAGAGATTTGTGTAAGAAAATGACAAAAAATCTTTAGATTGGATCGGTCGAAGAGAGAAAGTGAGAAAGGTGTTTGAAAATTTTTGAAAATAATGAAGAACAAGTGAGAAAAATCTTTTTAAAACACTCAGGTTTTGAATTTCGATTGGTCGAAATTGAGCTTCGATCGATCAAAAAATAGATTCGATCGATCGAGCATCAATCGAGCACCGATCGAGCTAGGTAGATTCAAACCAAATTTTTAATCGCAATTTCGATTGGTCGAAGGACAACTTTGATCGATCGAAAATCTTGAATTTTGAAAATTTTGAAAAACAAAGAAAGATTTATGTAGAAACCATTCAAACCAACATATTTCATGAATAAAATGCATAAGTATGAGTTTAAAAGTTTTTCAAAAACAATTGAATTCAACCCAGATCTTCCAAAAACAAGATTTTCACACTTTTGTCCCCAAAACTCAAACAATAAACATATTTTGTATTATAATCAAGGAAAATATAATCTTGGATGGCCAAAACAAATTTACACACAATATTATGTACTAAGCTTAGCAAAGAATAACTTGTGTAATGTGTGCAACTAGTAATAGCATGAGATACATGTGAGGTGATATGTAGATAGTAATCAATCACAATTTCTACATTATTCATCACATAAGTTTGAAGGAGACTATCACCTAAAGAGTTACATCATATAACTCTCACATCTTCTAGAAAACAAGCTTGCAATCATGTAATTTTTTTTTGCTTTTGCCTCATAATGTACACATCATTTTTATTTCATTGTGAAATTGTTATTTTAGTCAGATAATGTACACAAGAGTTTTATCTCATTGTGTCATCTTTATTATAGCCAAATAATGTACACAAAAATTTTATTATTAGTTCGAGACTACCTTATGTTCTTTTTGTGCATGTGCTACACTTTCTCGAGTACAAAATCTTATAATATGCAATAAGGTATTCATGATTGGATAGTAAACAATAGTAAGATGGTTATTTATGCCTTTCTCATCAGGTTCTAGTCCTAACAATTAAAAGCATGTGACTTCAAAATCAAGATCATATGATCAAAAACTATAAACAACTCCTACACAACATGCACTACATAGCTAAAACTAACAAAGTGCAACAAAATAAACTCATCCAAGTTAAACAAGGTACACAAGCATGTTATGTAAAGATAATAAGTCAACCTTGATTACAAATCCAAGATATATAATACAAAACTTTTTTTTTTTAATTTTTAATTTTTATTTTAAAAGGAATAACAATAACAACCTATCACGAAATGCATGAATGTAATGCAGTGCAAATCCTAATAGCAAAAAGAAAACAAAACTGCCAAAAAAAAAAAAAAAAGGTCACAAAGAGTATTGAGATGAAGCACAAGGACCAAAAGAGCTAAAGATGACTAAGGACACAGAATCACACCAATCACTTGACGAAGTGTCTCAAACTTACTTTTATTAAGAGGTTTGGTGAAGATGTCAACATTCTGGTGTTCAGTAGGGATATATTCTAGAATCACAATCTTTCTTTCAACCAAATTCCTAATAAAGTGATATTTAATCTCTATGTGCTTAGTTTTAGAACGTTGAACAAGATTCTTAGAGATATTGATAGCACTAAAATTATCACAATAGACAACTATGGTGTCCTGTGATATCCCATAATCACCTAAAAGCTTTTTCATGCAAAGAATCTATAAGCAACAACTTCCAGCAGCAATATATTCTGCTTCTGCAGTTGACAGAGAAACATAATTTTGCTTTTTGCTCATCCAAGCAACAAGATTGGCCCCACCAGTGGTGCTTTTTCTATCATCGGCATTGCCGACCCAATCTGCATTTGAGTATCCAGCAAGAGACATATTTGACTCTTTGCTATAAAATAATCCTTAATCACAAGTTTCACTAACATATTTTATTATTCTTTTAACAGCATTTAAATGTGAAACTTTAGGATTAAATTGAAACCTAGAACATACACCAACATTGAAAGCAATACCTGGACGACTAGCAATTAAATACAAAAGACAACCAATCATGCTTCTATATAATGTAACATCAATAGAATCACTTGAAAGATAATTGGTTAGCTTTGCATTTGCAACCATTTATTGGTGTTCTAGCATGTGTAGCCTTTTCCAGTCCAAATCTCTTGATAAGATTTCTAGCATACTTTGCTTGATTGATGTAGATTCCAGAATCCGTTTGCTTTACCTACAATCCCAAAAACTAAGTTAGTTCACGAACCATACTTATTTCAATCATCTTCTTCATGTCATTTGCAAAAGATTTAGCAAGAGAATCATTAGTAGCACCAAAAACAATATTATTAACATAAATTTGAGCTACTACAAAATAGTTCTTATCATTTCATATAAAGAGAGTAGTATCTGCAAATCATCTTTTGAATCCATGCTCAGTAAGATAGGCAGTCAACCTATCATACCATGCCTTGGGAGCTTGTTTCAACCCATAGAGTGCTCTCTTCAACTTGTAGACATCATCCGGTCTGTGAGGATCAACAAAACCTTTTGGTTATTCAACATACACCTCTTTTTACAACACCCCATTCAAAAATGCACTCTTAACATCCATTTGATACAACTTGAAATTCAAATGACTTGCTATGGCCAAGAGTATCCTGATGGATTCTAGTCTTGCAACCGGTGCAAAAGTCTCATCAAAATCAATCTCTTACACTTGTGTGTGTCCTTGAGCAACAAGTCTTGATTTATTTCTAATAACTGTATCATGTTCATCTGACTTGTTCTTGAAAATCCACTTAGTTCTTATCACATTCACTCCTTTCGGTCCACACATCATTCCGAACAAATTGATGAAGTTCTTCATGCATATAATTAATCCAATTAGCATCTTGAAGTGCTTCATCCACTTTCTTTGGTCCGAATTGGGATAGATAGCATGGGTGAGTAATTACATTCAAGGCTTTAGACCTCAATCTCATGTTATCATTTAGACTACCCAATATGTTTGTGACAGGGTGATTTAACTTTACTCTAGCAGATGGACCTTTGACCAGAGATGTAGAGGTACCTTTTTGTTTAGATGAAGAACTATGCTCACTTTGTTCTTGTTGGGTTTCATGAATAGGAGTGGATGGTTCTGAAACAACATCATTCAATAACTGTAGTTCTTCATCACTATGCTTCCCAACATGATCTTCAAGAAGAGACTCTTCAACCGCTATAGTCTTTTCTTGAATCGCAGGAGTGTCTTTTGAATAAGATTCTAAACGTAGTTCATTATTGATCACCACATTTGAAGACTACATGACTATTTTAGGTCTTAGATTGTACACTTTGTATGCTCTACTGGTGGAAGAGTAGCCCAGAAAATATCCATTGTCGCTCTTTGCATCAAACTTTTCTAGGTTCTCCCTATCACGTAGAATGTAACAATCACTGCCAAATATCTTGAAGTATTTGACAACATGCTTCTTTTCTCTCCAGAGCTCATTTGGAGTTTTCTTGGAATCAAGTCTAAAATACACTCGGTTGAGTGTATGGCAAGCAGTGTTAACTGCTTCTCCCCAAAAGGACTTGGACATCTTCTTGTTATTTAGCATGACATGAGCCATTTCTTGAACAACCCTATTCTTTCGTTCCACGATTCCATTCTGTTGTGGTGTCTTGGGTGAAGAGAACTCTTGATGTGTGCATTGATCATTGCATAAAGTAACCAGTTTTGTGTTCTTAAATTCTCTCCCATGATCACTTCTAATTTTGGCTATCACAGTACCTTTTCCAACTTGCAATTTCTTGCATAAATATATTATCTTTTTAAAAGCCTCAGCCTTATCTCTCAAAAGCACAACCCAAGTATATCTAGTGAAATCATCCACAACAACTAAAATATACTTCTTACCACCTAAACTCTAAACTCTAGCAGGACCCATGAGATTAATGTGCAACAACTCCAAAGGTCTTGAGGTTTGAACTTCAGTTACAGGCAGATGCTTGGACTTCACTTGTTTACCTATCTGACATGGTCCACATATGCACTTCTAAATCTTTTCAAATTTGGGCAAACCAATAATAGCTTCACATTTGGAGATCTTTTCTAATTGCTTGTGACTTGCATGCCCCAACCATTGGTGCCATAAGTCTACTTGATTGATCTTCACACTGAAACACTTATGGCTTATACTCGGTGTTATACCATAATAGTTATTAGCTGTCCTAACACCAATACACATACAGTCACCTCCTCCATCAAGTATCTAACAATCATATTTGGTGAAGAGAGCATTCAGTCCATTGTCATAAATCTGATTGATGTTGAGTAAGTTAGCCTTCAGCCCATCAACATACCAGACATCTTCAAATAATGGCAACCTTGGAATGTCCACAATTCCAATGCCTCTGATCATAGATTTGCTCCCATCTCCAAATGTGACTGTCCAAATCTTTCCTTCAACAAGTGTCTTGAATAGAGCTTTATTTCCTATCATACGCCTAGAACAACCACTATCCAAATACCAAAGACGAGAACCACGTGCTTTTAAGGTGGTTAAAGCTGTATAACACACATAATTATCATCATATGTAATTATATTAAGATACTCAAGGAAAGACTTAACACATGCAACAAGCCATATAAGCCAGAAGTAGACAAGTTGGATTTTTAGAAAAAACTTCAAAGAATCCATGACAACAGGGGTCAAGGATCAACTCTTAGATCAAAAGATCTAAAAACACAAGAGCTAACCTGCTCTGATACCACTTCTACGTTTCGAGACCCCTTAAACACAAGTTGTTTAACCTAGTTATTTAGTCAAGTGATTACTTAGATAAATTATTCAGTTCTAAGTTAACACATTTAAATTATATCTTGTAAATAATGCGGAAATATAAAGAACACAACGATATGATAACCTAGGAAAACCTAACTGGTAAAAAACCTAGGGAGGATTTAACTTAGCTATCCTCAAGATAAAGCAGATCAACTATGAAAGAATTGAAGTTTTTACAATAGAACTTAGAGCACTAACATCCTATTGCTACATCGAGTAAAAAACTTACTACCACGACCATGTGACAGTTTCAAGTCCACGAACTACTTCTTTCTTTGATCTGCAGCAACCACAAGTTCTCCTACTTGTGACTTTGAGACTCCACTCAAAGGTTTCAGATATTCTTTAAAGTTCTTTATGCAGCAACTGAAGAGATCATCAAGTTCTTGATGCGAATCTTGATCTTGATAATCCTAAGTGTGTGCATGAAGGTAAACACCTTTAAATCTCACAAAAGATTCAACACATAACTCTCAAAAGACTTCTAAAAGGTAGTTAGGGTTTTTCCTTTTATACTTGAAGTAAAACACTTAACCCTATACGTCAAACGGGCTTGGGTTGAATTGAAATTTTTGCAGAAAAATAAATCTGCACATGGTTCGATCGATCAAATCTAATTTTTGATCACTTGAGTCTTGCAGATTTTGTCCAATAATTTCTGCAATAACTCAATTCCAATTTTATAATTAAAACACACTTTGAGCAAGCCTAAACCTAAACTCTATGTTTTGATTATGATTTGCTAACACATTACAAATTGAAGTTCTAATACATTAGTTCCTAAAGTCTTAGAACCTAACAATTATCTTTGAGCGGGTTAACAAGTTTTGGCTTTTGGGTAAAGTTTTGTCACCCCTAGTTGTGGTAACAATTGCATAGAGTGATTTAACTTTAATAGATAATTAAAAAAGAAGTCGAAATAGTAACTTTTCACGGCGAACACACACCGTATTGTTGAGTGGAACACAAAAGAATAGTTCGTTATGTCTTTATTTTTTCTTCCGCATGGCTGCGTGTAAATAAAGCTAGCTTGGAATTTCCAGTTACCAGTTATATCTTAGAACTGTTTTTCAATTTTGAGTGAGGAGGGGAAAAAAAAAAAAAGCTGTTCATAAAAATGCTTACTTTATTATTATTTTTTTACCCGCTGTATTTAGTATTAGAACAACTATTTTAAAATGTGCAAGAAAATGCTACCAATTAATTATGTTAACTTGTAACAAACAAATCATTATTCTAAATAGGAGTCAACCATTTTTCCACATAGTCTAAAAATCTTAATATTGAAATATATTCTGAGGATAATGTTTCCTCACTTTAAAATCTTAAATATTAAACGAATAGGATTCTCTCTCTGTTATTACCAGTCATCTATGGACCATATGGTTTCTCAAAAAAAAAAAAAAAAAATCTACGGACCATATGGAGCGGGTTGACGTGGAAGAATATTTACTTCTCCTCAAGATAAGTTGAAAAGCCCATTATTAATTGTTATAAATATGGTTCAATTTCAATTTATAATGTCCGTTTTACATGATTTTTTTTGTTTTTTTTTTTATCGTCATGCAAAATCACCAATTAATTTTAAGTGTAGGTAGTCCATGGAAATCATTATTTAATAATGATAATGCATTCTTTATCTTTCCCGGAGCATGCATGACCAGCTTGAAACAACGTAAAGGCAGGATTTCCCATATCAAATACCTCAATAAGCATTATGATCACCCTCCTCCAGAGCAGGCTTATTCAGATCAAAGTTGAGAAAAGTCTCTGGAGCAGACAGATTCAAATCAAATTTATCAAAAGCAAGGCTTTCTCTTGCGCCTCAGGAGCTAGCACACTCAAATCGAATTCAGGAGAAGCATGGGGTTTCCAAGTAGAAGACTCACGAGGATTCAGACCCCGCCATGTGCGCTCGGGATGCATTCTCATGTGACCACAGACAGCTTGTTTAGAGCTGAACAGTTTTCGACAAACCATGCACTTGTAGTAGTACTTTGGAGGGTCTTTCGAGTCGCCAACAGCATCATGAGCTTGGCCAACATGAACACCTTGAGCCTTCACATTATTGCTTCCTCGAGCAACCGCATGAACCCCAGTCTTTTGAGCCCTAAGGAAGTGACTGAAGATATGAGGCTCATGGTGTTCTCAGTTTCATGCACAGTTGCATTATCACCAGCGTTCTTAGACCTAATGTGAGGAAATGAAAGATGATTATTGTTCATAGAATAATAAAGAAAGGTTTTCAGTTTGTGTGAGATTGAGATTTGAAACTGCAAGAGTTGAGATTTTATTATAGAATTTATATAGGCTTTGAGAGGTACATGTTTCTTAAAGTACATTTGTTTTTTCAAATCGGTCATGGAATATTTTCTATGCTTTGACTTTGGACCGGTCCGAAGTATACAAAATATTCATTGAGACTATGAGGTTTGAGAATAGAAACAGTTCAATCTTTAAAAAGAAAAAAAAAAAAATTCTTTAGTTTATATTGTACTCACAGCGTAAATTTACATTATAAACAAATATAATATGTACAAATAAAATTTCATAAAATTATTAGTTTATATTATACCAATAATTTAAATTTACATTATAAACACATAAAATGTGTACAATATAATTCCATTAAGTTTGATATTGTTGGGCCATGTCCTCCTGCAGGCCCCACCAAATGCACAAAATAATATATTTTTTATAGTAAATTTGGCACAAATTTTTTTGATAATCGATCGCACAAAAATTAATAGTTTAGGCCTTTAAAGTTGTACAAGTACCTTTCTAAAACTTAAGTTAATTTGTTAAAAAAAAAAAAAGAAAAAAAAAGGGAGATTCCAAAGGATGCAAGTTGCAACGCCGTTCTACAAAAACCTTTTGCACGACAAAAGTAGATGTGATAATTTTTACAAAATTGGGGTTCATACTTCCAACATCATGATTTCATGAAGAATATATAGCAATATTCCTCGGAAAAATGTACTTAATCCTCAAAAGACTCAAGCTTACATAAAAAAAAAAAAAGGTTTTGGTGTGATAGGATTTCAAAATTTATGCGTTTGTTTTATAATAATTATTTTTTATTATTATCAAGTTAAGACATCAATTGATTTTTGATGTAAGTGAAAGTTGAATCTTAGATATATTATTCAATGATAAAAAAATTTGCCAATTGAGTTAACTGGACATATAATGCTTACATATAAATTTAAAAATACATATATAATTAAGATACATCCAAGATAGATGTAGTTATACACGAAACTTAATCAACTTGATTCATGGATGAATATGAGATGCATGGGTTTATGCATGAAAAGTCTATGTTAGTAGGAAATCCATTATTTTATCGAGGAAATTGTCATTTATGCAAGTGAAATTATTCTTAAAATAATGCATGAATATGTTATGAATCCATGAGATGAAGAATGAGGAATGTTTATGTTAGGACATATGTGATTCATATTAGAAACATATGTCAATATTTATGTAGTTAGCTAATCCTTTAATAAAACGCACTTTACTTGTAATTGGGTAGATCTAAGATGTATTTAATACTTCAAGAACATGTTGTTCAAGTCTAGTTTTAAAATCATGAAGATTGGACTAAGAAACAAGTAAAGAAAAGGTGTTCAGTAAAGCTGGACAGATAGCTCGACACCTGCGGACAGATAGCTGGACAGTTGCTCGACACCTCTCGACAGTTAGGCTATCTATCAAGATCTTAAGGTGTTTCTTATCGCAATCTCGACACCTTCTCGATAGCTGGTGGATCGATCAAGAAAGCTCCTGTCTCCTCGACAACTCCTCGATAGCTTCTTGATAGCTGTATCTGTCGAAGTTTAAAGCTTGACACCTCCTTGACACCTCCCGATTGATCGAGGTTACGGGAATTCAGATTTTCAGATATGATTTTCGGCCCATGCTGATATGTATGTATAGGGTTTCTTTTCTCACAACCCTACACCTATATAAGGTTTATTTTAGAGGCCGTCACATAAGAGAATACAAGGAGAATATATGCAAAAGGTGACCGGTGCCTTATTCTCTCTAAAAGAAGCTACTATGTCTTTGCACCTTAGGGTTTTGTAACCAAGTGTTTCTTGATCTTCATTCTTGATGAAGTGAAGAACTTTGCAGCCAACATCTTCTTTTAATTGGTGATTAAGTCGCGTACTGAGATCCACGCAATTGGTTAGTCACGTACTGGGATTCGTGCATCAAAGGGTGGCGATTATATATTGAAGAGTTCAGAGGTTCTAAGGTAGAAGGTTTCTGCTGTGAGTTCATCTACGAGGATTGTAGAGTCTAGGGACAAAGGTTTTGTACGAGATCTGAAACTTCTCTTTACTATAGTGGATTGCTTTTCGGGAAGGTTTCCTCCCAGGTTTTTTACTGTGAAACTGGTTGGTTTCATTGGTTTTCCTGGGTCATCATATCTTGTCTTATTTACTTTTCCGTTGCACATGATTTTGACATGATATTGATGTTTGTTTGTTTTAAAAAGTTGTATTGATAATAAATCTAATTAACAATTTGGGTTTAAAATTTGTTAATTCTATCAACCGGTGTCTAAATTTCCCAACAGTTTATGCAATAAGAATTACCTTTCTTACTAATAGTAAAATAAAAACAAAAACAAAAAGTGTAATGTTGATAGGTATGGAGTAGAAGAAGTGACCTCGTCTTGAGGATTTGGGGATGCTAAATAAACCAAGGAGAATGGAGAATATATAAACTTAATTAGGAGAGTTTCATTAAATATAAAATTTCAAATCGTAATGAAGTTAGATTTCTAATGAACCAATGAATTATAAGAGAATGAGTTTAGCGAAAAGAAAGAAGAAGAAATAAATTACAAAAGAATTTGTGACACTATAACGTTTAGAGAGAGAGAGAGAGAGAGAGAGAGAGAGAGAGGTGGTGTATTAGGAAAGATAAATGACGACACTTTAACATTAAGACAAAAAAGTTAGTATATTAGGAAAAAAAATTGTGAAATTACAAATTCTACTCAAAAGCTATAATAGCACTTCAATATATGTAATAGTTATTGATTTTACAATAGAGAAAATTAATGGAAGCAAAAGAGAAATTGATAATAACAATTAAGCTTTTTTATTTATAAAAAAAATTGTTAAACAGTAGAGAAAAAGTTCATAAAAATAATTAAGTTATTTTGTGATTTGGTGCAACCATATAGCAATTAAAATTTAGGTCTAATATTCACTTAATGCAACCATGACTTCTAAGACTCGATTTTTATTATATGAGCCTTATAATATGATTTTTGAATACTTATAAGACTAGTATAAAATTAATAATTTAAACATTTATATTTATTATGTTGTTGAAATTAACATTAATCATATTGATTATCATATCAATATCAATTAATTTATAAATATTTTATAGTAAACCATTCTGGGGTGAAGTTGTTGTGACTGCATGCTACCTAATTAATAGATCTCCATAAGTTCCTTTGGGTTTTGATATTCCAAAAAGAGTATGGACAGGAAAAGATGTTTCTTACTCTCACTTGAAGGCATTTGGGTGCAAGGCATTTGTACTTGTGCCTAAGGAGCAAAGATTGAAGCTTGATAGCAAATTCACTCCTTGTATATTTGTTGGATATGGAGATGCTGAATTTGGCTACAAGTTATAGGATCCAAAGGAAAAGAAAATGATTAGAAGTTGAGATGTAGTTTTTCATGAGAATGAAAACTTGGTAGACTTTGAGAAAACTAAGAAACCTAAAGCTACAGTTGGAGGTGTTTCTAATCTTACACTTAGATCTTCTTCCTTAGATAATGCCACAAATAGGGAAGAGGTACAAGATGAGAATTATGGTGATAAACCAACTGAATTTGATGTTGATAAGCAGCAGGTGTTGATGGTGATGATGTGATAGATACAGAAGGTGTTAAGCAGGGGGAGCAACCTCCTCCACTAGAGATGGTAGAACCTTAGGTGAGAAAGTCTACTAGAGAGTGTCGTCCATCGACTAGATACCTCACTTCTGAGTATACTATGATTACTGAAGAGGGGGGGGGGGCATAAATTTTTCAAGAAGTACAGTCTCATAAGGATAAGCAAAGCTGGTTGAAGGCTATGCATGAAGAGATGAATTCTTTGAACAAGAATAAGACTTATGACTTGGTGGAACTTTTTAAAGGCAAGAAGGTACTGAAAAATAAATGGGTGCTCAAGCTAAAGAAAGATGGTGACAAGTTAGTGAAGAATAAAGCTCGATTGGTGGTCAAGGGTTTCAGTCAGGAACAAGGGATTGACTTTGTTGAGATATTCTCTCTAGTAGTCAAGATGAGTTCCATTCGGGTAGTTCTAGGATTAGTAGCTAGCTTGGATCTTGAGCTTGAGCAACTTGATGTGAAGACAACTTTTCTTCATGATGATTTGAAAGAAGAAATCTACATAGATCAGCTAGAGGGATTCAAAGTGAAAGGAAAAGAACACATGGTTTGCAAGTTAAAAAAGAGTTTGTATGGCTTGAAGCAAGCTCTAAGACAATGGTACAAGAAGTTTGACTCATTCATGGTGGGTCATGGGAATACAAGGACAAATGCAGATCATTATGTGTATGTTAGAAAATTTTCCAATGGTAAATTTTTTATTCTTCTATTGAAAGTTCAAATAGCATTGTAAACACTATGAATGTTTAGACCCCCAATTACAAAATTACCAATTCAAGTTTTATATCAAACAATGTATGTGCGGAAAATGATAACAAACTTATAACAGAATTGATAAACAATCTAAGCTAATTATAATGACATCTACAGTAGAAAATAAAAGGCAAAGATAAGGGAAGAGAGATGCAAACACAAGGACAATACACGATGTGTTATCGAAGAGGAAATCGAAACCCTCGGCATAAAACCTCTCCGCCTTCCTCCAAGCGGTCAATAATCCACTAGAAAATGTAGTTGGGATACATGAACAGCAATAGACCCTCCAAGCCTAATCTACCCAGGTACCTAAGCCCTCCAAACTTCTTGCTCCAACGAGGTTGTGCTGAACCTTTTTATTTTCTAGCTTACTGGATTCCACTATAAACCATAACATCAACCAATAACTATTGGTCCCTTTCAAAATGCTTCCCTTAGCACCAAATGAACCTTCTCACAGACGTGGGTGTGGTGAGAAAAGGATTTGGTCAAGAACCTCTCAAGGATGTATCAATAGAGAGGAAGAGAGTAGAGGAATTTGAAGAATCTCTTAGTGAAGATTGGGGATGAGGCAATCTTGTTTTTCTCTAGGGTTTTTCTCACAAAATTCTCTTTGGAAGCTCTTTACATTTCGTGGGAATGAGGGGTATTTATACTAGAGTGAGAATGGAATGTGAAACATCAGTTTTTCCCAAACAGGGCATTTTGGCGACTTGACCTCGAGACTGGGTTGAGTCGTGAGTTCAAGTCGCGAGCTAACGGCCTGGCTAGCCTGGGACTTTTGTCTTGTAGTGCAACAGCTGGTGCGACTCTTCCGCTTATAACATGCTTGGCACGTGTGCAACTTCTGGCGACTTGCAAGCCTCGAGCCACCCGTGAGATCCAATTGCGAGTCCCTGCTTCTTTGCACATTGTTGAGCAATTCTTCACACTTTCTCATACATAGTCCCCGTACATGAATCCCATCTAAATATAGGGTTACTAAGTGCTAAATTACAAGCAAATTGACACGGAATAAAGCCAACAAGATGGTTGATAAAATTCAACCTTACACTTCTGCTATATGTAGATGATATGTTGATAGTAGGACAAGATACAGGTGCGATTGGAAATTTGAAGAAGGACTTGTTCAAGTCATTTGATATGAAAGACTTTGGTCCAGCAAGACAAATTTTGGATATGCAGATTTTAAGTGACAGGAAAGCTAAGAAGCTATGGTTATCACAAAAGAAATATATTGAGCTGATTCTTGAAAGGTTCAATATGAAGCATGCCAAGCCAGTCAGTACACCTCTTGGTGCTCATTTCAAGCTAAGAAAGAAATCTTGTTCTTCATCCAAGAAAGAGAAAAAAGACATAGCATCAACTATTTATTCCTCAATAGTTGGGAGTTTGATGTATGCTATGGTTTGCACACGACCAGATATTGCTCATGCAGTTAGTGTTGTCAGTAGGTTCATAGTTAATTCTGGTAAAGATCACCGAGAAGTAGTGAAGTGGATATTTAGGTATTTGAGAGGTACCTCTAAATTGTGCTTGACTTTTAGTGATTCTAAACCAGTTTTGGAGGGTTATGTAGATGCAGATTGGGCAGGTGACCTTGATGGTAGGAAATCTACATCGAGGTATTTATTTACTTTTGCAGGGGGAGCTGTATCATAGCAGTCAAGATTGCATAAGTGTGTTGCCTTATCTACAACTGAAGCTGAGTACATTGCAGCTAATGAAGTAAGTAAAGATATGCTTTGGTTGAAACGATTTCTCCAAGAATTGGGTTTGAAGCAAGATGGGTATGTAGTTAACTGTGATAGTCAGAGTGCTATAGACTTGAGCAATAAGCACATTGAGGTGAGATACCACTGGTTGAGACTAGTTGTTGAACAATGTTGACACCTATTTTGCAACCCGTATTTAACCTCACATGGAGGGTAAAAGGGTAATTTTGCATTGAAAATATGCATATTGATTCTGGACATTAGATCCTTAATCTTATTTCACAAAAATGATTTTGATGTTGTAACGATCAAATCAACTGGTCATAAGCCCTAATCGAACCATCAGATTGAAAGTTATAATCAAATCAAGTTTTAATGGCTGAGATGCACTATCACAAATTGAGTCCGACTATATGTGATTATGAACAATTGATTTCAATTGATTATAAGTGTAATCAATTTGAGATCAATGATGTGTCATAATTTGATTGGTTAGGACTACATTTTATAGTGAGGTTGCATACACCTAATTAATTAGATAGTTAAACATTAATTATTCAATGAGTAATTTGTGCAATTATCTTTTAATTAGAGTAAATTTGGAACTAATTCAGTCTGAAATTGGAGTGATTGGAGCCATTTAATGTTAATTGGGAGCTAATTTGAGACCTATTAATATTAATTGTGCTAAAACCATTTTCTAACAAATGACCTCTGCTTACCATTTCATCAATAGCTCTCAGAATATTTTGAATCTGTGAATGTGGTTAATTTTCCCAGAAACTAGACATCCGAGGCTTCAATTTAAGTACAAGAACGAGACAATTCCAATCAGAATTGAGTCAGATATGATTTTTCAAAGTTGGCTCTACAGGTTGTTACAGCAACTACGAGAAAACCGAATTTTGGCTTGCTCCCTACTCCCACCAATCTCTCCATTTAATACACCAGATTTTCCCCAATGCTAAAATGAAGTTTAGGTTCATGATCCTTGTCAACCCTCATTAAATGGCTTTCCATTCATATTCCCTCCACCACTACTATATAAACCTACCATCTCCTTCATTCCAACATACACAAAAACCCCCCCTCTCTTCTCCTCTCTTGAGTTCTAGTGAAATAGAGTAGTCTTGTCATATCTAGGTCTTCCTAAGACTCAAGGTATTGAGTAAGACTCACTCTTCCTCTCTTAGTTCTTCTTTTTTTCCTCCACCCTTAGGACCTCTACAAAGAGTCTCCTCTTTCACCATATGGATCTTGCATGAAGGTATAATCACTTTTCCTAACTTGTTTTTTTGTGTTGCCATGATGAGAGTTTAAGATTAAAACATGATAGTAACTATTTAAATTCCCTCGAATATGTTTGAATGTTCTTAATTGTTCTTATATGTTTTTTACATGTTCTTGGTTATTCATCATATGTTTATACATATCACTAGTTTTAATCTTAAATCCACATAAAAAATATGAAAAACGTGTTTGTTTCATAATTCTTTTAAATCCTTGAATCTAGGTTATCACCATCCACACATATTCACTAGAATTTATTTTTTTTCAATCCAAATGTAATGCTCAATAAATTGAATTAGGGCTTATCACAAGCACAAACAATGAATTCAACATGTAAATTGATTGATAACATATTGGATGATGTGATATGAATGTTGGCCACCATAGTCTAGAAGACCGGTTTCACCGGGTAAAGTGGGTGCCTAACACCTTCCCACCTTGTAACATAGCCTCCGAGCTTAGATCTAGGGTTAGTAGATCAAATACTTATCCATGTAATTTTCTATTTTTAGATTGTAACTAGGAAACAAAGTCATATACTTTATCTTAGATTGTATCTAGGACCAAAGCCATGTAATTTTCTATGATCAATGTAAATTCAATTTCAAATAAAAAAAAATGAGGAATTTTTCAATTTTGGTTTTCTTATTTATTCCAATAATTAAATAAGTGGCGACTCCATTGTAAAACCCTTAATCTAAAGGAGTAAATATAACTAGTCGAACTTCCATTTTGAGAGGCAATAACACGACTCCACCCATTCACATGGGTTTGGCCATACATTCATAAAAGCTGGCCGCGGGCGTGGTCTCTCACAAACAACAGTCATTTGAATTAGAGAAGATTCACACAGATGAAAATTCAGCTGACATGTTAACCAAGGTTGTGTCTAGAGAAAAGCTAAAGTTTTGTGTTGGGTTGGCCGGCATGAATTTTGATTGAAGACTTGGGTTGAAGATCTCCTTCCTTAGTGTGCTGGAAGGGGAGATTGTTGGGTGCATGTGACACCCTTGGATTCCAGCACACACATTTGTCAAAGCTCATTTATGAGCTTGTTCCAAAAGTCTTCAAAGCTACCTCTTTCATTTATTGAGAAATGACCAAAGCATGGGAGAGGTCTGACTTCTCTTAATGAGGAGTGATGCAAGGCATGTGGGACACGCTGAAGGAAAAGAAAAGAAAGTAGCAAAAGGCAAGGGTTATTCGGCCTTGTGAGAAGAGTTGAAGCAAGAGAGCTATTTTTCAGCAATTTTTGTGTGAGTTCCAGAGAGAGCAAGACATAGAGAAAGAGAGAGCTTCAGCTTGAGTGGTGTAGTCCGAATGAAGAGATAGAGAGAAACACAGTGAGAGTGAGAGAGTGAAAAAGAAAAATGAGACATTTTTATTTGCTTAAGTTACACACTAGGAAGATAATTTGGTGGAGTTTTTATGGAGTTTTTGAGTGTTACAATCATGGAGAGTTAGAGTTTTCAAAGGAAAATTTTGCTACTGGCTTTGTGGTGAGATTGTATTTACTCCTTGAGATTTATTTGTTGTTGATAGGCCCAAGAAATATGATCGTCCATACAGTAAGGATGATGTACAAGAACGACCTCAGCTCCAGCACAGCTCGAAGGGATTGCCTGACGATGAATTAACCATCGTCCTTCCATCATGGCAAAACGTTATAAAGATAGCAATAAATTTCAAATACCGTTGAAGGTGTATCTGTCAATTTGACACCTTGCATGAGCGTTACAAATTCTGTAATAATGCTCCTATTATTATAGGACTAACGGCTAGAAGGAGAAAGAAAGAACCTATATATCCACCAACAAGATCTAGGAGAGGTACGTATACACATACAACAAAAAAGGGATTTTATTGATTAAGGTCATATTTTTCTTTGGTTCCCAACACCTTCTAACTTTGGCATCGGAGCCTTTGTGGCTGGCACCACATTGGTGACCACTATTTCTTGCAGTGACCGTGTTACAGGATCTGGGGCAGCAGTAGACGAGCATCTTGACTGACGATCAAAGCATCATCAGTTGTATATCCAATTTATTGTGGATTCAAGTTTAGCATAAACTTGATAGTTGTAATTTCTATTTCATAGTGGATATTTTTCGGAACTGTCCCGTGATTTTTCCCTTTACACTAGAGGGTTTTTCACGTAAGATTTGATATTCTTTTGTGAATGTGTTTATGTGGTGCTTGCTGAAATTTTTTTGTTTTCATAATATTGCTATTACTTGATAGTTATACATTTTAATTCACATATAGATACAGAGGGGATTTAAGATTTTTCCCCAACATATATTGTGCCTTGTTAGTTATAACATCGATGAGAATCAATGCCAAAATTAGCTGAGTAATCTAAATATCGTGGAACAAAAGCGTGGATTAAAGTCAACGACAATATGCTAAAGATTCCTAATAAAAAATTTAAGAAAAATACTATTTATATGCTAAAGAATTATGTTGTTTGGCATTTTAGCCTATCAATTTTCCGTCTTTCATTTCTTGGGCTCCACAACTAAAATATGTTAACCCAAGCCCTTTTTTAGGGACTGGTGGCCTTAAGCGAGACCATGATGATTGTTGGATTATAGGCTTGTTTATTCGTTTAGGACAGTACTCCAATCTTATGGGTGATTGTGGATGGTTAAACAGGGTCTTCAAATGGAATAAGGTCTTTTTATTTTTATTTTTTATTTTTTATTTTTTTATTTATCCTTTCTATTTTTCCTTCTCTCTTTTTCCAGAGCATTACCTAAGGACACAACTTTTTTTTTTTTAAATGTAAGTTATGATTTGAGTGATATCACTTTCACATAATCCACAATTGACACTATTTTTACTAGGGAAAAGTTAACGGATGTTATAAGAGCATTGATTTATGATATATTTTTTAAAAATTTTATGAGAAAAAAATAATTAATTTTTTGACAACTTTTTATATTTTCTATAAAAGGGTGTCAAAACTTTCCTTAAATTATTTATTAACAATTACCCCTTTTTATTATGCATAAAAATAAAATTATTGTTAAAGTTTTGGATAAAATACGTATTTGGTCCATTGATGTGGCAATAAACTAATTTTTTATTTTGAACGTTTGCCACGTCAACAATTTTCATCCAAAAGATAACGGTAGTGATTAAATTGACATGACATTAAAATATTAGAAACCAAATTGACACAATTGAAAGATTATGAATTAAATTGAAATATAATGTAAAAGACAGAGACTAAATACATAAATTACCCTAAAGTTTTTTTACTATGCACAAAAATATTTGCATTTATTTTTTGGGTTGGTTTAAAGCGAGCAAAAGTGTAAATGATCGTGAACCTATGATTTTTATATGTTAACTAACGGTAACAATTTGGACTTATTTCTAAACAAGAGGCAACCTACTCCTTATATGAATGGCTCCTTTCACTCTCAAAATCCTATTTTTGACTTTTGTTGATTAATTTCTAATATTTTCCCAACTTCCCAATTATGAATATTAAATGAAAAATGTAGAAGTATTGGCAAATCATGAATGATCTTGTGGAGGAGAATTATGCTAGGGTATTTCAATGGTATAGAGTGGCCTTTCCTTGCTGAGAGAGACGAATAAACAATGCCAAAAAAAAGATTAAAAAAAAAAAAAAAAACAACAATTCCTTTGATAATGATGACTAAAAGTGTTTTCATCCAAACACATGCATCCAAGTATCCAACTCAAAATGGCAAAAGAAACACATGAAAATTTTAAAATAAAAACAAAAAAGAAATTAAAAAGATGCTGTCCTTAATTTACAATTTATTGAGGAATAAATTCAAAATACCACACATGTTTGAAGGAAAGTGCATACATAAATATTGAAATATGCGATCTATATCATATAAAATTTCAGGGAATCTCTAGGGAGCCGGTAGCATACTTGTCATAATCCTTCATTAGGTTACTGAGATTTGAACTATAAGAAGTTCCCATTATTTTTTCATAATCTTTCCACCATTGCATGAAGCTGCTCTGTGGCAAGAAAATCTCAGGTGAAACTGCATAATATTTCATCAAATCATACACATAGTTTTCAAACTTACGCAGTTTTTTCAGTTCTTTCTCTGTATCACTCGATTCTCTGCTACTCAGCAATTGGCATGAAATGCGAGCCTCCTCAACATGTGCCCAAAAGCAAGAATCCTCTGTTAGATTTGAGGCCACGTTTTGTTTCTTCAATTTATTTGGAACACTTAAAGGTTTTTCTTTCAACCATTGCTCCAATTTTTTGTAATGCTCAGGCCTTCTTGACTTTATGTAGTCTTGTCCACCTCCCTTGTAGTATTCAGCTATGTCCAGTGGTTCAATCATCCGTCGATAATTTGTTCCTGCACCGAGCCATCTGGTACGAAAGGATGCACCTTCTTTCTGGGGCTTTTTCTCTGCTTCGTCGACCATGTCTACCCAGTATTGAGTAAGGATTTTCTTAAACCCTACCACCGTAATATCAGGTTGGGTGCTTCCACTCTTGAAGCTATCATAGTATCCCATTCCCCTTTCCTTAGAATACTTCTTGTACCATTCAAGGTTGGCCATATTTATTTTTACTTCATTCAACTTCTTGGAGGGATCAAAACCCTGCCTCCTGGACTCTGCCAATTCCGTTTCTTGTTTCTCTATCTTTGTAATCAGATTGTCAAGGCCATTGTTCTGCCCTTGTAACTGCAATGACTTTTAAAAATGAGTTAGCCTAGAAGTGGAATTATGGAAGATCTCAATGGCAAAGATTTTATAAGGTAGTAATTTTAGCTATGTATGAGATATTAGAGATTTTGATTACTTTGTTGATTGATGTATTAGAAGGATGTAATTAAATGATTAAATTTATCATATTCTAATAATTTAAACTTCTAGAACAATTGTTAATTTAACAAGGTATCAAAATAGGAGGTCCTGAACATTTCATTCTTTACATTACAATGTTTAGGTGTATCATATATCATATGGGAACCATAACATGAGATATAGGCTATATAGCACAAATAAGCATCTTAATTATATTTGATCCCAAAAAAAAAAAAAAAAGTTGTGATTGAGCTACCTGTGGTGGTCCCATTAGTCCAATTACTGCTAATTGTATATTAATAATGTCTGCACGTTGTGGAGTAGTCCATTGAAGCAACCTCGTAGCATCCATACAAATTACCTTACGACTGAGATATTCCACAATCTTTTCGTAGAGCTCCAAAACTTGATTAGGATTTTGATTTTCAGGACCCTCTGAGTAGGTAGCCATCAACAACTCTAAAATGGTTTGAGAGTCCTCAAAACAACTACATCCGGATTTCGAATACAAGAGAAAAGTCCCAAAAGGCTTGTAAACATTTGTTTGTGAAGCTGATTCAGTGGCAGGAGGATTGTGGGGTGCAATTAGGACTCTTGGGAATGGATCTTGGTCAGAAACTACATGCAGAAAACAGGAGCTCCAAGTTGGGTATTTCAATATGGCATTTTGCAGGCCATTATTAACAACAAGAGGTGAACCAAAAGTTATGCAAAGTGGGCGTTTTGTGATTGAAAAATCGATTGTTTCTAGCAGCCATAAGGTGAAGAGAATGGCTACAGATCCTCCCAATGAGTTTCCAGTGATAATTAATACTTTGGAATTGTCAATCTGCATTAACATAAGAATCTTACAATGTTATCAATAAGACAAATTATTATTTTTAAGCATCAAGTTTTACTATCATATGAAACTTCAACATTTTAATATATTCAATTATAATCTAGAATTGTTTTTAGCTAGCTATAATTTAATAAACAAGTATAATATTATTTTAACTATAGTAATATGATAAATTATTTTCTAATTTGCTCGAAAACAAGCCGAAACTTGGGAAAATATTTAGTAAATACTCTTTTTCTTTTTATGGCAAAAACGGTAGATACCAAACACTCAATGAGTTTTTATTTTATTTTATTTTATTTATTTATTTTCAATACAATATCTTGTAAAATTATACTAAGGTAACAAAAGCATATGCGATAAAAAAAAAAATTTAGAATATAATAAAAAAGTTATTTAACACTTATAGTTTTTCATTTACTCAAAATTTTCTTTCAAATCCATAACATACCAGTATGTACTTTCATTTAGTATTTTTTTCCCCATTTTTGTGATTAATTTTTTATATTTAATTTTTTTAATTGAATAAATTATATAAATAATCCATACCATATATCACTAACTAAGAATGCAGGTTTTTTTTGTTTAAAAAAAAAAAAAAATTAGAGAAAGAAACTAAGGGTATGTTTGGTAACTATTTTTTCTCTTATTTTTTGTTTCCAAAAACAATTTTCTATTTTTGAGACTAAAAAACTTGTTTGGCAACCCAAAATTGAGAGAAAACAAAATCTGTTCTCAAAACTCAATTTGTGAAGGAAACTGAAAACATGCAAAATGCTGTTTTCAGTTTCTAATTTTCAAAAGTCAATGAAAATACACTTTTAATTTAATGAATTTATCTAATTTAATGAGTTAGCATTAGAGTTCAAATCTTAGTAAGAACATCTTTTAGTATTTTCTATTTTTTTCTTCAAATTTTTTTTTTTAAATTTCAACTAACCAAACATGTTTTTTATTTCAAAAATATGAAAATATTGTTTTTTTATTTATTTATATCCCAAAAACAAGTTTTTGAAAATAGAAAACAAAAACTGTTACCAAACATAACCTAAGAATGTACTTTTTTTTGAAGAAAAAAAATCTTGTAAATATGTAATATCAAATTATGTATTTATGCAAATAGTTAAGTGATATATATATATATATATTATCAAGGTTTTTTTTTTTGAAGCCTATATATTATCGAAGTAGAGTATATTTAATATCCTATAAAAAAAGTATAATATATATGTAAATATGCAATAATGATTTTTAAAATCTTGATGACATATCAGATATCGCGTTATTTTGGTATCCATAATAGAAAATTCTTTTTGAACTCAGAAAAGAGTTTTCAATATCTTAAAATAGGAATAGGACATCAATTTCATATCAAACAGAAAACTATCATTAATTTACATTAAAAAAAGAGATCTTAAAATAGGGTTCATAAATATGTATTTTGATATTTCATATTTATTAGAAAATACTTGCAAAAATATCATAAATATTTGAAACAAGATGGTGGATATCCAATATGTGGGTTGAGTTTAAGTTACACTAGTGTGAGTCCAAACAATATTACACCACCCAATAACTTGTTATTGAATTTATATTTTGAAAATCCAATTATTGCACTACATGTTTTATATATTCTTAACATATATGCCAATCTTCATGCTAATCGGATATAATTTACTATTCGACCCATAAACTTATATTTTATACATTATTTTAAATTACAAAAAATAGAATTTAAACAATTGATTGATAACATGACTATTGATTTTTGATCATTTTTATATTTTATAAGAATGAAAAATATACAAAAATAATGTAATTCAACAGTGGATTTATCAAAATTCAAATCTAATTAAAAAATATTGAGTAGCGTACCATTACTTAAAATTACACCAGGTGTAACTTTGAACCCCAACTCCCAATATATATATATATATTAAATCTAAAAATTTGGTTTAATAAAATAATTTTATAAAAAAAATCATAAAAAATATTGGTTAACATCTCAAATACTAACAAGATATGGTTTTAGTTAGAATTTCTTATATTAGCGATACATTTTATATCTAAAGCCCTAATAATAATAATAATAATAATAATATTAAGGGTTTTACTAACGTATGCCTTTAGGATATACATTAATAGCCCATTTAAGACAAATTTTTAATAGAAAAAAAGGTAAAAATAATTTACTGTTTTGACAACGTTTTCAATTTTTCATAAAAATTTTCTTAAAATGAATTATTAATATATATCTTAAAGACATACATTAATTGGACCCCAATATTATTTCAAAAAAAAAAAAAAAACTGGACACGAATATTAATTATTAATAACAAGAATAATAATGACTTGATTAATATATACCTTAAGGATATACATTAACTGGACCCTAATATTTTCTCAAAAAAAAAAAAAAATGAATGCTATTATTTAATAATAGCAATAATAATGACTTGACAAATGTGTAGCAAGTAATAACGACCCCATTTTTGTTTTGGTCAAACAAACAAAGTGACATGCTAGTGATTAGTAATTGTCAACATATATATGAAACTTTTTAGGATTGAGATCAAGTCCAATATTTAGGGTATTGCATTTGATGCAATTGCTATCAATAGTTGAGATTAATAGTTGAAAAAACAACTTTCAATCTTAACCATTGATTAAAAAATATTAAGAAATAAGTTAAGAAAAATAAAAAGTAAACGTAAAAAAAAGTAAAAAGTAAAATTTTTTTGTGCAAAAAACAACTTTCAATTTTAACCATTGATTAAAAAAATTTTAAAAAAAATTAACAAAAGTAAAAAGTAAAAGTAAAAAGTAAAAAAGTTTTGTAAAGGAAATAGGTGAATTGCACTTGGCACTGGATCCTAATCCAACTTTTTAGGTGGAAAAAAAAAAAAAAAAAACCTTTTAAAAAATTAAAGGGTTTAATAGAAAAATTTAAGTAATATTATTTCTAATTTTTTAAAATTCGTTTAAATAAAAAAGTGTATAATATTATTTAAAAACTAAAAATAAAATGTTTAACTATTCTCCCAAATGCACCCAAAGTTGCTGAGAGAAGTGGTTAAAACTGTTTGACCATTGACTCAGTCAACCACAGTCATGCTCGTGCTTAAGCTTTTGCCATGCTAAGTAGTAAAGTACTATGTAACAAAACAGAATAAAAAGAAAGAATTTTCAGGCGATGGGGTTACCTGAGATTTCAAGTTCGGGAGCCTGTCACGGATGGAGGCAAAATGCTCAAGTGCAGCTTTGTTAATGGAGAAATCTGGGTTGGTTTTGGTGCTCAGAAAATTGAAGAGAGGAAAAGACTCAGTCTTTTCCTCCGGAGTTGATGATGAAACCAAATCTCTTTCCAGAATATAGTCTTTGCCACAACCAGGCCAACTAGAAAAAGCTATGATGGTACAGTTTGATTGCTGAGAAACTTTGTGTCTTACTCGGTGTTCATTTTGATTGATTATTTCTCCATGGAGGTCCCGAACTGTTGCAAAGGATTGGTTCAGGACACCAGAGCTGACCACGAACTTTGCCAATTCTGGGCCAATGCTAAATGTTGGTGAAGTATCCATAACCAGTCTCAAAATTTTGAAACTAAGGCTGTAGATGTTGTTATAACTTATAACCCAATGCTAAATCTGCAACCAAGAATCAAAGAAAACAATAGGTCAGAAATGGTGATGGATAAATGTTAAGAAGTAAATTTCCTGGTCAAGAAACAAATTGTGAGAGAGCGAATAAAATCAAACAACTAAAAAAAGAAAAACAAATGCATTGGGTTTTTACTCACCAGATAAATTAATTTGCTACCTGGTCTCTGTAGAAATGAAGTAGAACCAGAGGCGAAGGTAATTAAAATTTGAAGGGTATATGCTCTACCGAATTTTTCCACACGTCAATCTGTGTGGACGTGTGGAAAAAAAAAAAGAATTTTTCCACACGTAAAGAATAAAACATACATCAGCAAACAAATATAGTCCAGACCCTTTAGACTTTAAGAACTGCACTGGGCCATATCAGAGAACATAATTGACGAGTATCAAGATAAGATCGTCTAGGTAAAAGATGATCTTATCCACACCCAAGTCGGGGACGAGATTAAGTGTAAAATCCCGGCATTATACGTCGTCCTTCGAGGCGAGCCAGGCCAGCACTCATTGAAGGCGCAAAAAAATGCAATCAGGATAGCTAATAAGCAATGACTACGCCGGACTAGTTACAAGAGCAGTAATGACTCAACGGTCACCCATTATACTTTAAATGGAATCATCATTGTCAATTAATTCCGCATTCCTCTCAGGAGAAAAACGCTTAGGGCAATATTAATAGACATAACTGCACCAACCCAAAGCAAACTATAAAAAGGGAAATGGAACTCAGGTAAATGGATATGAAAAATTAGAGAGAATTGTGAGAAACTTCTTTTGAGAACTGATAAGCTGACTTTAGCATCGGAGTATTCTCAGCTGGCGTCATGCCAGTGAAAACCTTCGTTGCCTTTCTTTTCTTAACAGCAGGTACCAGAGATTGTCCATTGGTATTGACGAGGAGCATACTGACGAGGTCAAGTTTCGCCTTCATCAGTTTGGCGCCGTCTGTGGGAACGACGAGTTGATCCTTTCTCCAACCATCATGCTTCTACCGATAAAGCTCCTATCACTTGATCGACTTTAAATCGGCCACCACCCTTAGATCCTGTGGTGATGGCTCAACAGATTCAAGCTCTAACAGTGAACGTACAAGAGCTAATGAAGCAGAATGAAGAGTTGAAGCGCCGAGCCTGTCTTGAGGGCAGCAACGCCTCGCATCATCGACATAGCCATAGTAGACATGACGAGGAGGCTAGTAGCCTTGAAAATAGTAAGGGAAAAGATGCGACTGAATACACAGGGCAGTCCATGCATGACAACGATCACATGATGAAGAGTTTAAGAAGGGAACTTGACGAAGTAAAGAATTCAATGAAAGGGAAGATGGTGATGAACCTTGATGGCATGCTCAAACGAACAGATTCACTTTTCACAGCCAGTGTTTTGGAGTGCCCTTTGCCTCAAAAGTTTCGTTTGCCGCAACTAGAGTTCTATGATGGCACGAAGGACCCTCTTGACCATATAAGGGCCTTCAAGACTATCAAGAACCTCCAACAGACCCCGAACGAAATTATCTGTAGATATTTCCCTGCCACCCTCAGAGGGGCTGATGGGGTGTGGTTTAGGAAGTTGCTAGCATCTTCCATAGCAAATTTTGAACAGCTCAATGACTTGTTTATTCGCCATTTCATTGGAGGATAGTGTCACAAGAGGCCAACCTCTTACTTGTTAACAGTAAGGTAGCAGGAAGGGGAAAGCCTAAGGGAATATGTAAAACATTTCAACAAGGCCATGTTGGAGATTGATGAAGCTGACGACCAGGTGATAATGACGACCTTCTAGGTTGGGCTTAATAACCTAGATCTCATCTTTTCGTTGGGAAAGACTCCGCCAACCTCTATGACAGATCTCCTATTCAAAGCCCAGAAGTATATGAACAGAGAAGACGCCCTTACTACGAAGGGGCTAACAAGAAAACAAAAGAAGGAAGAACTTGGTGACTCTCATGGTAAGAAGAAGGATTGTAAGGATTTATATTTGGAGACTAAGACCACCAAGAGCAGTTCTGACACTCCGAAGAAGAAGATGAACTTCACCTCGTTAGTGATGCCTGTAGACAAAATCCTGATGCAGATTAAGGATGAACCAGGGCTAAAGTGGCCCAAGCTGTTAAGCACGTCTTCTAGGAAACGTAACTCGAAGAAGTATTGTCGTTTTCATAAGGATCACGGCCATTACAATGATGAATGCCGCGATCTGAAAGAACAGATAGAAGAACTGATTCAACGGGGAAAACTCCAAAAGTTCATCAAGAGGGACCGCCACTGTCATGCCTCAAACCCGATACCTGGATTTGTGACCATGACCAGCATGCTAATATCAAGCCTAAACTTGATATTAACAAGAACCAACTTAACTTTTACAAAACTTTTACAAAAGCTCTCCTCTTTCTTTTCGTTTTTTTTTTCTTTTCTTCTTTATATAACTTTTCACTTGACATTCAGAGCATCTATGCTGCACTCAAAGAATCACATAATCCACCAATTACTCAAATTCTAAATTCCACATAATACATCTCTTAATGCTTTAAGGCACACAACTCTCATTAGATTCTAAAATACACAATACTACAAAGCTAAACATCAAATTGCTAATTTAGGATCTATACATATAAAACTAAAACCAGCTCCTTCCAAAACTCAATTAAGACTCCCTTTACTCCAAAAATAAAACCTGTTGACTGAAAGAGTGGAAGAGATGAGTTACACAGCTCAGTAAAGGAAAGATATATGAGAATTTAATAAGGATGCATGTAAATCAAATCATTTCATTTTATAAATGCTAATATCAAGCCTAAACTTGATGACATATTGGTTAGTCCATATCTGATAAGTTTGTACAGAAAAGGCCTCATCACATTTGGGTGCCTTCGTGTGCATGATATTGTCCTCTTTGGGAGGCCTGATGGCATATCCCCTCAAGGTTTTGTTCCTTCTCGCTGTCCGTACACATTGGGGAGAAGGCCTTATTCAGATTAGAGTTACGGGCAGCCCCATTTCCTTTACTTTAAATGGCCAAACAGATAACATTTTCCATGGAAAGCCAGTAATTAACCCCTATTGGCCGAGCTCAGATCACCAAAGGACATAACCCGAAAACATTTCATACTTTACATCATACTGAAATTTCTTATTTTGCATAACATTTCATAATAATAGCATTTCTATTCTTTTCTTTAAACATCATGTTCGTGGAAATTAGTAATGACATCAATATGCTTAAATCATACATATAAGGTTTCGAAAGCTCATGAACATATCTTTGTCTGAAACATGCTTATATGCCATATTTCTAATCAAAAACCTTTTAATGCATAATATACTTTAAAATAATCTCATGACTTGCCAAATGCTCATATAACTTATCCCATACCTGAAAGAAGAGGAACCGAGAGCCTAAAGTTGAAGGAGCTTAGACTTGGCGATTGGTAACACCTAAACCAAAATCAAAACTTATTACTATCCATTATTTCATAACATAAACTTACACATTCATCTCAAAGCCTATCTCTTAGAACCAAGGAAATCCTAATCCCACCTCAAAGAGGTTCCCACAAACATATTATGCACATATCAACAAATGATGTACCAACCTAAAGAAATACCATCCTTCTCATATTTATATCATATCTCTAGAGGTGCCAACTTCATTTCAAAATGTGCTTGAGATTAAGGCAATAATGCATGCATAAACATTGAACGGTTTTAGACCCCTTAAAACACACAGATTGCGTAGCCTAGATTAATTAGCCAAGTTGTTACTTAGTCAAATTAAGCAATTCTAGGTTAAAACAATCCAAACAATCATATCAAGATATAATGCAGCGGAAAATAAATAACACAAGATATGATCACCCAGGAAACCACACGGTAAAAACCTGGGGAGGATTTGACCCACCGATCCTCAAGGCTAACCTGAATTCACTATGAAAGAATTGAAGTTCGTACAAAAGGACTACAAGCTCCCCGCTCGACTTCCTAATGCTACCCACCAGTAGAACTTCCTGACACGACCACGCGCAGGCTCCGAATCCACGGACTACTTCTTTCTTGAATTCTTCAATCAGCTACAAGCTCCCCGCTTGCTAATATTATATATATATTATATATATATATATATATATATATATATATATATATATATATATATATATATATATATGGGCACATTTAAAAAAAAATTATATATATATATATATGATTCAGAATCTAATTGGATATAAACTTTTCGATTTTTGCTCTAAATAATTCACTTGTCATGAAAATTAAAAAATTAGATAGGACACATGACACAAATTAAATTCAAATTAAAATTCAATTTAGAATCTAATTGAATTTAGAATTTTTAATTTTTACACCTAATAATTTACTTGACATACATATTTAAGAATTAGATAAGACATGTAGCGCAAAATTAGGCTCTAATTTAGAATTTAATTAGATTTTTTCTCAGTTTTAACTATTAATATACATATATATATATATATATATATTACACATATTAACTTCCAAAACTTATGGGCCATTTGGCAATGTTATTTTAATAATATTGTTTAAATATTATAAAAATACATGTGAGTGAAAAAGTGTTATATAAATACGTATTATGTTGTTTATATAATGAAAATAATTGTTCAAACAATGTTATCAAACTGACCATTTATTTTCTAACATTATAAAATGTTTACTAAAATAAAAAATCATATATTTTTAAATGGTCAGTTATACACGTAAAGCATCACACAGTCACAAATAGCTTTTCCATTGCAGGCCGTGTCTATCTCCTATCATATGTTTGACAATTGGTTAAACTTTACAATCGTAAAAGCCTAGAGAATAAGTGCAAGTACGATGCTCATCCAGCTAGAGGGGAGCAGGCAGACTATTGGTATTAATTAAAATGCAATATAAAAAGTGCACTGCCGGACAGAACTGTGGGAGGCTAATAAGTAATCAACTTTACAATTAAATACCATTCCCCGCTGCTATTAAACTGCACAGGTAGATGTAGGTGCAACCCTTCCCTCTCTTTGCGTCGGTTTCAGTACTCTCAACTCCAACTGGGAAAACATTTTATTATCTAATAAAAAAATTAATTAGTTTCTGAACGGTTTTAGACCCCTAAAAACACACAAATTGCGTAGCCTAGATTAATTAGCCAAGTTGTTACTTAGTCAAATTAAGCAATTCTAGGTTAAAACAATCAAACAATCATATCAAGAATAATAATGCAGCGGAAAATAAATAACACAAGATATGATCACCCAGGAAACCACACGGTAAAAACCTGGGGAGGATTTGACCCACCGATCCTCAAGGCTAACCTGAATTCACTAAGAAAGAATTGAAGTTCGTACAAAAGGACTACAAGCTCCCCGCTCGACTTCCTAATGCTACCCACCAGTAGAACTTCCTGACACGACCACGCGCAGGCTCCGAATCCACGGACTACTTCTTTCTTGAATTCTTCAATCAGCTACAAGCTCCCCGCTTGCTTTTCTTTTAAGTTCCAATGGTTGCAACAATAATGATCTTCAAGATGTTGAAATAATCTCCACCATGAAAACCCTAAGTTTTGTGTAAAGGAAAGCTCCTCAAAGATCTCACACGAGATTCACACAAAACCGCAATGTATGAGCAACAATACAATATGGACAACCTCCAAAAACGTGACTAGGGTTTTATTTATATACCTAGGGTAAAAACATAAAACCCTAAACGTTTAATGAAGTAGGGCTGAGTTGGAAATTCTGCAGAAAATTCAACCTGTGCGATTTTCGATCGATCGAGTCTATTCTTCGATCGATCGAGCCAGGCCGAGAGTCCCAAGTACTTCTGCAGCCACTCGATTCCAACTTTACAATATTAAACCAACTTTGAGCAAGTCTAAAGAAGACACCATACAATGTTTTGATCATGGTTTGCCAACATTACAAATTAGAGTTCTAAATACATAAAATCCTAAGACCTTAGAACCTAACAAACTCCCCCTTTGGCAATCCGTGACAAAACCCTAATTAACAGCTCAAAGTTTTACAAGTAAAAAGCCCTTTACAAAGATAATGCTCATAAAATCCAATTCAGCCTAACTACTATCCATAGTTGCAAGTGTAGACAGCAGCTTAGTTGAATCAACCTGTATAATCCTGAAATACTCAACAAACGCATAAACGCATGTGTGACAGTAAAGAGTAAAACAACAGGTATAACATTCTTGTAAGATCCACACAACACAAAATAAAGACATATAAAAATGAACAAGTCATAAATATAAATCAATACGCAGTGAATCATAAAACAACAAGAATCAATAAAGAATATCATGTATATCAATCAATGTTACTCCCCCTAACATGAAAAAATGATATACAAAGTGAAGCACATAGATACAATCTAAAACTTCACAAGCTCCTCTAAAACAACAAAAAAAATCTCCCCTAACAACAAAAACTCTACTACAGGTCAAAACTCCACTCCCCCTTTTGTGACGGAATGCCAAAGGGCAATCACAAGTCGCCATCAAAAGGAGGTGGTGAGGGTGAATGAAGACGCGCAAGATCAGCTCGGAGAGCACGCATCTCATCTAGTAAGTCCACCAAAATCTGACCATAGCCTGCTGAACAGTCATGACAGTCTCCAAAGTACGACGAACATCAAGTCGGCCGAAGGAGGTGGAGGAACATCAGCAGCAGCATCATCATCACCAACAGGAATAGGGATATCCTCACCAGCAATACCTGCAGACGAAGAAGGAGGAGGTGCACTACCAGAGGGCTCAGATCTAGGGTGTTTAGAACCAGCTCGAAGATGAGCGGCCCTCTGTCTAAGAAAAGACGCACCTATAGGTCCTATCACATGGACGGGCTCAGAGGAAGGAAAGTCATCAAGACCAAGAAAGAGAAGAATCCTATGAATGAAAATAGGATGAACAAGAGCATGAGCAGTAGATGAACTCCTATAAACTTCGTTCAAAGAACGAAGAAAAAGATGGGGAAAACTAATAGGAGCATCAGTAACAAGAGCGTATAGGAAAACACACCTCTCAAGAGGAATGGTGTGAACATGGGAAATAGGCCAGATCGAATGACAAGCTATCCGAAAGAACAGATAGTGCAACCCAGAAAGCTCAGCAGAAGTGATCCGAGGATCAGAACCCCACTGGACAGTAGTACCAATGACGTAAGACAAAACATCGCTAATCTCGGGAGACTCATCATAAGGATAGACAAGATGCTGGACCAAAGGTACCCCAAGAGCATCAGCCACTACCCGAGGAGTAATGGTGTACTCTACGCCTCGTATCAACTATATATATATATATATATATATATATACAGAGTTACACATTAATATATAATTATAAAAAATTCTAAAAAACATAAAAAAATGTCAATAAATTTTGCTATAACTTGCCCTGTGGCAAATAGTGACAGGAATTAACTTTTTGTGTCGGTAGCATTGCTCTATAACCGATGCATTACGCTATTAGAAAGTGATTTTATTCATATTAGTTGCTCAGCAGATACAAGCGAAGGCCATCAAGCGAATTTTTTTTCTAAATAACAATAAATATTAAAAAATTTAGTTAGTTGTCACGTTGCAAAAGAAAATTGAAAACTAGCATCTCGAGTGTCTAAAACTCGAGTTCCAAGAAAAAAATCAAGTTTTTAAGGCTTGAATGTAAAAAAAAAATCCAAGAGAAAATCGAGTTTTAAAAACTCGAGTTCCGAAAACGTCACTATAAGGCTTAAAAACGTCACTATAGGACTTAAAAATGGAGTTATAAAAAAATTTAGCAGAAAAACGCCGCTATAGGGCTTTAAAATGTCAGTATAGGGCATAAAAACGCCACTATAGGGCTACCCGAACCTAGTATTGAACACTTATGAAAAAATTTTGCAGAAAAACGCTGTTATAGGGTTTTAAAACGTCACTATAGGACTTAAAAACGTCACTATAGAGGCGATAAAACTAAAAAAATTTTTGCATGAAACTTGAGTTTCTAAAACTCGAGATTTATGTAAATGGATCTCGATTTTCTAAAACTCGAGATGTCTACTTTCCCTTATAGTTTCAAGCGTTGCCTAACTAACTATATATAAATCATTTTCACATTTATTTTGCCCATTCCCCCCCATCGAGCTGATTCAAATGGCAATCATTAATTAATTAGGTGCCTAGCTAGGTTACTTGGACAGATGGAACATCCTCAATTGGCCAGAAGAGACAGGCTTAACTGTGCAACTAGTAAATACTAACTCTGAAATCTTTAAACACAACGAAACTTACTTTTATAATTGCGACAGTGGGGACATTACAATGATGTTTTAAGGTGTATTAATCTAATTAAGAAGTCTTTTCACTTTTTCTTTTTTAATGAAGTTTCCTTAGTACTATTTTTCTATATTAAAAAAAATGAACAAAATTGTATATAAAATAAACTCTAGTTCAAAACCACCTTATAGAAATTTGATTTTATGGAAATATAATAAGGATTTTGATGCATATTATGAATGATTGCAGGTCACTAATGCAAACTTAACTGCCAAATCCTTCATGTTGGAAAATTTAGACCCCGGTTGATAGAATTAACAAGTTTTAAACCTAAGTTGTTAATTAGATTTATTATTAATAAAATTTGTTAAAACAAACAAACATTAATATCATGTCAAAATCATGCGGCGGAAAAAAATAAATATGACAAGATATGATGACCCAGGAAAACCAATGAAACTAACCAGTTTCACAGTAAAAAACCTGGGAGAAACCTCCCCGAAAAGCAATCCACTATAGTAAAGAGAAGTTTCAGATCTAGTACAAAACCTTTGTCTCTAGACTCTACAATCCCCGTAGATGAACTTACAGCAGAAGCCTTCTACCGCTTCAGAACCCCTGAACTCTTCAATATATGAACGCCACCCTTTGATGTTGCACGAATCTCAATACGTGACTAACTCCTTTGCACGAATCCTAGTACGTGACTCAATCACCAACTTAAGGAAGAAGAATGTTGGCTGCAAAGTTCTTCACTTCATCAACAATGAATATCAAGAAGCACTTGACTACAAAACTCTAAGGCATAAAGACGCAGTAGCTTCTTTTAGAGAGAATAAGGTATCGGTCACCTTTTGCATATGTTTTCCTTGTATTCTCTTATGTGACGGCCTCTAAAATAAGTCTTCTATAGGTCTAGGGTTGTGAGAAAAGAAACCCTACTCAAATACATAAGCCTGGCCCAAAAACAGAAATCTGAATTCCCGTAATCTCAACAGATAGCAACTATCGAGGAGGTGTCGAAAAGGTGTCGAGATTTAATGAATCTTGACAGATAGCAGCTATCGAGGGGGTGTCGAGAAGGTGTCAAGGGAACAGAAACTTTCTCGATCAATCGACCAGCTATTGAGAAGCTATCGAGATTGCGATAAGCATCAGTTGAAGATCTCGACAGATAGCCAGGTGTCGAGGAGGTGTCGAGCAGCTATCAAGATTTAAAATTCAGCATTTTCTCACTTAATTATTGGACAAACTTGCATAGTGTAGAGAAGGAAAATTTTCGACCTATCACAAGCTGACACGTCACACTACCAAGTCCACAAAATGCAGCCAATTACAAAGCACCACATGCTATTGCTAGGTTTTACTATTACTATTCAGAAGCCAACAGAAATTCGCCAAGTGTCATACAAGAACCAATCATGCATCAGCTCATGCAAGCGATGACATAAGCAACCTCGCACGTGTAAGCGATGACACAATCAGTCCAGCATGTGTAAGCAATGACATAAGCGGACCAATCAAGCTCTGCCACATGTCGCTTACCTACCCCAAAACTCTTATAAATAGAAGCCTTCTTGAGCCATTTAGGAGGGGACCAAATCATTCGAAGCACTCAGAAGTCCAGAAGCTCTGCCGGAACCAAGCTTTAAAGCCTCCAAGAACTTCAAGAACTTCAAGAACTTCGACTTCGAATACGAAGAACATTCGAAGAGAAATCATCCAAATCATTCGCCTAGATCCAAAAGTTTGCGGGAATCAAGCCTAAAGTGTCCGAAAACACCAACAAAGCATAAATCAGTGAAGCTCTACGGATTCAAGCCCCTAAAGCCCCGGAGAACTTCCACCACAAATCCAAGAACACGAAGAACACGAAGAACGTGAAGAACAAAGAATGTCTAACAAGCTCATAGCCAGAGATTCATTGTAATTCCGTTTTAGTAATCTTCGATCCATCCCTCAACCAAATTGAAGGATATTTTGTGTTCAAGTCACAATCACACTACCACAAATCCAAATCAATAAGTCTTGCAAGGAGATCGAATCAGAGGATCACTCTTTTGTAATTACAGAGAATTGTACCACACATATTCAATACAAATTCGCATTTGTGCAACTATTTTACTTGTTTAATTTATTTCGAACTAGAAATTTAGTCGTCTACATATTCTGGCACGCCCAGTGGGACCTCTCTGCCTCTCATCTCTTTCTCCTTCAAAAGAAATTCGAAATCATTTTGCTACCAACTTCAATGGCCTCTAGCAAGAATGTTCGAAAATCAGCAATTGATGCTTCCAGTACTGATGATTATGTCGGCCCAGTCACTCACAGTCGATCCAAAACTCTTGATCGACTTCAACCTCAACCAACCAAAGAGGGCGAGCTTTCTACTGTCATCTCTCTAGACTTTCTTGCAAAGAGGAAAGCTACCAATAAGGATTCATCTGTCTTGAAAAATTTGGAGAATAGTAATGAATCATCCCCAACAAGGACCTTTTCTATCAACTCTTCACCTGTGATGAGAAACTTAAGGAATGAAGTACCTTTGACTCATCCTATTTCATCATTTTCTCCATCACATCTAGAGGTCATGCCAGTAATGATGACTAACACCTCTACCAT